>NC_079520.1:27042326-27342326 GCF_003711565.1 Takifugu flavidus | reverse complement strand
TACTGGTTATACTTAAACTGATAATGGCAGTGACCGCCCACATCTGAGGCAGGATATGCCTTTCTCTGACCCCACAAACCCCCACTGACTCTACAAGACTACACTTAAGATGCACCTGGGGGAATTGGAACCTGTTGGTGAACCACAAGTTAACCAAAAAGCAGATTAATGGTGTGATGATGCCATTTTTTCATCAGGAAATCGTGAAGCTCAGCCAATCAGAGGCGATAATTCCCCAATCCGCACACCTCTCACGCTCCCTCAACATGTCAGGACACTAAAGAATCTGCATTCCTGCTCCAGGGCAAGAGACCAGCGCTAAAACCAGGCTGCTGCCTTTATTTCAGCCACAGCAGAACTTTCATTGAGCCCACAATGCAGAGATGATCATGACCCTCAGAACTGCTAACACAGTTTTCTATCTCCCTCTCCCTCTCCCTCTCACTTCATCCTGTCTCTACCTGCCTCCTGCATTGCTGAAGTTCTTTATTTGACTTTACTGCCCACCCCCACCACAGTTCTCCTTTTAACATCTTTAAGCAGCAGGAGGGAGCAGAGGTTCCCAGTTCGGAGCTATCACCCTTGGGCGTCCTTCAGTGGAGTTCAGGCATTAGGGTTGCAGCACTGGGGTCAGACTCCACCTTCTCCCACCCTCCAAACCCAGCCCAGTCCCACCCAGCATGTCCCTGCTTTTCTTTTAGCAACATTTTCTTTAAAAAAAAACAACAACTTTGTACGAAGACGTTCAGTTGCCACTGATGAAGCGCTGCTGAATAAATGCAGCATTGCTCTGAGTGTCAAATAAAAGCTAGAAACGTGAAATACTCCACCTACTTCTTTCATTCTAAAGCTCCAAATATGTAGCGGAGGGAATGCTCGTGTTTTTTTAACATTACCAGATACTGTTGAGAAAGAAGTTAAAGTAAAAGCACAATGGCAGCAACAGAAAATCAGCTGTATAAATGAAGGAAAGTGGAATATCCTTTAGTTCGGTCCTCACACCAATTCTTGGAGCATCTGGATTCACTTAGAGCTCTACTGCTGGATGCATCATGTTCAGCTCTGCACTCCGACTTTGGCTTCCCAAACCAAACCTTATGAAGGAAGAATGAAAACTCTTCTGACGACTTCCACGTTGATGAAAAACGAGTTTATTCAAAATCTGGCATAAGCTTGGTTGGATGGTTTTTGTCATCAAACCCTAAATTGATATTTCAACCTTGTGACATTTTAAATCTTCAAAGTGAAGGCTTTGAGACAGTAATTCACATTATGTGTATCTTTTAGAAGAATCATCCTACAAAATGTTAAGCAGTAGGTACCATTTAAATCCTTCTACAGTGACATTTGAAACCTTCAGTTTTAGAGCAGACAAATCAAAATCCAGGAGGCTTGAGCAGCGTGTCAGGGGAAAAAGAGGGAGTGTTTAGTAGTGGGATGCAGCCCAGTGCCTTCTGGTTATTGTAGTTTTTAGCTCTGATGTGCTGCTCATCTTTGAGATGCTTATTTGGTAGGATTTTTATTAAGTCTGTTACTAGTGCAACAAAGAGTGAGTGTGTTTGTGTGTGTGTGTGTGTGTGTGTGTGTGTGTGTGTGTGTGTGTGTGTGTGGTGTGTGTGTGTGTGTGTGTGCCTGTTAAAAGGGAAAGTGGGAAAGGGAGCTCGTTGCTGTATAACCTTCAGGGCAGTACAGGCCAAAACAAGTACGCCACTCTTATCGTACCTAAAGGGTCGTACATTTCTATATTTCTTCCACCTCCACAACCTACATGAGCTCTATCAGACAGTTGTATTAATGAGTGTATGTCCACCTTTTGGTACATTACCTTCACGACCTCTATTTTTTTCATTCTAAATCTTGTTAAGACTTCCTCTTATTTATAAAGCAGCATAGTTGAAGCCTTAATTGATGTAGTTAGGAACATGCTAGAATTTTGAATTCCTTCCAGCTGGAACACTTTAGAGGTTTTATCTGGGCAGTCGCAGCGCTGACACGGCCTCGCCGCTGACCTAAAGTGTGCGGGTACGACCCCTGAGGGAGCAACATGCCGTGAGGCCTCAGACCCAGCAGAAGTCAGAAGAACCAACCTCTTCTGATGAGAGGCAGCGTCCATGGGAGGATCAGGAGAGAGCCAACGGATGACAACTCAAACCGTGTCCAGTACGTGTGGATCTGATTCTGCATCAGGCATCGGGAAGGGCTTCAGCCCACAGCCTTCTGGATGAATATTTCGCACATCTGCGTTAAGTGACTTAGTAAATATGTAACTTGTAAAGATCAGAACCCGACCAGGTCCCAACTAACGGTGGAACATTCATGCAACGCTGTGAGTGCTGCAATACGTGTGTGCTTCGAGCTGAAGCTGCCAGCAGCAGTCCCAGGAGGTGAAACCAACATTTCCCTTCTTGATCATTACTTGATCATACTACTGATCATATTATTGATCATGCTATTTAAAGGTTTGCCTCAAGAGCCTCAACGGTAAATCCGATATCTTTAACTCCCCCAGTCTTGATCTGTACAAGGGAAAAAAATGCCACATAAACACAACACCGTGCGATGAATATCCAAACCATGTGTTGAAGACTCAAATTCGTTGAGAGTTGGCTCCCCAGCCACAGAAGGGCCCCCTCTAGCGCCCCATTCGATAACACCCTCCAGCATTTAGGTTCAAACCAAACCTCCCAAGCTGACCGTCCATGTAAGCAGAGTGAGGTGATGACGAATGCGGATGCTTAGTCACTGAAAGGGGGGGGCATATTCCTACAGGAGAGGAGGGGGGCTGACTTTGAGATGAAATGTGAGAAGTGCGGATCATGTCTAAAGCATCCACTGGAGGAGGAGCTGCAGTGGGACCGAGCAGATGGGAGTGAAGGAGCAGACCTTAACTCTTTGAAACAAACACAATTCCTCTCAAAGAAAAGGCCAGATTTCCTCAGTCTTGGTTCTGAAACACGTAAATGGTGGAGCTTGTTCTGTCTCCCTTTCAGCCAGTCTGCTGCATTCAGAGTGTTGGACGAGGCGCGTCCTTCATGCCAGAGTTGAGATCTTTAAACCAGGAGGTCAGAGGTCAGCTGTTTACTGTTGCCAGGCGCAGACTGAAGTCGATCAGTCTCTCAGTGGGAGATTTCTTTATTTATTAATGAGAAAATGTGGCAGGGTTCCATTTTCTTCCCCTTTTTCTCTGAGCCTCTTTATTTATTCTGCCTCCGTCTCTCAGATCTTTCGCCTGTCTGTAATTGTAAATCACAGGTGCGAAACACACTCCCAGGAAGTATCAAAAAGGGAAAATGAAAGGGCTCGGTCGTGCACGTTCACTTTCCTTCAATCAAATAAAACACAAGATTTGTGCCTGAGTTTCTGTCTGTCTTCAGGAATGTCTCAACATCTGATAGCTAAGCCAGAATTTAGCCACTGGAAATGGCTTCAATACATATTTGTCTTAACAGGTGACAGTTTCCATTGGGAATATGTTGGGAATATGCAGACATGTGGAGCAGGTGACTTAGATTGCAGCATATTTCAGGCAAAAGGTAGATGAGACTTGCTCCACTAATAGTTGAGGGCGGCAGGACAGAAGAGGAGTTCAAGCGAAAGGTGGATTTTTTAATTTCACCTGTAGGTGCATCTAAAACTGGGTGCTGTCTTCAGACTGGGACTTCCTCTCATCTGAGTTTTTGAGGGCCTCCAGATTAAGAGCAGCTGCGGCTGCTGGCTGGGCTGGATCTGTGGGAGGCTGCAGCAGGCCAGCAGGGAGGAGCTCCAACATCTGGAAAAAGCAAAAAGCTGGCTCAGACAGAGACGAGAATCTCTGAGCCAACCCTCTCGCTACAGCGCTTTATGCTTTTTTTTAAAAAAAAAGAATTTCCAAAGTTGTCGGATTGGCCTGGAATCTCTAATGTAATGTCTCTGTAAAGTCTTCATTTGCTCTGAGGCGTGGGGCAGAGCGGACGGCTGGTTCAGGACTCGACCCTCTGGGCCTCCCCTGATGTCAGAGCATGTCTAAACATGTGGGAGCCACGAAGAGGAAAAGATTGGGGGGAGGTTTGAGGTGGCGCTTTTGTTGGTCAAGTCATTCTGCCGCTCCATTCAGCCATTTTGCTTTCTTAAAAATAAGGTTAAACACTGAAAAACTCAAGATTGTGGTAAGGTGGCAGCTGACAGGTAAACAATGACACACTCTGTTTTATCCAAACACCTAATTTTAGCTTACCTCAAATGAAACGTGTCAACCACCATATTTACCAGTTGTTCAGAGGTTTTCTGATACTAAAGGGAAGTAATGGTGATTTGAGCAGAATCATCAGTGCAAACATCGTTCTCTGAACTTCCACTTATTCTGATCAGGGCTGTGGGGATGCTGGGGCTGAACCCAGCAGTGACTGTGTGAGGTGCAGGAAACACCCTGGTCACATCCAACGACACACCATTCACACACAGACACACACACACACACACACACACACACACACACACACACTGAGCAGCAGTTAGGAGTCTCCAATCAAGCTAATGTGCATGTTTGGGAGGGACCTGGAGCCTGGAGAAAGCCTGTGTGGGTGCTGGGAAAACCCATTGACTCCACATAGAAGGACAAACCACATGTCCAGCAAATACATGCCGAGATTCGAGTCTATTTTTAGTCATTCTCTTCAAATTTAATTACCAAAATCCATGATCTGCGTGGCTGTTTGCACATCAGACCACCAGCGGCAGGCAGAGTTCAGGGTGAGCTTGTACAGCTCAGGGATGGAGCGCAGCAGACGGAGAGCTACTGGCATCCCACTGGCTGGCTGGACAGAAGGGGCATTCTTCTCCGAGGATCCCCTCGGCCCTCTCCGACAGACCTCAGTTTGTCAGTTAATCTGCCCAACGTTTGCTAAGGAAATGTTCACTTAGCACAGGAAGTCTGAGGTTTCACCGCACACATTTGATTTCAACAGTTACTCAAACAAATCTGAGGTTATTTGGGAGGTCAGAACAACATAGGTGGGAAGTACAGATCCCAGAGGGGATTTACAGTCAACCTGATCGTGAAACATCAATGAATCTCCTAATACACCTGATTCAAACCCCCCCAGAGTGGGCTAACGTTGCATTTCCTTTTAAGGAGATAACAGTTAAACAACTATATTGGGATATTATCCCTGTTAAAACTACATGTATCCAGGTAGAGTGTTTAAAGAAAGAAGACAATTTCCATTATTCATTTTACGCAGCACAGTAAAATGAAACAGCAGAAAACTGAGCAATGTAATGTTTATTTTAAGCTTAATATATGGGTACAACTACAAAAGCATGCGCATATCACAAAAGTTAGATCAAGCACAACTCGTACAAGCGTAATATCTCCTGAGATGTGTCTTCAAAAGTGATGACGGGGAAGAATCCTGCTAATCTGAGCCTCTTCTGGGGTCTTTGGCACCACGCACGTGAGGTCGAGCTCACTCACTCCAGCTTCTTGGCCAACTGTGCCATTTCCCGGGCTTTCCTCCTCTTCAGCTTCTTCTTGAGGAAGAGCAGGTCGATGTAGACGATGTGATTCAAAACGGCGGAGGCGCAGAGGAGGCCGCCGTGCAGGGCGCCGGCGATGCCACAGCTGAACACGTCCTGACCTGGAAACAGACGCAGAAACACAAGCTGCTCAACCTGCTTCTTGCTCCAGAAGAAAGGAAGGTGACACCCACGAGCAGCTTCTCATACCTGACATGTAGAGGTTTTTGATGGGGGTGTTGCACCTGTTCCGAGCCACGGCCTCGGCGTGGAAGCGGTCCAGGTTGTGCTCGGCGGAGTACATGGCTCCGCGCTGGGCGCCCAGATAGTGAGCGTTAGAGAGTGGAGTGGCCACTTCCTGGAAAACCAACTAAAAATAAGGCAACATAAATGTTCAGTCCTTCAGTGATCACGGAGAGTTTTGCTGTGGTACGTGCATTGACAGGTCAAGTGTCCCACCTTGTCTTTGATTTTAGGGAACACAGTACAGGCCCAGTCAAAGAGGTTTTTAGCAAATCTCATCTTGTAGTTGTAGTACTCGTCGCCCCTTTTGCGCACTGTGGTGTCCTTCCATTCCTCAAACCATTCATACTTCACCATGGTCAATATGGTCATGCAGGATTTCCCTGAGTCAGTCACAGGGCAACAGGTTTTGGAGTGGTACTGAGCACTTTTATAGATTGGTACTTTATTTTTGGTCATAAACTCCACTATGTAGCTGAGCATTAGTCTGGGGTTGTACCAGGGTGTCTTATCTTGGCCTCTGGGTCTTTGGAGGATGGTATTGTGATGAACATCATTGGGATATTGTCTGGTGCTTCCTCTTTGCTCAGGGAAAAGAAGTGTTCCATCCTAAAAATGACAAAGATATGCCTGGAAACTTTAGACTTGATTTTTTTTTTTTTTTTTTGAAGACTGCATTAGTTTGGAATTTAAACCGTGCAGCTTAAACCTGATCACGTGTGCCACCTAGAGGCCAGTGATACCATCTCCCAGTTGCTGGTTCAGTAAAGCACACATGCATGTTCATATATTCACATATTACATATTAAAGTGTAAAGAGTCAATCATTGCCGATTTAACACATTTACGTCTATTTCTGTTTAGGTTTTCCCTCCCGTTTTCAGATCTATGTTATTCCTCGGGCAATAGCACCCCCGTGTGGTATACAAACGCATCTGCTACTACTTACGACTTGTCCATGTCATTATTCTTGAACATCCAGAAGTTGGTGGACGTGAGGCCGAGCTCCTCTTCCGTTCCATCAAAGCCAGAGAAGATTAAAAATGACCCTCTGGCGTGTTTCATCATGTTCAGCCTTTCTTGAACGTCTGGGCATCAGAAGGTTCGTCATCAGTTTGAGACTAATTGACTGTTTAATGTTTTGAAGGATCTGTGTCTCACCTGGCCTGTCTTTAATCTCAGGGGGAAGAAGGGTCTGAAAGGTGGTGAAGATGCCACAGTTTGAAACGACCACGGGCGCATGAACCGCCACCTCCTCCGTACCTTTCCTCACTTTCACACCTGTCCAGAGGAAAGAGCCCAGTCAGGGAAGAAGCATCTTCATCAGCTGAATAGAGATGGAGTCAGTTCTTACCATAAGCTGTCCCCTGCTCATTTACCAGGATCTGAGAGACGGGAGCCCTGACCAGACAGTTTCCTCCATATTTCTGAATGGTGCGGATGATGTGGAACGGGATCTCACTGGCCCCGCCTTTTGGGTAGTAGGCGCCTCGTTTGTAGTGATGAACCAGGAGAGCGTTAATCAGAATGCTGGAGTCCTTGGGTGGCACCCCTGAAAGAGCATATTTGTCATAATGAGGTCTGAAAACCTGATTTTTGGACTCAATCATGCAACACGTTCGAGGACCCACCATAGAACAAATAAGAGAACATGACTTGAAGGTCCTTGTTTGTGGTCAGGCTGTTCATTAGGTCTGTTGCACATGTGCCGGAGAGGCGGAAGACTGGGGAGAAGAAGTTGGCGATGCCGGACTTCAGCAGGAACAGAGACACCCACTGCGGGATGAGCTTCAGCGTTGCCAGGTAGTGGGTCTTCTTAGCTGAGGTCTGTTGGATTAGGAGGTCTTTATCAGGCACTGATGCGGATTCATCATCTCAGGCAGACCAGTCAGGGGCACCTTCATAATTTGGAAGAACGTCTCAATGGCTTCGGTGTCTTCGGGGAACTGCTTCAACAAATGCTGTTTCATCTCAGTTTTCCCCGAGAGGACGGTGTACTCGCGCAGCTCCTCGCCGAGGCCGATCTGAATGGTGTCGAAGTGTTGCCGCAGCTTCTGGAACTCCAGCTGGCCCTCAGAGATCTGGTCGAAGGCGATCCGCAGCAGGCTGTTCTCGTGAAGCTGCCCGATGTAGTGGAGGCCTGGAGGGGAAAGAGAGACATAACCTAAATATCCAGTCTGTCTGGTTCTCAGGTGACTCACTTGGATTTAATCTCCAGCTGCCTCTTAACTCGGTTCCAACTTTAATGTTTATGGCGTTTTATTGTTCTTCCTGCAGAGGGCACTCGTGGCGAGTCGCGTTCCCTGGCAAACGCCCTTACCGACGTCAAACTCGAAGCCTTTCTCGATGAAGGTGTGGCAGCAGCCTCCCGCCTGGTCGTGTTGCTCCAGCAGCAGCACTCTCTTCCCCGCCTTGGCGAGCGTGGCCGCCGCCGTCAGCCCGCCGATGCCGCTGCCAATCACGATCACGTCCAAGTTCTGGGGCACCTTATCGAGGCTGAAGCCTGGAAGAGAAGCTCATAAAGCTGAGGCTTTATCTCGAGCAAGTCCAAAAGAGTTGCATAAGACCGTTACGTGAAGGTTTGAAGGTCAGGTTGGCCCGACCTCTCCGCCGTCAATGTGCGGCCCCTGAACCAACTCCTGTATCTCTGTCATGAAACTGACTTTATGTCATACCAATTAAGATAAGGTGCACAAATTAACAATTGCACAATTATTACTTCACACTGTCAATTTAGATAGGACCAAAACTGATTTACTGTTGACAGTAAAGTGTCTGTTTTCTTCTGTTTTCTTTTGCTTTTCAACAACAGCTGCCTAAAAATTAAGTAAATTTGAAGATTAAAATCACACACACTCCGTCATCTTACTTTGCTTTAGGACTTTATCCCTCTTCTTCTGGTCGAACTCTCGAGGTCCAGGAGGTCTCAGCGACTCCAGTGAAAACGGGCTCCGTTTCCCAAACAGGTACCAGTACGTCCCGCCGACCCATATCACCACGCAGCCCAAGAGAACCAAGAGCCACATTGTCGAGTCTTCTACTGCAGCTGCAAAACAGTAACGATCACGCCTTAAATACCATGCCAGGTGTCCAAGGTCGAGGGAAGAGGAGGCTGATCTAGATCACTTTCCTTGTCAGTGAAAGCTGTAAAGATAAAGTGACAAAAGAGCATTTGGATTCGGTTCACGTCTCAGCAGCAACGCTGACCAAATAACATCTTAACGCCTTTACAGTTGTTGATATCTCCTTTGAGATGCGCAATCTGTTCAGGTGACTCGAGTTCAGGTTTCGCGAGGTTTTTTTTTTTTTTTTTTACCCTTTTGGGTCACAGCTGCGGGCAATCGTGCCCGTGAGTCGCTTCGCCCCGCGCGCCCGTTGCGCACCTGGACACCAATGAGCCCCCTTCTTAATCCCCGGAGGCACAGCTGCTCCCGGCCAGGTCGTTATTCGTGTTCCGGTGACTTTTCAGCGTATTCCTGTTTGCCTGCCTGCCCGGTTCCGACCTTGCCTGCTCCCCGGTGAATCCTGCCTGCTGTCGGTGTCTGACAATAAAGCGGTGTTCGGCCTAACTCTGGTGTCGCATTTGGGTTTTTGTCTGGTTCGTGGCTCTCTTTTAGTCACCTGCAGAGGGGTGACGGGAGCAAGGGGACTTCTTCCTGTGGTCTATCTGGCAGTTGAATCATAGCAACTTAATTAGGCAGCATTATTTCATGCTCGGAGCTTGTTGTTGATTTGTCAACATGCGCAACACAGAGAACCAATCAGATGGCTTGATTTCACCTTTTTAAACCTGCTTTGATGTGAATACCTGAGGCAGGTTCTTTCATCCCCCGTTTCACCGCGAACCTCCAACCATCGCCAGAAAAATCACTTGTCTTTATTGAATGAAACATAAACAGAGGAAACGATACTGAACCAGTACTTTCATACGTCTGCAGGTCAGCTGATCTGCTCGTGTAGTAAATTGTATCCTGCAGGCATGGACTTTGTGCTCAAGGTAAATAATCTAGAATTGAATGTTTCTTTGGCAACGACACACAATGGATTATAAGCGTGAACATGACAATCACTTGATTTCATTTATGTGCTCTGAGTATAAAAGTTTGGAGACACCTGGATTAAATGAGGGTTTAATGACTGATAAAAAGGTTGGGGGCCATTTCAAAGTCCTAGTTTGTTGAGAAATGAAAACGGGAACACGAGGTGAACCTGATCAATCTTAAATAAAGACACATTTAATGTTTCATTCTGAATGAATCTAAATAATGCTGCACAGCCACGTGTTACCCCTTTTTCATTATCTGAAATGCGCAACAGCTTCATTTTTCCCTGTCGTAAAGGAACTTAGATAAAGCAATTTGTGTTTATCTGATAAGACAATTAAGATAAAGACTAAACTATGGACATGCATGTTTTTACAACAGTCCAGCTATACAAAACATTATTTTATGTCAATAAATGTGATAAATGAGCACTCTGTTAACATAATTGCATATAATTTATAGATATTTAATAAATTCTTAGATTTTCATCAGTAAATTTTCTATCTTGTAGTCATCGGACCTGCCTGAGGTTTCTTCCTGGTAAAAGTAAAAACCACCTCTTGCTGAATGAAAGACCTTAAGACACTATAAATTTGGGGTTTTTTTTGGTAAAGCTAACTATTGTGTAAATGAAATCCTGCACTTGCTGTAATTTATTTCATGTCAGTCTCCAGTAGTCCGCTCAGATCTTTAAATGCTTTAAGAGTCTCTGAATTTTATATCTAATTCTTTTTTAACAGACTTGTGCCACAAAAGCTCAAACGACGTATGTTTGCTGTGGCACCACCTGAAAATGATTCTAATTGGATGCGGAGCTCAGAATGGACGCAAGGTTGAAGCTGCAGGAAGAAGCTTATAGATTTGGACGCAGGAAGCAGCTCTGTGCCAACAAGCCTCTGTGGCTTAAATCCTGTTAGGAATCAGGCTAAGCAGCTCCCGCACGACTCCTCTGACTTTGCTCGCCTTTGTTCATCTGCTGATGAGTCTGGAATACTTGATAACACGCTATGTGCAGGTAAATCCTGTAGATTATTGACCAGCCACGATGTCTCAGTGCAATAAAAGCATCATATGTTTATGTCTAACAATAATGACAAAACACGATTCAGGCCAAAGCTCCATACCGCTAGTTTAATTTAATCATTACAAATCCACAGGGTGAGGGGTTTGGGAAGAGGACTATGGTACATTTTCTTGCCGGGGATCTCCACAGGAACAGTGTAACTTCCTCCCATATAAAACCTTGTGCCTTTTCCAGGGGCGTCTCTCTGCTATGTTATTAAACAGCCTCCCTTGTCTCCTTTGTACGGGTTCTTGTCATCTGAAACACCTTTGATCAGAGGATCATTGGGTAACCGCTCCTCAACGAAAGCAATGGTTTCTGCACAGTTTGCAGCCACCTGTTGTTCAAGAAGAAGGCAGAAGCAAAGTCAACTCAAGCACATCTTAAATATGGAATTCAAACTTTTATGCTCAAACATTCAGCTTCCAGCAGCTGAGCCACTGACTGCTGTTCTTGGAGTGTTGACTTCTTTCTTCAACTGGTCCAGCTCCATTTTCAGGATTTCCTTATCTGACATATCCCGGGCCATCCTGGCTGCAGGTGGACATAAAGAATCGCTCTCATTGTGGTAAATGTCCAAAAGGCTTTCATTTTTAAACTCATTCTTTGAAATAATTCCTTCAACTCTTACCTGTTGAATGGCGGGACTCCCAGTAAGCAGAGAAAAAAGGTTGGCTATGAGCTCATCAACTGGTTTCCGTCTTCTTCACCTGCTTCCTGCACTGTTACCTGCACTGACTGATCTGTGGCGTCCTACTGCTCTTCATCCCCTGCTGATCCCTGCTGCTGGCTTTTGGGTGAGGTCGTCACAGGATTGGACCTGATGTCACCAATCCGCCGTGATGGGATTAAATGAGCAGGAGCCGTGACCCCTGAGCAGGAAGGAGGAAACCAGGGGACAGATTATTATGATGCTGCTGAGAATGTGAAGAGAAAGTGACCTATTCGGGCAGAAGTAGTACAAATGATCATTGCTTCTTGATTTAGTGACCTTAGAAAAGTTCTTCTGGCTCCAAGGTCGTACAAATTAGTTTTTCTTACAGCACAACACTGGACAGGCCAGACGTCTTTTGAACCAGGGCTTCTTCATTTGAGTTTTTTTTCCAAGTTCTAAATCTGTGAAAACATCAAAATGCAGGACTAACAGTAAATTATTTTTGTTGTTCTTTGTCTACTAAAGTGTCATGGAAGGAAGCGGAAGTAGTTTCATAAAACTGGGGCCAAGTCCTCTGCATTGATACCCACCAACTGACGTATAACTCATTACAAGCTCCTGATCCTTGACTAAACCACCTTCAGGGCTCACATTAAGCCATTTTCAGAATCTGGGCCATAGTCTCATCCAGTTAGGAGTAACGTAGACAAGTCACATGGGGCTGACTTTAAGTTTAATATAATGACATTCTATTGGGTTCCTGTGTTCCATGCCAATCTCTTTTCATTAACCTCCATCTCTGTCCAGCAAGCTGTTTGTATTGAGGGTTGTCTCTTCAGTGATTATTGCCAGAGAAATAACCTTGAGAAATTTTACTATACATCCACAAAACTATTTAACTAGTAGTTTCTGAATAAGACCTACAGCCAAAATAGCCATTATCACTTAAATAATCATTCCATCCATATTTTTGTTTTCGCTATAATTCTTCATCTTTTGTTATAATTTTTTTTACATAAAAATGTAAATAGGTGAGGTAAAACAGAAAGTGCTGTATAAATTGTCATTTGTGACTGCTTAATTCATTCAACGGTATGTAGTTCTATAAGTTGACCAGCAGAGGGCAGTGTGAAATTAAAGTCATGCCCACGATAACGATCAACGTCCCCGCCCACTTGAAGCTGTCAGCCAATAGGACAACGTTACGCCTAAGCAGCATTTGATTTCAAAATAAGAGCATGTACATTTTCCTCATTGATACATTGTCTGTAAGCGAAGCACATTTAGTTTTATTTTGACAGGTGACGCGCGTTTTTAGCAGGAAGTTGTTAAACGTTGGACAAACCGTAGTCGTCGATTCACAATGGCAGCACCCAGTGGGAAGCGGGCTTTAAGGTTTCTCAGCCAGCTTGGAGCCTTTATTCTGACCCGGGTTGGATTTTGGAATTGTTTCAGTATGCTGATGCTGTTCGCTGAGCGAGCCGACTCAAAAAGGTGAAAATTAACATCGTCCGTGACAACATATTGAACGTTAGCTTGCGAGCTAGCAGCAGTAAAACGCAACGTCAACTTGTGCAAATACGGTCCAAAACTATGAAAGGATTTGATGCGTCGGTATCAGTTGGAATGTTGACATCAAGTGTGCCAGCAAGACTTTCATTTTAGTGCATAAATTAATTTGCAGTGAAGTGAGAAAAACTCTAAAAGTTTCAGCCATGTTGTGGCGAATCTGCAAAATCGCCTCAATTGGCTGGTTTTTAATCACATTCAGACACGAGTTGAGCTGTAATTTTTCCTTTCTGCTGCTCATCTTGTTTTAATCTCTTGTACTTGTCAGTCTCTTGTGGTTTGGTCAAACCTCCACACCCCTCTTATTCTGTAATTATACCAGCTGCAGAGAAAAAGGTTCCACCCAGCGTCTGAGATGCAACATTTAGGGGTTTTATTACATCTCGTTTTCTAAATGAAAACCTCAATAATTACTTCTTGTAATCAGGGACCTGCTAATGAATGATTGTGCAAAACGTTTCGCTTCAGAAATAATCCTGATGGGTTGCATTGATTAAAATTGTATACAACAGAAAACTAAAAATGTAACATTACTGTCCTGTATTAAATCTGCTTTATTTCATCTCCAGGAAGCCGGACATCCCAGTCCCATACCTGTACGTAGACATGGGGGCTGCGGTGCTCTGCTCCAGCTTCATGTCCTTTGGCGTGAAGAGAAGGTGGTTTGCCATGGCTGCAGCCATACAGCTGGCTCTCAGCACATATGCATCATACGTAGGAGAGCAAGTCCACTATGGGGAATGGCTGAAGGTGAGCCACCATTTGTGGCTTAAAAATGAGGTGTGTGTCTTTCGCGTAGGTAATTTGTGCCGCACCTCCCTGCAGGTACGGATGTATTCCAGAGCTCTGGCCATTATTGGAGGCTTCTTGATCCTGGCCAGTGGGGCAGGGGAGGTGTACAGACAGAAGGCTCGCAGCAGATCTCTGCAGTCCACGGGGCAGGTTTTCCTGGGGGTTTTCCTTATCTGCATGGTGAGTGTTTTCTTTTAACGCTTTATTAATCGACTAAATGAAAGATGATACGGAATCTTGAGAAACCTGGTGCCTTGCCTTTACAAATCAAACCAAGACATCGATTAATGCCAAACAAAGAGCATCCCAACTGCTGCTGTTTCAGTTTATGGTGCCGTTTTTATTAAAAATCAAACCTGTGCAGAAGTAGCAGGGTGTTTGTGAGAGCCAGCCAGGTAAACAAGAGGAGCGATGATGAGGGGGGTTATTTAGGCAGACCAAAAAAGAGGCAGTGAGGTCGTGAAGTCGCATCTAAAATTCTCTGTACCGGGTGGTAGAGCAGTACATGCAGACGTGCCATTCTTCCTCATTAATAGTTGTAAAACTAGATAACGAAGTATGTAACAGCTCTGAAGAGGAGCAGAGAAAGAGCTCTCTATCTGATGGTCTGGGAGGGGATTTACCAACGTGAGAGCCTTTAAAACTGAAGTGAAATGAGTCCGTTTACCTTCGACCACACACGTCATCAGCTCTCAGATGCAGTCCCTCTTCCCCCCACTAGGTGTACTCCCTCCAGCACAGTAAGGAGGATCAGCTGGCCTACCTGAACCACATCATGGGAGGAGAGATCACCATAATGCTGCTGGAGGTGCTGTTTGGAGGGCTTGCTTTGGCGTTCCTCTCGGGGTGCTACGTCCGTCTGGCGGCTCAGATCCTGGCCGTCATGCTGCCCCTGGTCATCCTGCTCATCGACGGGAACCTGGGCTACTGGCACAACACCCGGAAGGTGGAGTTCTGGAACCAGATGAAGCTGATAGGACACAACGTGGGCATCTTCGGTGCTGTTCTGATTCTGGCCACCGACGGTTAAACTCTCTCACCTTTAAAGGCAACTTTGTTTTTAAAGACTGACGCGTGTGAGCAGGGTGAGATTGTTGGCCGCCGATCTCTCAGGATTCCAAACATTTAAAGTTGGCTGTTGGGTTTAGGCGCCGATGAAGGTTCTTCCTATAAGTTTGGCACCTTCGGAAATGGAACGGCAGGAGCTTCGGTTCAAGCGCTTTAATTTATTCAGATTCGCGTTTACATTTTGTCTTGTTTTAATTTTTAAGTATTGATCTCGTGCAACGGCAGAAACGTGCTCTTCCAAATAGAACCTTAAATGGTCATTTTTACAGTGGGCTTTTGCAAATAAAGGGAACATACAACTCCTTAAGTGTTGCCTATTGAACTGAGCACTGCGCTTGTGCACATGGGGGAGTTTCAACAAATGAAGCTTTTTTTCTCATCTGGAAACACTGTCACCATTTTTGAAACGCGACAGTGCGCAGATGTCAGATAATGCTTGAATATTTGAAACGATTCAAAGTGTAAGGCTGCGTTTGGACGCTGCGTTTGGACTAATTAACAGGCGAAACAGCGCCACACAGAGACGGGAGTGGGTATTGCAGGCGGTAGCTGGGTGCAACGGCAATGAAAAAGTATTTTATCACATTCTCAACATTGTACATTTACAACTATGTTCACTTCATGAATGTTTGGGAGAAAAAACCCTTTTATATGCAGTTGCTTGAATTGTGCCTGATTGCAGGTTAAATAAAGATGTTAATCTCGCTGAACTCGTCAGATGTGCGTCTGCCTCAACAGTGAAATCTTTCCAATAAGTTTCAATAAAACTTGTGCTCGGTGTCTGCTGGGACTGGATCCCAATGGCAGCATCAGTGGTACCCCTTCAGTCCTCCACCCCTGGATCTGAAGGAGCTGGGGCGGGACAGGATTTTCCATGCTTTGCTGGATCCTGAGCGGCAATGGACCCGCCGAGTCTCGGTCCAGGACCCGGGCAACACCGAGGGTAAACAGGAAAATCTGTTCCGAACCTTGAGAGGTGGGCAAGAGAAGGAGCTGGGACACCGGTCAGTTTCTGCTCAGATACGTTTGGGAAATTTCAGATCAATTTGATCTTTTAGAAAAAAGGGAATGATTCCATTTTCAGCTAAAAAAATGTTGAGATGATCAGACTATTGATCGGTAAATGAACGAGTCCAAACTGAACAAATTAAGACAAACTGGTGCTTTTGGACCTACTTTAATGAGTCATCACTGAACAAATTAACTCCAGATTTGGTTTAAACTAAATAGAAACCATTCTGTTTCAAAGTTGAAAAACTGCATAACTGAACAAAAAGAACCCCTCTTAATCACAGGGTTTCAGCTGGATGCTCAAAGAGCGATGAAGCTCCTCAAAAATCAACAAAATGTCTCAAATAATAAATCCCCCATGATAGAAAATATACACACACACACACACACACACACACACAGGCGGGCCAGAGGCGACCTACGAGTCCAGCTTTCCTTGCATCCGTTTGCTTTTGAGTCCTCCAAAAAGTTACAGTATTACAGTCAGAATTTTTGTTAATTTTATTTTAGAAAATGTCCTTAAAGTGTGGCATTTCAAGTCACATTTTGTTTTAAAATACAGAAAATACAGACAGTAGAACATGGATACAGCAAAAAAAGGAAACGAATGACAGAAAATAAAGCTAACAAGCTTTTCTGACTGCTCTAGTTTTCTCTTTCTGAAGGCAGAGGGAGGAGGGCGGAAAAAGAAAAGGTTTCGGGGATGGAGGGAGCGGGGGCAGAAGGAGACAAGTTAGTTAAGGAAACTATGGTTGCTTCAGGGTTCATGTTTAAATTATTCTTTATAAAGTCTAATTTAAGATTTAATCTTTCCTCTCTTTTTTTGTCTTTTTCATTAAATGGTATTTTGATCTTCGGGATCCGGGGCCCTCAGCTCCTCCTCGTGGTCTCAGTCTGAGGACAAGGAATGCCGACGTAAGTCTGGCAGTGGGAACGGAACCACCGTCGCCTTCCTGACCGGCCGACCCGCACCGCCAACTCAAGAAGATAAAGTGGAGTCCTTCTGTGTTTGCTGTGCTTGTGAACGTTGCATGGACTTCTGACTTTCCACATCTCTAAAATGTTTCTCAACCTGGAAGAGTCGAAACAACAACCATCAACCATCAGCGATCCGCCGTCAGGCCCCTCGCACACGGGCAAAAACGCTGCGCCCAATTACATCACGCGCGCGGTGAAACCGTGGCGAGGAGTCGACGCCCACTCCGCTGTGATTGGGCGTCGTGGACCCAACCCTCCCGCTGCCAGCAGGCGTGCTTAAAGGGATAGTTCACCGCCGTCGTCCTCGGGGAAGCAGGAAGTCCGACCACAGGTGAGATAAGGCGCGAATGGTGGCGTTTTATGTCAAGGTCAGGAGCGGCGGGAGGCCTTTGGCGAATAAACGGCGACTTAAAACGACACGAACCTGCAGCCGTTCAGGGTTTGACAGCGAACGACGCCTTTAATTCAGCTCGGGTCATTCCTGATGCAGCAGCCTCTCGCGGCGTTCCCCGTTAACAGCAGCGGATTCTGATCCGCCGGCGCCCGCTCCCGAGGTCGAAGGTCGACAAACAAAAACCAGCGACATTATTTCCGTGTGAGTCACGCCGGCCGCTGGCCCCCGTCCAAACATTCCTGACACGTGAGCGTGCGCGCAAATGTAAACTTTTAGGATCGCAGCTCGGAAGGCCGGAGTTCGGAACGCTCGCGCACGGATCGGTCGCCACCAGGAGCCACGGAGCGCATTAAAGCTGCTGGCGTCCGTACGGCTGCGCTCACGCTTCGCTCCTGTCAGCCTCGACGTTTAAAGGCCCCATTCCCGATCCGGCTCGGCTGTAAAATTCCGGAGTGAGGAACCTCCGCCTGGTTTTCATCAGGACTAAAACCGTCAGTGTGATTAGTTACAAACACATCAGCGCATTTCTGCTGCTGCCGGACGCCGTCAAACGTTCCGGAGGTTCCTTCCTCCTCGCGTGGATTGTTCATAAATCATCGGAATATCGGAATATCATCCTTTACACATGAAAATCTGACGAATCGGCATTTTGCAGGGACTTTGAACCCCGCCCGGGTGATTAAACTGCGTACTTACTATTTTGCGTACATGACTTAAAGCGCTTCCCTCTTTGCCTTTGCAGTTTTCAGCTTGGTAAGGCGGCGAGATGACGACGTCGTCCATCACAATAATGTTCTTCTCCTGCCATTTACAGTCTTTGATGCTGCGGAGAAGAAAAACAGAACCTCGTCTCATCCCCTGTGAGTTCATGAGCCGCGCACGTGCACGTGCGTGAGGTTAAGGAGAGATGCAAACATCAACGGCTTTACGAGGACCCACTGGCTCCATGTGGGTCCCAGTTTGGAACCAGTTAACAGACTACAAACATGCAAAACTGGTTTCAAAAAAAGACGACAGCTCGGAAAAACCTGGAACTGGTTTGGTGGCGAACCCGAGACCCGAGGGCGGCGTCGGGATCCGAGTCGTGTTTATGTTCCTTTGTCAACATACATGTTGCCCGGTCGTCTTTTATTACGGGACAGTCGCACGAGGCTCTGGTGGAGTTGCGAGTGTTTGGCAGGTGTGGCAACAGATCATTCAACTCCACGCGAGACAAATCCGGTCCAGGTTTTATCGGCCCACCATTTGCCTGCATGAGAGCATCTAAGCTCTCAGCTTTGGGCCCGAGGACCGACCCCAGCTCCCCGTCCGGGTCACAGCGTTACTCATCCAGGACTTTGGCTCAGCTTCACCTGTAGTGTTGCACCACCTCCCGACTCAACTGTAGGCTCACTCATCAAAGCATTCCTTTCCCACAGACGTGGCTGTGACTTAAATACCGACGTTCCCTCCTGGGGACGAGCGGCGACCCAACGAGGACGGATCACTCACGTTTTGTGGATGGTCTGGAATAGCTGCTGGCCCTCCACGGAAACCCCAGCACTGATTGCATAGGCTTGCGACAGCTTGTCCTCCTTTTCTGACCGTGCTCGATTGGCAAGCTGTTGAAGATGAAAGAAAACGGAAGGACGTCGTCACATCAAGTGCTTTTGAAGTAGAAACCAGAGTTCTATCCTTTTAAAAACCTTTTTAAACTAGAATTCAAGGGGGATTTCAGGTTGATTACAGGACCGACAACTGCTGGTTGATACCACCGAGTGTGTAAACTAGGGCGATTCAGACCCTTTTGAAGATGGAAACTGACATTAACCAGTAGTAACCAGGAGCGGATTATCATATAATCACATTTACTTGTCTGAAAATCTAAGATATTTGCAGATTAAAGCATTTTTTTGGTTTTTAAAGATGACTGTAGCATTTAAGGGTTCAAACCTTTAGGGGAGCCAGACCCATATTACACAGAACAACTGTGTTTCTGTTCCATACAGCAGCTTTATGTTTTAGACATACACACACATACACACGTCACACACACACAGCGGGTTTACCTTGCTAACATTCAGTGATGCTAGTGGGGGTGGAGTCTCAGTGTGGTCATTTATTATGTCCACATCGGAAACATAGGCTAAGTTGATCAGGATGACGTCGTTGAGGTTTGGCTTACCACTGGAAGAAGCACATTCTTGGGAGGGTTAAGGAAGAAAAAACAGGAAGGTGCAGCATTAAATGAGCAATTCCACCTGAACACCACGAGTTAGCCCGAGCAGAGGCGGCCATCGGGCCAGACACCGACACCCGATTCTGAACACGCGCAGAAACTTGGACACGGTTACAGCAAGACCCCAGGTCTCAACCCTGCTGCTTCTCAGACATCATCTGTCATATTTGTAAGATTCTAAAGACCCTTCACACATCTGTAGGACAAATTATGATCTCTGCCCTAATTTTCCCTGAGTGACCTTTGACCTTTTGCCCTCATGGTGAGAAAATATTTAAGACCCAACACGGGATAAATGCTTACCTATTAATACAGTGGCAGCCGGTCTTTGTAACGGTACCAAAGCAAAAATGACCACTTATTGGTGCTCGATACAATATTTCTAAAGGTCACTGTCATAAATTTCAAAGGCAAAGCCGGAGTAAAAATAAATACGTAAATTTAAACCTTTGCAAATGGAGTAAAATTATAAATCAGAATGAAAAGCTTCCAAAGCGACAGAGAGGCCTAGGATGCTACATAAATGACCCGTAATAGGACCTTTATCCACAGCCTTCAACCTTGTCACGGCGAGGTCAAAAAACCCATCGAGACACGAGCGGGTTTCGAACCCTCGCCCATCCGAGCCGCAACGTTCATAATCCCGATCACGAAGGGGTGCAGACGTCGGCCGTCACCATGCCACGATGCTGCTCCCGTCCCGTCCCAAACCAGGCCCAATTCCACCAAAACACCCCGCGTTTGTCGCCGAACCCGGGCGCCGGACGCCGGATCGCGACCCGGCAGAGCCCCGGGGCGCCGACATCGTTGCCTGAGCCGAAGCCGCAGAGTTGTTAGCATGTTAGCGGTTAGCAGCTCGGAGTAGCGTGGAAGGGCGCTGGGTGTCCATTCATCCCTCGGACGAACCCCCCCACCCCCATCCCCGGGTCTTTTCGGTGGCCCCGCGAACCCGACTCAAGCAACGTATGGGAGCCACCCCGAAGGACCCGGAACCGGCCGAGCCGGAACACGCATCGGGTTTGCGGCTGCGAAGAGCGCACAGCCATGATGCCGTGCGGGCAGGCGCTGCAAGGTTGGGGTCCGGTACTACAATGAGCGGATCCAAAACACATGCACTTCCCTGCACGCGTAGCCGAGCCGCCGAACTCCCCGATACGCCGCCAAAACCCCCCACAAGCCATCGACGGCCGCGCATCTGCCCGACGAAGGGAAATGTTTAAAGAGGCAACGATTTTTACCCCGGCTACAATCAATTACGCCTGCGCGGAGCACTGTTTGACATATTTTCGGTTACCCTACAGGCCCTTGCAACCAGGCAGGCCAGCGGGCCGCCTGCAGCGCCCAGCGGACAAAGGATACTCAGAGTTAACATCTTAGACTGGTAGTCGAAGGCGACTACTTCTCCTTGCAGACGTTGGCCCAAGCATGTGAGGCAAGAGACATGGCTCCCGACGCTGAAATACTCCCCCGGTCCAGGAGCCGCCATCTTCTCCGCCAGGAAACCGGAGCGCCTGCCTTACGTAAAATGACGCGATGGCGTATTGACGAAAGCCGGGCGTGTCCCCAAATACGTCCCGATATTATAATTTATGCCGGCATAACAATTAACACTAGGCGGGAAAAAAAAGACACGACACACACCTGCATTACGCGCATTTGTGTTTAAATGAGTAATTAAGGTGGGCGCACGTTTTGGGCATTGTGTTTTACGGCATCCTTCACAATGTACTGTCAAAGCCCGCCATCTAGTGGTCGCACGGCGTACTGCTCATTACCTGCAGCGCTTCTGAAGTTCATCACAAATCCGGATTTCATTTTGGCTTTTTTTGTAGTGGGTCAGTCCGGAAAGAAAGGAGAATGGAATCGGTGTATACCCAAGGCATCTGGTTCGCTGAGAGTCTGCAGCAGAGGACGATCGACTATCAGAAACTGTGGCTAATAGTCACCCAAATTGGAGATCCAAAAGCAGCCTTTTTGCTTGTCTTTCCTCTGACATATTTCATCAGCAAACGAACTGGGACTGCGGTGCTTTGGGTAGCAGCTGTATCAGAGTGGCTAAACCTGGTGTTTAAATGGTAAGTGTTCAAACAAATAAACGCAGTTTATAGATATATACGTATAGTTTGTACACTCATAAAATGTTAATATTTGATAATGAAAACACACATGTCATGCAAAGCTTATTAGACTGCTGACGTTCAAAGTATATACATGTGTCATATTTGATTATTTGAATGTGATGTTCTCTGTTTTGTTTTGGTTCTTTTAATATTAATTGCCAAATAGTGACAATGGCTTTTCCTGTTGGCAATGGTGACGTTGTGCCAAAGATACACCATTGAGGAAAGATGCTCTACTCTCCAACCTCGAAAACGTGTGTTCGCGTAAAAATATCTGCTAAAAATAACAGGAGCCAACAGAGCAAACTTTTGCAATCACGTTTTATTTATGTTTACATCATTTTTTCCAGAAATGTGATTTTTCTTTTTTAAATTTAAAACGTGTTTAATAAAGCCATGAATGGAAACAAGGCCGGAAGCCTGACTCAGATCGTTCAAATATGTTTAGTGTGAGCCATCTTAACCTACCTTCAACAATCTTTGGTTACAGTCCAACGGCCAGCGCTGTCCGGGTTGAAAATTTAACACCGGAACTTTTCTGACATTATACATTATACTACATTATACATTATACTACAAGTATTTTTTTTATTATTATTTTAAACTATAAATGAAAGATGACGTATTAATGTATCTCTCAACCCGAAATTACCGTATTAAAAAAAGCGAAGATAGTGGTCCAAAAAATAAATAAAACACGGATTACTTTCATGTTGAAATTCCTCAGTACTGTTTATGGCTGATTCTAGTTGGGGTACAATTATGCATTATATATATTACAGAAATGTACACCATTTAATGTTTTTTTTTCTTAATCTCAGGATGCTTTTTGGAGAAAGGCCATTTTGGTGGATGGGCGAATCACATTTATTTGACACCGTGCAACCTAAAGTTCAGCAGTTTCCATCCACTTGTGAAACAGGTCCTGGTGAGTAATTATGGCAGCAATCACTAATCCACCACCCATTATAGCAAATAAGGCTAATAAAAATGATATTTCTGTCTCAGGCAGCCCTTCGGGACATGCCATGGTGACGGCGGCAACCTGGTGGGTGATGGTGTCCTCGCTGGGGTCATTTCTGTATTTGCGTACTCAGAGGTGTGCTCATCGAACACAACATATTTGCTGATTTGTCTTCAAAATTGTAGAATTAAAAATCCCCCCAAAAAATAGCAAAGCTCTATTTTTGGTGTCTCCTTCCATCCGTCTCCAGTGTGGTGTTATCGGCTGTTCCCTACCTGCTCTATGTTGGCATGTTGGTGGCTGTTGGACTCTCCCGGATCTTCATCCTCGCACACTTTCCTCACCAGGTCATTGCGGGGTCCTTAGCAGGTCTCAACTTTGTAACATTATGCAAACATATCCACATATGTCGTGAGTTGGTGATTAAAACCATCATTATTCCAGGTTTCATCCTGGGGATTATCCTGAGCCGCAGGGTCCCACAAGGTCGCTCCCTGCTCTTCATCGGTATTGTTCTGCTGCTTGGTACCGTCACCCTGCATTCTGGACTCCAGTGGCTGGGAATCAAGCTCTCCTGGTGAGCTCCCTGTTTGATGACATTTGTTGTATGTCATAATATGTTCTGCAAGGTCAGAAAGTCCTTTAAACCGCTCCACAGGTCCATTCCTTTGGCCAAGAAATGGTGCAGTCGTGCAGAATGGATCCGAATGGAGACGGCCCCCTTCTCTGCCCTGACTCGAGACTGTGGGGCTCTACTGGGTTTGGGTCTGGCCCAGTGCTGGAGGCCTTGCGGATGGCCCTTGTCCAGGGCCCCACGAGCGTTGTCTCTGGCCATTTCGTCCATGGGGCTGTACCACATTAACCGCCTGCCACTCCCGCTTCAGCCACAGGGCTTCTTCTACGGCTGTTTCTTGCTGAAGCATCTGCTGGTGCCTCAACTGGTCATGGTGCTGGTTCCGGGCCTTATTTACCTCTTCACCCCCAAAAGGAAACAGTGATGGACACCACAGTATTAGAGGGGGGGGAGTTTCAGTTGTCCCAGTTCACGCCGTATTGAATTTGATTCCTTTACATGCAGGTTTGGGAACTGAGGCCACGTCCTCGTGCTTTAAATGTTTGCTTTGTTTTTCACACGATCACGTTTATGTCCAATGAGCAAAACTTTCGGTCAGAACTTAACAGGTTTAAGAGTTTGGGGTGGGAATGCAGCCTAAATGAGCTTTGAAAGGGCAAACCACTGATTTATGATGTTTTTGTGGCCATAACAACTGAAAAGGTCTCCGAATCTTCAGATTTATCTTCCCTTGTCTGCAGCACATATAAACACGGTGTCGTGTCATCAGTCTTGGTTTCTGCTTCGGTCGTCCATGTTGACAACTTCATGCTGTCTGATGTGAAAAAGTGATTTTTTAACTACAACTATTACCATCACTGCTGATTCTGAATATTCACAACCACCCTGAATGTGTCCAGCTTGTTACAATGTTGCATTGAGACTTGTTTATGATTGTATATGATTTTAAGGTGATCCTGGCATGTTTGAAAACAACCTATTGAATTAAATCTCTTATCAATTCTAAGTCAAACAGCATGAAAGGAAATGTAAAGATGTGAGGTGGTTTAATTTAGAGACCAAAGAAAATGCAAGACAATTGAAATGATCTGAGGTGTAAAGTCAAAATGATGGTCTAGAGAGTGAAAATGAAAGATTTTTGATGTGTAAAACTGTCCTGATATCTAATAAACCAGCTGCTGTCTATTTTAGCATTTAAATGAACAAAATAAAACAACATGCAGGGTTGTTTTCTTTCCCATTTGGTAACCATTTATAAATAAGTTCTTTTATCCTTAATACACAGGTTTGGCTGTACAGATTACAATCAGTTATCATGAGATAAAAACACATTCTTTTTTATTGTTTTTAATTAAACTTTTTATCACAGCGATCTGAAAGCTCACATTTACAGACAAGAGAACTCCGCTCAGCAAGCAAACACGTTTAAAATCAACAAAAAGAACCTTTCGCTTTTGGGGAAAAAAGAAAAATCTGGGATGTGGGTCAGAACAAGCGTCTGGACCCTCCGAGTCAGGACACTTCTATACATGTTTCCACTGAAGCTCATGGAAAGAATAACAACATGCATCAGAATATTTACAGCAAACTAATATTTACACTCATTTTGGAACCATTCAGCCCCCCCAACCCCCCTCCAATAGCCTCCATATAGAAGTTTTCTTGAAATTAAGTATAATACAATTTATACCTTCATTTCTGTAAAGATAAGTGGGGCATCTCTCTGCTAGCGTCTGAAACGGAACCAAACAGAACCAAAAATTAAACGTTACAAAGAGTCTGTAACTGTCCCCACATATACAAAGAACCCGAATATTCTTTATTCCACCTGCTTTTTCCTCTCTGTTTTTTTTTTTTTTTGCAATGATATTTCGCAGCGTGTGCAAACCCAGTGGATCGGACTGGAACCACTCCACTTAATCGGCCTCGACTGACCCCCGAGCTGGACTGTTCTGTAATTACAGCTTGTGCTAGAAAGGCTCAACATCTTCGGCGGCTCAACGGCGATTGCTCTTGGTGTCGTCATCCCTCATTTGTACAGCGAACCATTCAACAACAGCGTCGATGACAGTCTGCTCAGAGGTCTGACTGATGTCTCTCTCTCTCACACACACACGCACGCACACACACACACACGCACAGTCCAGATTCAACAATTGTCGCAAGTGAAGTACATAAAGTGCACCCTCGTGAGAACTCAACAGGTGTTGTTTTTAGTGCAGATGGTGGAGTTGAAGAGCACAGAGCTGTGTGCAACAGTGTGATGCGTTTGCTTGCCTTTACCCCCCCCCCCCTCCCCCCGAGGAACGTGCGGCGCCACGGCCTGTGGAGGCGGGACAAAGGCGAGCTCCGATGTCCTGACATGGACTTCTCTGCATGAACGTAAAGTCCCTGTAGCCTGAGACCCAGGACGCGGCCGCTGGGACCTCTGGTTGCAGAAGGTGATGGTGGAGCGGAGTCAAGGTCGTCTACTGACCACAAGCAGCAGTGGCGTTTGGTTTTTGACATCGTACTAAGGCATATCATGAGGTCAGTGATACAGTAATGACTCTACAAAGAAATATATAAAGATCTGAATATACATGCCTGAGGTGACGTGTCTGGATTAACCGACAACAATTAAGCATAAATATGTGTATTTCTGCATGAACAACTTTGATTTGGGTTTTAGTTTCGGGCCATTTTGGGGGTTGAGTGGCAGAGAATAGTTACTAACCTTATTAACCTTATTAATATTAACCTATTCTGTTGTGAGGAGGATGTGAGGAGGTGCAGCTTTTCTGCTTTGATCTCATCTGCATCTAGGAGCTGTTAAATATCATAGGTTAGCTTAGTTTAGTGTTAGCATTAGCAAAATAACTGTAACTACTGTCATGGTGTGTGTGATCTATAGATACAGTGTATTGTTCGGTCCCCTTTTAACGATGGAAAATGAATATTCAGTCCCCCCCCAATCATCAACTTAAAGTTCTGCTGCATTTTGACGCAACGGGGGCAAATGTGTAGCTCAGAGTGGGGCATTTGTCCTCTTTCTTTCCCCTGATCATTCTTCCACATGTCTGACCGGCGGTGGGACACAAAGGCAAGTTAACAGAATACAATTCCAACACAAACTAGGCTTTGTTTTATTTCTATGTACAATATGGAACTTATTATATTATAAATATTGTTATTTTTCTCTAAGTACTGACTTGAGCCACCTGTGTTGTCTAAGCGATGTACAGTATCGAACATATAATATTGTCTTACATAGAATAGAGCCTACTAGCGACCTTGGTTAAGAGCACACTTTGAAGAAAGAGAAGGTGGATACGGAGTCCGCAGAGAGTCCGATGATTGGAACGCTCACTGTGTTCAGCGGTGGGAGCGTTGTGCCATCTTGGAAGTGCACTGGTCTCTGATTCCGTCCTCAGGACCCTCCTGTTGTCCCCGCGTGTGGAATAAGAAAATGGCGTCTTCTTCTCGCTGTCAGTGGCTGGCGTTTGTCAGTAGCTCGTGGTGTGTCGGCGCAGGTGGGGTCCTCTCTGACTGGACTGGCGTCCCGCGAGCAGAAGCTGGTGGGCTCCGGGATGATTCCCGTCTCGCTTCCGCCAGCCAGTCAAAGGGCGTCCATCACACGTTTGACTCCACGAAGGGTCTCTTTGGTTTGATGGGGGAGGTGGGGCCCTGGGTCCGGGAGTCACGCGAGAGCTGGCGGTACATGTTGTCCTGGTAGGCCTGGGCCACGGGCAGAGTCCTCGCCACCTTCACGTCCTGGTAGGTGGGCACCTGGCTGACTCGCTCCAGGATGTCCCCACTTCCGCGGGATCCGTTTGTTAGCTTGCCCAGCGAGGGGGGCGGGGTCTGGGAGTAGTAGTCCTCTTCTATCAGGTGTCCATTTTGGGCGTTATTTGTCTTGTTGTAGTAGGCGATATTGCCCAGCGAAGCGGGGGGGCTGTAGGTGGATCCTTGCTGAACTAGCTGGCCGGGCGAGGTGGGGCTGATGGCGGAGTCCATGGAGGTCATGGCCCTGGACCGGGAGGGCTGATGCAGGTACTGCTGAGTCCGCGCGGTCTTGTCTATGACGCCCATGAAAGGCGTGTTCCGAGAGCGCGTGGCCTCCCCCTGATAGAGCCCCCCGCCGCCCTGGGAGGGAGAAATGGGGGAGATGTCATCGCAGGTGCGCTCGTAAGTGGCCTGGAGGGGGATCTCCATCTGCTGAATAGAAATGGAAGGCCTGAAACTTGGAGCTAAGTTTGTGGTGGATCCAGTCGAGATGTTGTTGCTGGAGGGCGAGAACCGGAGGCCGACGCTCTGAGAGTGGATGAGAGGTCTGGGGGCCGTCACGTGCTGCTTCATCTCAGTAGTATTGGCACTGATGGGGCGTCTCGCCATATGGGGGATCTCGGGGGAGCCCAGCTGGCAGGGGGGCACGGCGCCGCTGCGTTCCAGTACGTGCTCGGTGACGGGGTAGTAGGCGGCCGACTGGCTGCGGCTTATCTGAGGCGTCTGGCTGTAACGGATGCCCCCCGGGCCCCCGCTGCTGGCGCGGTAGGCTGAGGAGGGGCGTTGGGGTAGCTCATCCTTCAACAGGCTCGACTCCATAACCCCTCCTCGGCCACCGTGCTGACAGAGGGCCCCAGAACTGAGGCTGGCCTGGACCTGGGACATGGACCGTCCATCCAGCGATGGCTGGTACACGAGTCGGCTCTCCACATCCACCGACCCCCCTTGGTAGCGGCCCCCCATGGAGTGTCCCATCTGGCCGCCGTAGAGGCTATTGCCCATCACGCCGGGCTGGTTTGTGCGGACGATCTGGGCTATTGAGGGCTGAAGACGAAGGCCTTGGGCTTGGTGGTGTTGGGAGGACAGAGAAGGCTGTGAGCTCAGCTGAAAGGAACGCTGGCTGCTCATTTTAGAGAGGGGCGATTTGGGTCTCCCAGGAAGCTGCTCCGTCTGATAGCGGACCGGGGACCCAGACTGGGACCGATAGAGACAAACACTCTCCAGCGGAGGACTTGATCTGTACTGAGCGGCCCGACGTAAAGGGGATGGTGGTGGGCTCTGGTGATCCATCCCCGGACCCCCAGAGCCCAGGGGAGGCGGGCTGAAGCTGTAGGACTGCTGGTGCACGGGGGAGGTGTGAGGCGGGCTGTGCCGGTAGTGTGAATTCTGATGCGTCGGGGACAAGGAGGGCGACGTGGAGTGGTACGTCCCCCGAGTTGGAGAGGACATGGAGGAGGACGTGGGATGGTATTCGTAAGGCGGACCCATGGGCGATCCTCCCGTTAGGTATATCTGATCCGGATGGGTGGGAGAGAGAGGCGGGCTCTGGATGATAGGGAGGCTGGAAGGATCCGAGAGAGATTCGGGTGGGGGAAGACCCACCGTCATGGCCTCCAACTCCTGCTCCAGGTAGTCCTCGTCCTCAAACAAGTCTTGGACGGGCTCCATGTCCTCTAGACGGGGTTCCGGGGGAGGGGGGAGAGGCATGGCCAAAGACAGCGACTCTTCCTCCTCGGGAGGAGGCGTAGGTGGGGGGGAAGGGGGAGGTTCCAGCTCCAGCTCCTGATGCTGGTGCTCCTGCTGGCTGAACTGGTGGCACTCCTCCTCCACCCGCTGGAGCAGCCTCTGGATCTCCCGGTTGTTGGGGCTATGCTTTATGGCCTCTTTTAGGTCCTCCAAGGCTTCAGGAAATTGTCTGAAAGCAGCAGGATGAAAGTGCAACGTTCAATCAGGTGCTACAAAGAAGGAGAACTCAGTTCCACACCTACTTTCTGTTTCCATTCTCTACTTTTAGCTTCATATTAAACTTGTGTCTTTACTTTTACCACGGTACTGTGACCAGAGTCTGAACTTACACTATAGTTTGGGATGGATCCGTGTTTTTAAAAACAAGCAAAGGCTAAAAGCTTCCAAAGGTATTGAGATGAGCTTCCAGCTTTACCTGCTGCTACGCTTGGCTCGCGCCCTGGCGTAATAGGCCTCGTAACATTTTGGTTTCAGTTCCAGTGCCTTTGTAGCAAATTCCTCAGCCATCCCAAAGTCCTGCAGAACGCAAAGAAAACACCTAAACTCAACACCGCCAACGGTGCGTGGTTGCCATGGTAACCCAGGAGAATTAGACAAATCTCCGAAGGCGGCCCGGAGGACTTACGTTCATTTTCCTGCGACATCGGGACAGGTTGAGGAACAGCGATACTTTTAGTTCCCTGAACGTCTTGAGGTCCTCGCTGAAGCCTTCGCGTGGGAACTTTTTGAGAGCATACTGGTAACGTTGTGCCGCTTCCTTCACCTTCCCCTTCTGTTCCACAGGAAAAAGACTAATAAACATCCCACTAGATGACCCCCCCCACGGTATATTGTCATAACTAGCAGCCCTAAAATAAAGACCAAGGTTATATTTGACATTTAATAGACAGTTAATACAGCAGATTTGTAGACGCATGTCTGCAGTCTGACCTTGTAAAAGCCGTCCCCCTCCTCGATGAGTTTGCTGAGTAAGATGATCATGATGTCGGGTTTGGAGGTGGCCATGGCCCATGTGGCCGGACCTGCATCAACACAGGAGGAGGAGGGATGAAAAGGGAGGATCCGAGAAACGAGAGACAGAAAGTCGGAGAAAGAAGAGAGCAACGCAGGAATCACCACACACACACACACACACGCACGCACACACACACACACAGTAGAAACAGGGATGAGCACAACTGTTGGGATGAGTGATGGAGGAGAGATGAGCGATCCACTGCAGAAAAAATATTAGAAAACATTTTGACAGTATGGAAACACCGCTGTGCTTCATGTGTTTGGACCGAGTTTTGGAATCAAATGACCTTCTCAACTTATAACCACATTCTAAAAAAATAAAAAATAAAAAAAAATACCCGTTGAGTTTTAAAAATGAGAAATATTCGCTTTGGACTAAAATAATCATTAACTGCAACCAAAACACAGTTGAGAAATACAAATGGCCACAGATCCCAGACCAAATTATGTGGCACAGAATTAGGAAGAGGACAAAAAGCACAATTATGAGTTAGACTTTTTGCAGACCAGAAATAGAAAAAAAATATCTGAAAATCGTTAGAAATGGTTGAATTTCAATTCACTCAACCTAGAGTGACCGCTGAGCCATAACATATATTTAGTAAAAGCATAATATTGTGGGAAGAGGAGGGGACCATGGTAACAATGAGGAGGGGACCATGAGGAGGGGACCATGGTAACAATGAGGAGGGGACCATGAGGAGGGGACCATGGTAACGATGAGGAGGGGACCATGGTAACGATGAGGAGGGGACCTTGGTAACGATGAGGAGGGGACCATGGTAACGATGAGGAGGGGACCATGGTAACGATGAGGAGGGGACCATGGTAACGATGAGGAGGGGACCATGGTAACAATGAGGAGGGGACCTTGGTAACAATGAGGAGGGGACCATGGTAACAATGAGGAGGGGACCTTGGTAACAATGAGGAGGGGACCTTGGTAACAATGAGGAGGGGACCTTGGTAACAATGAGGAGGGGACCATGGTAACGATGAGGAGGGGACCATGGTAACAATGAGGAGGGGACCATGGTAACAATGAGGAGGGGACCTTGCACAGGGAGACACAAGATAAGTGCAAAACATAAAGAGAGAGAAAAGAGCAAGCAGGGGTGCAGATGTGGACTGTTCACTGAGCTGGTGGGGGTGCTGGGGGGGGGGGGATGCTACTGTCTTATATGGCATGAGACATCTGAAGACGGTCGGTGCACAGCTGGGAGCGGTTGATCACCTCCGTCTGTGGTGGTGGTTGGACAGAGGAATCACAGACACATGCGATCGTATGCTAACTGACATACAGCTGTTACTGGGGGGGTTCCTCATGCATCTGTGGGATGGAAGGTACACACCTCTGAAGACAGGCTGGAGGCCGGGCATGCTCTTGTTAACCACTTGGATATTACAGTCCCGCCAGGAATTTGCAACATCATGATCACAGCAATTAAAGGAAATTGACGCAATCCCAGAGTGTCTCTGCACAAACTACGGTCCTCGTCTCAAAATGGGAGGAAGACGTTACCAAAGTCACATCTGTGTTGGCCGGTCCACCAAAACAAAAGACAGTTTTTGCAAGCAGCGATAAATCCACTGCATCTCAATTAGCCTGGGTTACCATGGCAACACGCAGATTTTCCAACCACAAAATACACAAAAGAGAGGCCAAAATGTCCAAACAACAGTCCGGACTAATCCCCCTGACAGAGGCGCCTGTGTCCACACGTGCCGACCTTCAAGGACGCCCATCAATGCTTGGTGCAAAGTTAAAAAATAAGCAGCCACATCTAAAAAAAAACCAGAGCATGTACGACCTGCTCAAGTGTTCCTGGGGCGATAAAGTTGGAGCAAAATATCACAATTACAAGAATCGTGTGCTCTGATCACGACGAGGCACGAGGCTGACACCCGCAACGCTCGAATCTGGCTTTTGGCAAAAAAATAAAAATAAATAAAAAAGAGTGCGAAACAATGCACCTTTCAGACTACAAAACTGCTTTAAAAAAAAAAAAAAAAGCCGCAAAAGTTTCTCCTGTGGGTTTGTCATGCTATAATGTGAAATGCAGACATTTTTGACCACATTCATTACAAAAAAAATTGCAAAATCCTGGAGGGACTGACATTAGCATCTACTGCTACGCAATCGCAACCGAGTCGCTGTCTGTGCTAATACCTTTTGTGTGTTATTATTTGTCAGTGTGGGAAGGTTTTTGGTAGCTAAGCTGGCCTGCTGACACTTAGGACGACACATACAACACAGAGAGAGGAGATAGAGCTGTCAAAATGCCTGGTGGGGTGAGAAGTCGACAGCCTTGGCTTTACCTCGGGGCCGACTGGGCAGCGTCTGACATCCTGAGGCCGAAGAAAGAGGCGGAGGGGTGAGGGGGAGAAGGAGAAGGTGGCGGAAGATATATAAGTGGTGGGGGGCACAGGGAAGGGGGAGGAGGCCAGAGTTGTCAGAGAAGTTATGGCAGTAGTGATGAAGGAGAAGTGAAGAAAAAAGGAACACAAAAAGCAGCAGTGAGACGCGCAGATACAAAAGAAAAGGAAAAAAACTGTGAAAAAACTACTACGGGCACTAATAACAACCTGTCTCTGAGCAGAGGAACAGAGAGAGAGAGAGAGAGGGGGAGACAGAAGCAAACAGAAAGCAAAGCAGGATATTGCAGCAGTAGTACAATAAAAAGAAACACACATTGGAGCCATAAATAGCTGAGAAGAAGCAGCAGAATGCAGCATGAGAGGGGGTGGACGACATACTGGAGCAGGAAGCTGTGAGCTACATGGAGACACAAACCTGATTCCATGGCTGACTGCAGTAAAACGCTACAGTGCGCTGGGATGACTTAGAAGGAAGTGCCTATTCACCCCTTTTCTCCATTCACAGTCTATTTCATGCAGCTCATGCTTCAGCTCTAGTCTGTGACCTTTTAAGTACAATCTCACACCGAATCTCATTTCGCGGCGGGCAAATAACCTTTGATTACGACACAAAGGGACGTGAGGTTTGCATTCAGAAGAGGTCCTTCTGCGAGCCCAACAATAGCCTCTTCACTCTGTTGACCTGCAATCGTACCTATCTTGGCTCCTTTCTTGAGCAGCGCCACCACCACCGAAGTGTTTCTGCAGCCCACCGCCCTGTCCAGGGGACGCATCCCGCTGTAGTCCACGTGCTCGATCATGGCCCCGTGGTCAACCAAGAACTGGACCTGAGCAGACAAAGCATTGTGACAATGGCGTTCACCTGTCAGATGAAAGTTGGACCCACATTGTGGGTGGAGTTATTATTCCAGGATGGCGTTCCCACACCAAGAACTCACCACCTCAGAGTCCCCGTAGAACGCAGCCAGATCCAGAGGGGTGCGGCCGTTCTTGTCCGCGTGGTCGGTGGCAGCACCGCTCTCCACGAGGTAGCGGACGACGGGCAGGTGACCCTTCAGACAAGCCCAACTCAGAGCGGTGAGACCCTCCTTATCCATCAGAGACAGAGAGGCTTCTGGGAAAATCAACACAAAGCACGTCAAAACAACAAACCGCCCATCCGAGTATTGACTTTTCCAGTTTATTGACTCTGTTCCGACCTTGAGCCAGTAAAAACTCCACAGTCTCCAGGTGTCCCTCTGAGGCGGCCATCATCAGAGGAGTCCGGCCCTGTTTGTCGGCCATGTTGACGTCTGCACCGTGTGATAGAAGCAGGTCCACGATCTGAAACCAGCAGTCGTGGTCGTCAGTGACATCTGATTTTATCCTCAGAGCATCCAAACGACGTCAGCTATAACCAGACTATTTGACAGGATCTCTGCATTTCCTGCCCGTGCGTTCACAGGAGCCATGTGACCGACCTGCCAGTGTCCCTGACGCACGGCGCTGAAGAGGGGGACGATGCCGCGCCTGTTGGTCTGCGCCACGGCCGCACCCTGCTCCAGCAACACGCGGCAAACCTCCAGCTTCCCCCGGCCCGATGCTGCGGTCAGAGCTGGACAGGTGGAAACACAACGGATCAGGAGACATTCGCTCATTTCATGCATAAAAAAAAGTGTATCGATTAAAGCACGTGGATCATAAATACTGGAAAGAGCCAGAAAAATACGAGCCTTCCTTTTTCAAAGGCAAAGTGCCCCGTGATCCTTTTTCAAGTGATTCTTGAAAAGAGCAAAAGAGCGAAAAGAAAGGACGAGGAGAGGAGAGAAGGAGCTGCGCCCTTCAAACCGAGGAGCGAAGACCTTTCAAAAGACGTCTTCCTGAATGTTGTCATTAAAACTGGAATCGGGAAATGAAGAGAGATGTCAGATATCAGCCTCTGAGTGACTGAGGGGATTGCCCCCATGTCAGGGCTTTTCCCACTGACACTGGACATTTAGAGGCTGATATTGATCCCAATAGGTGGATATGTGTGAAGAAAGATATTGATATATGTGTCGACAGCACAATGAACACCGTCCACATCAACCACTATACATACTAAAATGGAAACCTCCATTCCTCCATTTGCTGTTTCCTGGCTTCCCAATTAAGGAGGAAGTTGTTCTGGTTTTTATGCTAATGCACCCGCTCCTCTAAGGGACAATTATTGATTATCCTCATCTATAACAGCGTGACTGAGCGCCAAAGTAAATACAAATAATGGATCAAACTTATTCAGCTGGCTGTCTAGTTAAAATGGCTCCAGTGACTTCACTTATTAAAAATATTTGTTTGACAAAGCTGTTATTAAAGGAGCATTTGCACGATTGCTTCTCAACTCATTTAGCAAAATGTGAGGCTACATAATGATGTTACGTATAATGCGTTTACACTTAGCCAGACAAATTATTGTAGGAACTGGAAATACTCTATAATCATCTTCTGGTTTATTGAATAATTGAGCATTCAAAACTCCTCATACCTGCCTGCATCAAAATCGTTCTGTGCTTCTTTATTAGCACTGAGATGCACTCATCAAAACACTCTTTGGGCGCTCAAGCCGCCCAGGCTGAGCCTACAGGACAAAGACAGTGAACGCATCACACCAACAGTCAGCAATCTGGACCACCACCAGAGAAACAGCTGCACACACACGTGGCGTTGGCGTCACAGCGCTGCAGAAACCACGTTGACAAGTTAAAAACTGGTTTTATCCCAACAGCAGCCGGGACCACATAAACACACAACGTATCCCCTCTGGCACAATAACCTCCGTTTATATGACCTATCCGATAAAACAGCTCATCTTCCAGAACATCCCTCCTCTCAGAGATGAAACCACGGCTGAGCGGCAGCTTTTTTTCCCTACACCCTCCCTGCTTTAAACGAGGTTTCAGAGCATTAACTATAGTGATACATTACATTTCTCAACAGCAGCCCACAGGGCAATCAAACTTGTCATTTCCCTGAATCGCTCTCATCCCTCCCCCCACCCCCGGAGCGAGCCCAGCCCTGCGTGCGCGCTGATGACACCGCCGCACTGCCATCAGCACGTGACGCAGCAGTAGCTGCAGACACACGAGAACGGGCACTGAATCCGCACTGCAGGGCTCAGACTCGCCAAACAACCCACAGATTATCCACCGTCCGAGATTTCTGACACCTCCACGAGCCACCGAGCATCTGCCATCGTCTGTCAGTGTCTGTTTATCGGGCTTCTGGATAAACGAGCACTCCTACCTGTCTCCCCCCACAGGGTGTCAAAGTTATTGATCTGAATCCGCTCCACCTCCTCTTCATCTTTCTCAGGCAGGTTCAGCAGGTAAGACACAATCTGACAGAGGGGGGAAATCAGCACGGTAGAGATTAAACATGTCAAAAGCGAACAAGCCATCACATCCCATTACAAGTCATCTCTCGCGGCAAGTGGGATTTAATAATGTGATGTAAAAGGCTGAGCTTAAAATGATTGATGGTCTTCATTAACAACTACATCGACAGTCAGGAGTCAGTCAATCAGCTGTAAGAACAAACTGGCTAATTGCTTAAGCCTTCCCAGAGCCTAATTAGCATCATACATCATACACTGGTCTTCATTTCTCTTGCTTTTGCTTGTGACGAGCTTTCCCTATTCCATCCCTCTTTGCTCTAAACCTCCAACTTGTACAGACTTATTGGAGTTTTTACTCTCTCTTAAGAAAAAAATCTCAAAGAATGTTGAGCTTAAAAGCAGAAAACCACCAGTGTTGAAGCTGATATTAGATGATTCAATAGCATGGAGGCTACCTCTGTATATCCCATACTGGCAGCAGCGATGAATGCCTGCTGGGTCGCCTGGCCCTTGGTGAGGCCTGCCTGCTGCTGGGTTTGAGGTGACTGCTGCTGCTGTTGGCCCATTCCCCAGTCACAATGGATGAGGAACTTCACCACCTCCATGTGGCCCCTCAGGGCTGCGTGAACCAGCGCGCACTGGCGGTTCTTATCCAGGTGATCCACCTAGTGACGGCAACATGGTTCGTGAGAGAAAACAGACTTCTAGCTGCAGCTCCTCCCCTGTGCTCCACGCACCTTTGCTCTCCTGCGGTAGAGGGCGGACACGATGGCCATGTGCCCCCCCGCGGCGGCGTAGCACAGCGGCGTGAGACCGCTCTCGGACGGAGCGTCAACAGAGGCGCCGAACTCAAGCAGCAGAGACACCATGTCCATGTAGCCCAAGTGGGAGTGTACACACAGGACGGGGGCGTTGTTCAGCACCTCCGTACGGTAGTTCACATTAGCACCTCCGAGCATCAGCAGCCGGCTCACCTAAACGGCAGCAGAGCGGGAGACACGTGAGGGTGTGGAAAACTCTGGCGCGGACTGGAGTCATAATAATGAATTTAGGTTTCCGACATCCTCCACCTGCTGGCCAACCCCAGCCAAGCTCAAATAGGATTTTCACTATTGTGCTGAAATGGAGGCTGAAAACGTAATTTTGACAAAGTGGACAACATAGTAAACGAAAGTATATTATTTCCCAAGGCATTTAGGCTCGGAAATGGAGATGGAATTGGAAATATTGTTGATCACAAAAGAGGAAAACATCAGAGGAAGCAGAAAATGAAGGAAGTTCTTTTGATGCTCTCAAAATTCCTTGATATTCTCGATATCTCCGTCCCGAGAGAAGCTTCCTCAGAAAAACACGCTTCAGCAAGCAAAACACTTTCAGAAAATGTTGAAGTTTTACCTTGATGTTGGGAGTGTAGAGGTTCCGAAGTGAAGAGAGAGCCGCCGAGAGGCCCTCCGTGCAGTACGATACCCACAGGCCTTGCAAGATAGACGAGGAAACCCCGACTTTCTTACTGAGACCCTTGAACGGAGACAGCGTAAATATTCATTACTCTGCAGCCAGACCACAGCCGTGTGGGGGCGTGTGAGCGAGGACAAATCATGGTATACCTTGAAGATATGTGCTTTGAGGATGTGATGGCCCAGCTCAATCGTCTGCTGCCTGTTCAGCTTCTCCTGACGGGAGAACCAGAAGGCCAGGAGAGTGTGTCCGCTCCTGCGGAGGGGAGAAACGGGCAGCCTTTCAACGCTGGGGAATGACTCACCAGGTCGTTAAGTTGTGCTGCCGTCAGCACGCTCGGTGCAATCACATTTGCTTTTATTACAGGGAATAAAACATTTACAGGCTGAATAAACACAAATGCTGGCTGAAAGAGGAGTGCAGAAAAAGGATGTCCTCAGAATATGTAGCAGCAGGTGGCAGCAATAACAGCCATCATTTATTATAGCGGAAGTACTTCACTCTTAAAATGCGTACGTGGGTTTGGGAGGGGGACGATGTAATTGTATGTTATGGATGTAATGAGGTTTTCTTTCCCGTTATATCCGTATTTTCTTGACAACCACCAAAAAATAAGAAATTTCAGCTATTACAGTGGATTGTTGCTGAGCTTTCTCATACGCCAGAGCCGCGCAGGAGCAGAGGAACAAAGCCTTTTGCGTGTTTATCCTCCACAAACTGTGTCTGAAATGGGAGATTCCCACCCCCGCTCACCTGGGATCACACAGGAACTTTGTCTTTTCTCCTTCTTCTCTCCAGATCAGCCACTCCCTGAAGGAGGGGTGAACAAACATCCTGGTCCCATCCCTCCTCTTCACCAGGAAGACTGACAGGTTGTCGACGCGCTGCTGGAAATCCTCCCAGTCTAGAGTACCCTGCAGCCAGGAAAACAAGGATTCACATGTTTCCCAGCCTTCTGTCTCCTCCCTTCCTTCAGAACAATTAACCACCAAGGGCTCTCATTATTCCACATAAACCTGCGATCTTGTTCTTATTTAACGCATGTAATAATTTCAGCTTGCACTAAATACATTAATCGCGACATCTTGGTAATCACTTTTATGTAATTTTGCTGATGTTACGCTGGCGTGTCGGTTCAGAACTATAGTGTGCAGCCTTAAATATTTGAGATTTAACCATAAAAATGGAACAAATTTAATAACCTTTTCACTGATAGAAGTGCTCAATGGATAATATTTTCCCTGAACTGCTGTTTTAGCTCAAGGATAAGATTAGCATGGCACAACTTTAGCGGATATCTGATGCATAAATTGCTCTTTGCACCAGAGGCTTAACTCTGAAGGGTTTTCTTAGACATTTTAGAATGGCTACCTGCAGTGAGCCAGCATTAATGGCCTGATAGATCTGCTCATCAGTCAGCGGATGAAGCGAGGCCACGGCCACGTTGAGCAGAGGCAGCGCCCTCTCGAATGAAGACTGGGTGGGAAAACGCATGTTGCACTGCAGCAGGTAGACTTCTGCCAGGTTGACTGGCACCACCTGAGGAGGGGGAGGGAGAGAAGAACGCAGTTCTGCTTCACATCCACTCAGAATACGAATGCGGCACATTTGTACAAGCGTCGGCGCCACGCGGCCTTCCTCGGGAATTCGAAGGTTTTCCGGACGCAAGGCTGAATTCATGAAATTAAATGAAGCAGCTGGTGTCAGGTAAAACGTTTCATTATGAAACGCACACTCCTACAGCATCGTAGCGGTGTTGGGGGTGACGGTCATGAAAGAGCCACCATACAAAGAATATCAGAATGATCAGAGTTGGCTTTCAAATGAGGCCTCTAGTTTCTGTTTATTTCCTCCCACATTTTAATTGCTGATTCACCACCATTTTAAAATATCTTTACCTTGTAGCTGGAACTTTTGAGGACCAGATAGCCCTTCTCGATGAGGTCAAAGGTGAGCTTGAGGTACAGGTAGGAGCCCTGGCTCAAGGCCTTCAGGTGGGCGCTGAGCTTCCCAAAGGTGGTGTTATCCATCTTGCCATTGAGAGAGATGTTGTTCTGGATCTCCGGGCTGCTGTGGATGCGGTGCAGGATGTAGCCCTGCAGATCCTGGTCTATGGCATCGTTCTCCTCCAGGCCGTCCAAAGAGATGCGGTGAAACGGCAGGTCGCTGGTGATGTCCTGAGCATGGACAAAGGATCCAGTCAGAAGCTGGTTTTTAAGCTCTACTGATACACACAACTGCTCCTAATGAATGACAGGTCAAAGGGGTGACCTGTCTGAAACCTGTGTCCTCTACCTGTAATGTGGTTCTGACTGTGACCACCAGTTTGAGCCAGGGAGGGAACCTGTTGATGGTTTTGGTTAGGAAGGACACAATGGTGTCTCCGTAGTCTGGCTTGTGAAACTCAGCCTCATTCAGACCGTCAATTAGGATGATGAGGTCCTCCTCGGAGATGATCTTCCTCTCTGGAAGGAAAAGACGCTCTATTAACGAACACATATAATCAGCTACTATCTGCTCACCAAGAGGCAAATATACCTATTTTTTTATGCAGGGAGGTTTTTTTCCTCTTTGAAAAGAAAAATCACATGCAGCTCTAATCTTCATTAAAAATGAAAGCTTTTGGACTGTACGAGATGTATAGATGGAGGGTTGAGGGGGGGGGGAAGTACAGTGTTCTCAAAACTCCTCTAGGATGACCAAGGATTTGAGTGAAGGAATAAATTGGACAGTGAAGGTCTAAAAAGATATGAATAATATAGTAGGAAAAGCTTCATGGATGATTGTGGTGGATGAAAACCTCTAAATTTATAATGAAATTCATTTTTTTTCCCCTGAAGATGTTCCACTAGACACCTCTAATATAATCAAGGTTATGATCCTGACCAAAAGAATCGAAGGATACAGATGTGTGGGTGAAAATATCACTGTTTGCAATGGATGATTTTAAAATGCGCTCTATGTTTCACCTTTATAAAGTGCATCCAGTGGCTCAAGGACACCTCTCCTGAAGGAGGCCAAGGGGTCCTGGACGCAGGAGCGCAGACTAAGGATACTCTGCAGGTGTGGCTCCCTCAGCAGCTGCTCCCTGTAGGCAACGAGGTGTGGCGAGCGGCACAGCAGAGCCGCAACGTTGTGCACAAACTCTGGCACCAAGCAGGTGTAGGCGTTATCCGCCTGGCAGTAATGGTACGCCACCACCTGGGGGCGACAGAGAGTTGGTGGAAGGTTTGGTTAGATAACCTTTTACCCATCTTGTCTTCACAAGCTAAATTAAATATGATGTAGTTTCAGGCAGCATTGCTAAAAAAATATACTACAAACAAAGAAAATTGTATTAAGAAATTAAAAACAGGAAAACAAACTTACGCGACCCTGCAAGAACCTTCCTTTTCTGAAAAAACGACCTCTAAATCTAATTAAAATGAACCAATTTTGGTCTAGAGTCGAACATTGTGCAAAAAAAGACATTCATGCTAAAAAGTAGACAAACAAAGTAAAAATGCAATGACAACAGAACATTTATGGTAAAAAGTCCCCAGTCAGATTAGGGCTGTAAGGAACTACAGCTACAACTCATTCGGGATTGAGTCAACTTCACGGTGGGTGATTGCAGTATAATGGAACATAATACTTCTCGTTTCACCGCATGCTTCAGCCATTAATAATTCATTGCTTCCGGTCGCCGGGAGACTCAGGTCATGCCTGCGCTTACGTGCTGCCACAAGAGTCAAACACGGTCTTGTGAAATGTTTCTAGAAAGACCTGAGTGGATGAATGGAAAGTCTTCAGCTGCCCAAACTGTCGAGAGCAGGGACTTTTCTGAGGGGTTAGGCGACAAAACAAAAGCAGCAGGTGTGACCGAGCGCTCTGGGACTCAAAGATCACAAACTGTTCGACTTTTTAGAGGCGGTGGCAGCGATCAGAGGGCTCAAAGGAAAAAGGGGATGGGGGAAAAGACCAATCAAAAATGGAATGCTAATTTTTGGTCACAGTAGAATAAGGGGCTTAAGAACAAAGGGGGGTGAGAAAGGGAGTGAGCTTAATTATTAATGCACAGAGTTAACAAGATCTAATAGCTTGGCTGGGAAATGGCTTTCTGGAGGTATAAATATTTCATAAGGCTCCCTGGCAAAGTTGTTTTTTCTTTTTTAAACACATCTGCATAATGCATCAGGCTGGGACCAGGGATGCAGATGGCTGAAGCAGCCGAGGGAAGCAGAGGGGTGAGGCGCGACAGCAGACATCCATAAGAGCAGGAGAGGGAAAAGCATTTAGGTTTACACCAAAGACTGATTGCAGGGTAATCCTTCCAGCAACGATGTTTTCACAGACGAGCAGAAAATATTGAAAGGACTTTCACTTATGTCATTTGTTTTGCCCATGCTCTGAGGCAATTCCACAGAAGCTAATTATGATCCTATCCCAGAACCTGTGTTGGAACTAACTGGGAAAAGAAGACACAAAGCGGAGCCATTAAAATTATCTGGCAGTTCCTCAGTTAAAGGAAGACTGAAATTTTCACACAACAGAGAAATTAACATCACTAATGAAACGGTAAAAGGTCTATTTAACAGCTGCTTATGCAAGTGGAGCACAAATGAGACCCTGAAAAGGTTCAACCTTTGATGTGATTGTCAGTCTTCACACGTTGGAGCCAGTCTTCTCAGTGTTATCTACATATATATGTAAATTAACTCTTACTTCAATGATAAGATTTAGATTACAAATTATACCACAAAATGAATCTGCTTTGAGTCATTTGTGGGGAAAAAAAAACCCCACTCCAAGTTGAGTATCTCCAGACTTGTTTCTGCAGCAGGTGGTCGAAAGAATAAAATGACGTGATGAACATGTGAATTAGAGGGAACTTGAGCCATTAAAGCCTGGACGCAGTCACAGGTGTATGTGGTACCTGAGATGCCAGCCTCCGCATGGCTTCTTCCTGGCGCCGCCTCATCTCCGGGGTCCCGGGACAGCTGCCTCCTCCCAGGGTGCCGTGAGTGGGCTGAGGCTGAGACAGGGGGAACCCCTCTCCATCTGGACATGGGACAACACAACGCGCTGGCTGTTTAGAACTATTTCACCCTGTTCCTGCACGGCCTTTTTAAAAAATGTCTCCGGTTATTTTAAAGGAACTATAGAAAGATTGAAACCAGATACGGGAGTAAAAGACTGCTTACGTTTGGGTGAGGCCTGGGGGCTGTCGGAGGCAATCTGTCTCATACGGGTTCCGTGGCAGCTGAGTGCCACAAGGCGGGAGATGATGGCGGTCTTGCCAAAACCAATATTGGCCACCACCGCCACCCCGCGGCTGGTGCTGCCGCTGGGCCGGTTGAGATGGGCATCGATCTCTTGGAAAAGCCACTCGCGGCCCGTGAAGACGGAGTCCATGGTGATGCTGGGCACCTCGAACAGCAGAGGTTTGAGGGCGATGTCTTGGGGCCGATAAGGTGCAAAACGCACTGGTGGGTGAGGAGAATGAAAGGTGATCAGAGGTGTTGCACAGAAAAACGCAGGGAAATGCCCCCGCACACTCCAGCAGGTGCATTAACCTGTCATTGGTGTGTGTGTGAGGGGGGTATTTCTCCCCGTGAGATATACCCTATCGAGGGGCTGCACATAAGATGGCACAGATAGCCCCAGGAGAGCACTCATAGCTCTCGTTACGGTCACATTATAAAACTAGAAATGGAATAATAAATTTCCTATAATGCTGAGGGCAACAACATGCGGCTTCAAAAAGAGGGAGTGCTTAAAGAGTCCAGATTGTTGCGCTCAAGGCGCATTTGATTTCAAAAGAAAAGCAGGGGAGGGACTATTGCTGACTGTTTATTTTAGTCACTAGAGGGAGTCATTAAAGTGACGTTCTCTAGAGGTTGGGCATCTTTTCCGCGCAACATATGGACTATTAAAGACTAATGGGGTTAAAATGAATCTGATGAGAACTTCTGAAGCTGTGTGATAAATTCACTGTAAATTGGAGTCCAGTTATTCTGGCTGTCATGTCCCTGGTGTCGTCTTTAAAACAGATTCTAGCTCTGAGAATAAAAAAAAAAACCCTCTCTTTTATTCAGTTTGCAGTTTCTTCAAATGTTATATTAAGATCTGATAATTAGGCCTCATTTAGACTATGAGTGCGACGTGAATAATCCAAACACTATGCTGGCAAGGGTACGACCCACTGGGTTAGAGCACTATAACTTGCAGTCATGCAAGTGCAGCGGCTGCATGAAGGAGAACGAGCCTGTCTGGTGCAACAAAAGAAATTTAAAATAACTTACGTGACTGGGATTGCCAGGCATGGGTGTTATTAGCAGAAGCTGAAACAAACCAGCAAGCCAAAGACAGAGAGACAGAGAGGAAGAGTAATGAGGAAAGCAGTGAGAGCAGGAGCAAAAAAAACCAGGCAGCAGTGTTTCAGAGCACAAGGCAGCGCACGGTGAAAGCAAAACCAGTCGGCAGCTAAAGCATAAGCACAATGTGATGTCGGGAATATGAGTGGATCCACCACCAATGACCGAACGATCCAGATAAACGCACACAATTTCATAGACTACTGTGTGTTCCAAAATACTCTTTTTACTCAAAGTCAGGACATTTTGGCTGGTCCTCACTGTCAAAGGACTGTTTGGGGGTCAAGGCAAGGTTTTAAGGTAGAGGTTTGGTTCGAGACAGGGGGTTAGTAGGGATAGTTCGGGTAGAGAGTTGGCTAATGTATTTCACCAATCAAAGTCCTCACAAAGATAGAAGTACAAGGAAGCGTGTGTGGGTCTGGCTCTCGCAGAGACAGAATTCCTAGATTCAAGTTTTTGTGGACAGCCTGTGGAATTTTACTTTAGCTTTAAACCTAAGATTTGGTTCTTTTAGAGCGGTTAAATTGAACCAGATTGGTGCAGTGAGTAATAGCTGCCGGTCAGGTGCCGGCCAGTGCAAGAGTTCATTTCACACTCCGCAGCGTATGAGCAATAAGCACAAGGTGACTCAGAGCTTTAGGAAATCTGTATCATACATCAGTCCGGTCTGGCGTTTCGGTGCATGTGCGCTCATTTTGTGCAGGTAGCGTGTGCAGTGAAAAGCAATGGGGGCAGCAGGGAGGGGCTGTGAGCTCTACGTCTTCTGTAAGCGACTCCGGCGTGCTGATAAGAGCAGCGCCACGGAGCATAATGAGCTGATATTACTCTTTGAGCACCTTCCCACAAAGTGCTGCTGCAAGCAGGATTTCACTTCCTTTAATTTCTCCCATCTTGAATGCTAATTATAAGCAGTGAGCTAACAGGAACACAACAGTCTGGTTAAGAAAATGTCCTTTTTATGCAATCTGCAAATACCTGGAAGTGGATAAAAAAAAGCATCCATCCTTTTAAACTAGAAGAAAATCCAGTATGTTACAGTGCTCAGTGCAATAAAAGTGTCATCCATATTCCCTGGTCGGATTATTTTAGTACTAAAACAACAAATGCTGTGAGCAGAGGGACACGGAGCAAATGTCCTTCCTGTAAATTACAAACTGACTTTTGAGGGGGAAAAAAAAGAACCTGATGCAACAATGGTGAAGGGAAAGGAAAGAATTCCTTCCGCTAACAATAAAAAGAATAAAGCAGGAGAATAAAGACCCACAGCTAAATTCTTTTCAGCAACACTAAATTATATTTCGGAGTGGCAGAACGCCAAACATGTCTGAAATGTTCTATCCATCCTTGTGGAATTACTGAACACACCCTCGCATTAGTGGCTACATTCTCCAAATGACAGGAACCATTCTGCTGCGCCGTGTTCGGGATTACTGGAAAGAAAACATGGCAGCCATGTTGTCAACGACGGGCCAAGGGAGTTGTTTCCAGGAAGAATGAGGCGAGCGTGTGTGTAAAGGACGGATGGATGGATAGTTCCTCATAATCCGGCCCGTAACACCCCCCTCCCAGGCAATGCTGAGCCAGGTATCTTTCCAACTCCCCTCCCTCCCTCACCTACTGCAATCCAAACGCAGCCAGACAGAGTGCGTCTCAAACGCTTTAATTATTCACCAGGTGAGGATGAGTCAGAACTGAACAGCCTTGAGAAGGTGGAGGAAGATGAGGAGGAGGAGGAGGAGAGGAGAGAGTGTTGGCAACAGTGGTGGAGGGAGAGCGGTAATGATTGGGGGAGAGAAATGGTTTGGATGGAAATGTCTAAATTCCAAAATCTGTTCTTCTGAAAGTACAGAATATATGATCTTACGTAATTCCTGTTCTGAATATCTTATATAATTCGTACTGGAGGCTTAAAGCAACACAATAAAGCACAATATATGCAGATCTTCTAAAACCCCCTTATAACTGGAAGCTGTCATTAGACAAACTGTATTTACCGAGTTTGTGCCACAGCCAGGAAAAGGAAGCCAGCCAATGTTGAATGAAACGCAGAAAATCCACCCAAATGGAGCTATGTATCAAATCCTAAAGACCATCGGAACCAGATTAGGGCATTGGTTTCAAAAATGGGAGAAACGGCAGATAATGGCCAGATAATCATCTGAAACTCAGCGTTGTCGGCTGCTTTATTGCAAACATGTGGATGCACTGTCATCCACTTTGTGCCCTTATCTACCTCATTGGGCTGCTGCAATAAAGACTTCTGTTTGAGCCCACATTTGGAGATAATTGCTCCTATAAACACGACCCAATCATATCGATGCAGACGTTTTTTTAACCGACGTTTACTCAGGCTGCCTTTGTTTGCTATTGCCCATCTGAAAGATAGAGATCATTAATATGTTGCACTGCTACACTCACAGGCATAATTAATTCAATATCTCTGGGTAAACAAAGTAAAAGCATTTGTTCAATTGAAACAGAAGGACGAGGAGCCATATCTGACCTTTGACCTGAGAATTTCAGTCAGTCTAGTTCAATAATCCATCTTTCAGATTTAGTTTACATAGAATCACAATCCAAATCATCCATCTTGAACTATCCCAGTGGCTTTTTTAAAAGATTAATTTTACTTTTCACCCCTCTATTGCCAAGGGTGTGTCTGTACACACGGCCTAAAATGGTTGCACTTCCTGTTACCGTGTCCTGCAAACCATATTTGGACGAGTATCCTGTAGCCTTTAACGTAGGCGGATGGTGTGTTAGAGAAGCGAGTCGGTAAACCAGTGGAGACCTGCGGCGCCGTTTACAGGAGGATTTAAAAGACAATGAGTGGTAATACAATGACTTTATTTTCATGTGCATCATTTGGTGTCTTAACCAGGGAAAAACCCCCATCGGATTCTGTAGGAACTGCCGGTCAAGGAGTGTATGCAGGAGTAATAAAACCCTGTGGAGGCCAGCAGAACACAATAAAGCAAAGAGGTAGGATGAGGGGAAAGAGAGTGAGAAAGACAAACGGTGGGAAAGTAAAGATAAACGAGACATAAAATGTGTGTGAGCAGAGTGTGCGGTTGATTTTTTTTCCTGCCGAACGGATAAGGTGGGTGGTAAATCTTAGAGGTAGGCAGGCAGGAGCACAAGGAGGTCCATTACAGTCTGACTCACTCTCCTCAAAACAGCAGCACAGCTCGGGCCCCCGACGACCCACATCAAAACAGCTTTCAGCAGAACCAACAAAGATGGAGACCCAGGTGTAGCCCACGGTCTTCCTGTCCTCCCCTCACCTGCCAGTCTGCATGCGGCAGTGCTTCATGTAAAGGCAGTGACTTCAAGTGTGGACTTTTTGTGGCTTTACTTGGTTTCAATGTTGTAAGTACAGTCTTGTTCAGCACCAAAAGGGCCTTCAAAAGTACCGAACCTCTGCTTTTAGAGCTGCGCTAATGACAGAGAACATTTCACAGCTTATACAAGCTTACACTGAAGGCAGCAGTGCCACTGACTCTTTAGGCCTTTAAAAACAACCAACAATCCTGGAGGGATTTGCCACAAATGTGGCTTTTACTTCAGCGTCGAGCCATGAAAGGGTGACGCGTCTCCTCCTGTCATCAGCAAGGAAAAACCCTCTTCTCCCAGTTGGCCTGCTCCCATCCCGTCTTGCTCTCCTGGTGAATCTGCGGTGCACTCAGGGAGGCTGTGACGCTGATCCAAGGAGGCAGAACGCATGTTAGAATGCGGCGGGCTGCCGTGTAAACACACTCGGCTGCCCTTGACGGGGAAATGCTGAAACAAAGGGGCACTGACTTTCTGTTTCTTTCTGCTTCTCTTCCAATCACCCATCCAGTCTTTCACTCCGCTCCTGTCTGCCCCCGGCAGCTGACGCACACTGCATGCCCTCGCAGTAAAGTGGGGTCAGGTGGTACATTTGCATTTACTTGCAAGTCGGAGGGCTACAATTACGGTGCTCATTACTGACTAAGTGACAAAGGAAGAAGCAGAAGGGGACGTTTACTGTTGTGACATAAAGCCATTCGGTGAGGAGGCCGAGGCATTTGCCGCGTCCCAGACTTGAACAGTGTTCAGCGGAGCGCACGTTTACAGTCAACCTCTGAGCATTCAGACAAAGTTTTGGCTGACAAAACACCCATTGTGTACTCCTCTGCTATCTCTCACTCCTCTATTTCACACTTGAGGACACAGCAGAGAGCAGCTGACAGTTTAGAACGTGGAACCACCAACAGCTCAGCAGCATCACCACGGTGACGTGGGAACATACTGAAGCTTTTGTGTACAGGCAGACCCGAGCCGGTAAAACACACATCACACTGCGTATTAGCCGTCGCTGATTTTCTGTGAGGTTTTAAAATAACCGCTCATGAGTTGTGTTGCTTGTGGGAGGAAATCAGAACAACGTCCTGTCGTTGCTCCTGCTCGTTTGGATCCAAAACACCCTTTTCAGGTCAAAGCAAACATAAAATGTGTGTAGCAGATATCTGTGTGGAGCTTGTTTTGGTACTGCAGGCAGCAGCTCAGATTAGGTATGTAAAAAAAATCTGTCTGTCGTGGATAAACTGCGGAGAACTTTAAACCCATAAATAATCTGAATAGAAAAACAAGAGAAACTGTCTTTTAAGATTGACCCCAATCAGAAAGAAAAGTGGAAGTTTGGTAATTAAAAAGTTTTGTGTCTTTCTTGAAAGATGGTGAGAGGATGGTGGCCATGACTTGCAGCAGCTGAACAGTATCATAACCAAATAAATACAGTCTCACTCAACAGCGATGAAAAAAACGATTCAATAAACACGCAAACACACGACTGCGTCGCCTGGCGCAGCTTGTGTCTGTGTGAACTAACCTCTCAGGTCCTGCCCGGAGCGACACGGCCCACAGGTGGTGCTCTGTCTGGGCATGCGCAGTGAGGTGCGTAACGGTGTGTGTCTCTGCTCATCCAGGTACGCCAGGTCCTCCAGGTGGGCTGAACTGGTAGCTGCGCAGACAGAGAGCAGAAAACGAATGAATTGCCAACACGTGTGTATATGTTGAGGTTAAACACACAATACAACACACACACGACACGAACACACTCATTCTCTGGACTGGAGGCCGACGCTTTCATATTTGCCACTGGTCCTGTCCCAGAATTCCCTGTTCTCAGAGTCTGTCACCATCTCATCCGGGCCCATCTCAGGATTAATTCCGACAAATGTCTTATTCATGGAGCGAGCGCTGTCTGACGCTGGCTGCCGATTGTTCGCACCACGCTGCGTCTCCAGGGCCAACGCTCGCAACCAGTGAGTCATAGATGAGATCTGCCGCCACCAGTGCGTGTAAGTGGGGGAAGCGCTTGTTCCACACACCTGAAACTGGACGTTCATTGCAATTTACAATGAAAACAATGAAAACAAAGACGTACCTGTAGATAATGAAGACCAAAAAAAAGATCTATCTGCAACCTGTGATGGGCAGTTACAGGAGAAGCAACAACTTGGAACCCAACGTTTGCTTTTGTTCTCTTTCCAAATTGAGTTTTGGCTGTCTGAACATTTGGCTAATGGCATTTTTTGGTCCATCACCAATCTCTGAAACAGCAGCTGCGAGCACCAAGTTGTCATCGGTGGCAGAAATGAGCCATCATTCTATTTGTTAGATGTCACACTGATCTCGTCTGAAGCCGCTTTCTTTGAAGCGACGCTGAAATATTTCAAAGTCAAATTCATTTGTTTGGCGTTCGGTGCGCCTGGCCCGGCATGTCTCCGCTCACTTGGGTCCTGTTTTTCTTCAGTCACCCCTGGAATAAATGCATAGTGATGATGCTGCTGTCCTGCTACTGCGGGTCAAACAGTGCTGCAGTGCTGCTCAAGCCTTTCTGAGTCACACCAACCATCGAGACAAAAACAATCCACATGGGGTTCCGCAAAATGGAGGAAAAATGGCAGCTGGGAATGCCGCAGGCTCAGCCCTGATGGGACCGGGAGTAATGGTCATCCAACTGGGCTGAACGTAGAGAGTGCAGCAGCTTTAATCTGCTAATCTGACTCGAGCCTACGTGGTCTTCCCGCCTTAAGTTCTACTTTTCCTGCATGTAAAGACTCTTTGCCCTCATCATATCTGCAATGCAGCAGGCTGCCGGGGATCACGACAAACTCCGACTGCACACGTGGTGAAACAGCAAACAGGGAAAGGAAAACCTCCCTGGAAGAGTACGAGTGGGAAAACGGACACATCGGGCTCTTCCTGCTCTTGACGCTGACAGCCACGCAGTTAAAGACTGGCTGGGCTGCCATCCAGACGCCGTCATACTATCAGCTCGGGAGCAGATATGAGGGGGCTGCTGATGCTCTAAATGCCTCTCACTTCTCTGCTCATGTCCCCCAGCGATGACTTGAGGTGATAAAGCGGAGGTGCTGCTATTTAAACAATAATATTTCCGGGTATTACACATGAGCAGAGGTGGGATTAAGGAGAAAACCAAATCAGGATCAAACGGAAATCAATTGCTCTTGTCTGCCCCGCAAATTGAAAAACGTTATCTCGGGTGAGCTCTTATCCAAGTTCTGCGAACTCAGACGCGTGTTCGCCGAATCTCTGGTTCTTTTATGCCTTTTTATACTTCATAGAGTTATTACAGTTTCAGCGGGGTTTGGTTCAAACACATTTAATCGCTCTCTGCCTGTTCTATGGAAGCGGAAAAGTTACTTTTGTTGCATGGTTGGGTTGTAAGTTTTGCTTTTGCGGTCAGCTCAACCTGTGTCGAACTGTAATGTGTTTCTCCGCATGATTTTCATGCTTTTAACAGTCCAGACTTTTTACTTGCAGTACACTCTGTGGCTTTACATGATTGCTGGTTTGCCCTCTGGATGTCAAAAGCAGAAAGCTTTTGCTTGATATTGTTGGTATTGAACCAACTAAATGGCAGAGCAGTGATGCCGCTGCGTCTGCATCTGCTTCCCAAGTCCCCCTCATTCACAGGGGCTAGACCACTTAAAATGGAATTTTTAGGTTTTAATTTGGATGAGTTATACTCATCAATATGCACTGTGTCATGTGTTGAGGAAGGTTTTCCTGCAGACTTCATACACTGGGCTGTTTGCGACCGCTTTTCATTGCACGTAAACCAAAGGACGTCTTCAGAAAACCCTTCATCAGGTGTTCCTCATTCTATCCGCGTTCTTCTTTTCAATCTGGTGAAATCTTACAGCTTGCTCTTGAAAAGGCTGGTGAAGCTGGTGAGCACGAAGCTGAAGGTCACAGCGACAATCCATTTATTTTCTCTAAAACAGCTAAACTGTAATATTTCTAAATGTTATCAGGCTCTAAATGTCAGTTACCCACCGTACCCAGAGTGACGTAACGCGCTATCAACGGAGTTATTACTCAGCAGCATCGGCACCGTGAAGAGAGCTCCTGGCGCTGGTTATCCCACCCTGAGCTCGACCAACACGGAGCTTCATTAAAGAGAGGAGCAGGCCTCTCTGCCCCTGCTCTCCCTCTCTCTCTGCACACATCAAAGCGCGTCTGGGTGACTCTGGGGGATGGAAACGGTGAACGCCTCGGGCTTTGATGTGCCACTGCTGCAGCCGATCCTCAGCCTGCACTCGCCTCCCGCCCCTACATCGTCTAATACGTCTTTGCGGAAGAGAGACAGAGGGATTACGAAACTCTCTCACGTCCCTCTCTCTCCCCGCGCAGAATTCCCGTTCTCTAAATTCAGAAGCAGCGTTCCTTCACCCGTTGGTTGCGTCATCCGCGGCTCACGGTACGCCTTCAAAACAGGGCTGGGAGCGTATCGGGAGTGAATCCAGACAGTGGAGTCAAACAGCAGAACATGACCAGCATAAAGAGAGGGTCAGAGCTGCAGCGACACGCCTTGTCAGGCATATAACAGCATTTAGGCCAGAGTGTGTGTCTACAACACAGTGCACACACACACACACACACGCTTCTACTCGTGGGAGTGAGAGGAGTGCATAATAAAGCTCATTGTCTCTAACAGCCTCTCTGATGCTGAGAACAATAAAACAATCAGGCCCATTAGGACAGTCTCACTGTTCTAAAACTGACATTTTTTCCACTGATACTTTTAGTTGTACTTGTGGGAACATTTCTTTAGGCGTCTGTGGCCCACACTCTCAAATACCAGGTCTCCTCTGTGATATTTCTGAAGCCGCAATATAAAACAAATGTATAATTATTATTATCACCATTCTGTTTGTGGGTTCGGTCTGCAGCAGAGGGCTTTGAGACTTTAACAAAATACCGCTGCAGATTTCCAGACATTGCATGTTTTTACTTTTTGTTTTTTTATGTAAAGACTTTTGCCTCTTTGCTGACCTTATATGACCTTCCTTACATGTCAGAGTGGTGGAAAATATGACAGAGTAGATAAAGTCATAGAATTAGAATTAGAGGTAGTAAAAATCAAAGAGAAATAGTTCTTAAAAATAGCTCATTTGTAATTTGTACAAAACCATTCCTGAGGTCTACAAGGAAAAACAGCATGAATGGAGGAAGGAGAAAACATTAAGGAATCAGAAATACAGTTTACATTTGCCAGGGAAATGAAAAAAGCTCAACTCTGACCGGAGAAGGAGGGACAGGAAGGACGGAGGGACTCACCAGCCACAGAGTTAGGGCGGGGCATGAGGTACAGAGGGATGGAGTGGGCAGAGTGGGAGGACATGCTCTCCAGGTTGCGCTCTGGGATTTTGTTGAGGCTGTAGGTGGAGGCGGTCATGTTTTCATCCACCCTGTACAGGAACGAGTCCATGCCTGATTTCTGCGAATGCCACTGCTTCAGGTTTCCCCGGGAGCCCTCGCCGTATTTCCCACCTCTCTCCATGTTCTCGGAGTAGCTGGTGAGTGTTGCTGCAACACAAGAACAGCAACGATCATCCTCTCTCACTGGCTTTGGGAACTGATTGCTGACGTACTGGCGGAAGCGGAGCCTTTGTCTGGTTAAACTGTAGGTGTTGTTCCAAAAACAATTCATCAGGGTGTGTTTTATCACTCCTGGGTTCCTGCTAACAATGTGAGATCAGCAATCAGCTTTCAGGGGAACTAGAGGATTTTCATCAGATACATTTTCTCCTGTAAATCTTGCTGTGTTATTATCTTGACCTACAGAGAAACACAAGGTCCTCCACACAAAATGCAATTCTATTAAAAGCTCAAAACTATTAATTTTTCCCAAAAGATGGTCTGTCGGGGTCAATTCGTATTCATTAAATAGATCAAATTACAGCCGCAGATCACTTTTGAAATGAGAGAAACCAACAGGGAATAGGATCAGCCTGTGTTAAATGTCTCACCGATGATCCCGCTGTCTCTGCTCTCCAGGGTGGAGGTGGGACTGGTGACAGAACCGTAGGCGCAGTCCTTGTTGCCAGTCTGGCCAGGCATGGTGGGGGGAAGGGTGGAGCAGGGGCTCCCTGCAGGGGGTGAGGCAGTGCTGCTGGTCAAGGTGGAGCAGGGGCTGATCCTCTGGTTCTGGCCCTGGCGCACAAACAGATCAACACAAACAGTTCAAAAAGAGCAGTTTCAACCCAGCAACGTGAATCATTTGACTGGCGGCTCACCAGTAATCCCAGTGGCCTTCAACCACCCCCATGACTGAATCTACACAACTGTCGAGTGTTTATGAAATATCTAACCAAGTTGCTTTTTATTGGTTGTTTTTGTAAAAGAAAAGACCAATAATCATCGTTACATTCTTTTTGTATCCTAAAAGATGCAGCATTTTAAATGCTTTAGTTAGAAACGCTAAGCTTTAGACAGCGTATAATGATAGTTTAATTAACGCTGCCAGGCTCCAAGAGGTATAGACAAAGTATTTTCAGGTATCCACAGAGGCACTTCAGCAAACACGGACACAAGCATCATACCTAAAGGACACATAGTATCTGAAGTGTGCAGAGGCAAACGAGACAAAGTGGCTGTGCTGCATATGTGGAAAACACGCATCAACCCGGTGACCCTCCTTAATGGTGATGTGGATGAGTTCAGGTTCAACATCGGGGTAAAAACAGCGAGTGAAGGAGGGGTGAAGTGGCGCTCAAGGCTAAATCTAGTCAGGTTTAATCTGTAGGAAGGAGACAGAAGGACACACCAAGCTAATACACACACCCACACAACTGCTCAGCGGGGAACGGTGCTGAATCTAGCAATTGTTTTTCATTATTGATTAATCTGTCGTTTATCTGTTGACAGCCTTCTGAGGCTCGCGCTCCGAAGATAGACTGAGCTGCCAATTAATCTTGGGATAGGGGGTTTGATCCCTGGGTCCTTGATCAAGACCATTGATCTCTAATTGCTCCCAGCAGCAAACACATCACAGCCCTACTGCCAATCCTGTGTGAGGGCTGATGGAGAAGGCACGTCGGGGAAGACTTGGTTAGAACAGGTCGGTGGTGAAAAATGCTGATCATAGCTGCAGGGAGAGCAGATAACATCTCCAACCTGTTTATTCTGAGTGAAAACAGCACACAGTCTGAGTGATGCCGTTAGATAATGTACACAGCGAATACGAGATAACTTCATACGACAGATCTCCTGCTTTGACCGCCAAATACAGCCCGTTGAAATGCTGATACTCACCTTGATCGAGTGCGGTTCATTCTACCTTTTCAATTAACGTGCTGACATTTGTTAACTGGTTCTAAATATAAAGCACCCAAGGACAAGACTTTTTTACATCACCTGTATCGACTACAAACTCAAATCAAGTTCTATTTCTGGTACCTTTTAACATAAAACTATGCAGGTTCTGTGAACATCAATGCAGGACATTTGCTTGTTTACTACATTGAGCACATATGAGAAATACCCTTCGAAACATGTATAATAAAGGGTCTGCAGAACACATTATAATCACAACAGGTTTGTTTGTGTGTTTGTTTGTTTGTTTGTTGAAGGCGTTCTAAAAAGGCAGTGTAGCTTTGTCACTGTTACCTTACAAACAGGAGAATAAAAGCAAAACAACTCACTATCCTCCACAGAATGTGACCTCTGCCCTCTATTTGTGAGTGAGTGAAAGAAAAAAAACAGCGTTTTGACAGGTATTCTCTCAGTCATCTTTGCCCTCTGCTCCTCTCTTCGCTGTCACGTTTGAAGGAACTGGAGCTAAACGGCAGCAAACGTCCACGACATTAAAACAAGGAGGCCGTGCAGCTTAGTCTGCCAGGGAAATGAACTTCAGCTCGTGTGGCCCAACTTAAATGTCACATGAGGATTTGGACGGAGCTCTAACATTGCGTCTACTGAGGGTAGTGAGAGCACGAGAGTATAAAAGGCAATTAACCGCACGCTCTGCTAGTTTAAGGTCACCTTGTTCTGTCAGCTGGCGAGGTCTGGCAGCAGCTAATATGGAGATTTAACCATGTGGGATGGAGGATGAATGGTACGGCTTTAAAAGACAGTCCCTGATGCTCGCTGGTAAGGACGGAAAGGACAAACTCTGAGCCTTCTGTAAACATCGAGATGTGAATTTACTCCATTTTTGCAGTTTACTATATCAACTGCAACTGAGTCCTGAGGCAAGATTAGTCAAATTTGGTGGGTAATGAATCAGACAAATTAGTATTTGATGTTCTTATATCTAAGCAGAAAAGTATTTGGACTGTGAAATTACAACCTTTTTAACAACTGTCATACATGACACATGTTGTTAGCTATTTGTTGCAATGAATGCCTTCAAACATATTTTCATTAAGGTAAGTCAATCATTTTTTTGTCCAAAAAGAGAGCTCAAATCCCTGCCCAAACATGCCTGACTGTATCTAAAATAATAACTTTCCAGTGTGAGCACAGTGCAGCAGAATGTAACTATGATTCACGTACCTAAAAAAGAGGCGCTTGAATAGACCTCTCTCAATTTATACACCCCCTCTCCTCCAGAAGCACTCGTATCAAGCAGAAAGAGTCAGTTCGCTTTCAATGCTAACCTCATGCTAACTGCTCATCCGTACAGCTCATATCCAGGCCTGCTTCAGCAACAGGTTTGCTAATCCCTCGGGTCCTCGCTTCCCCGTCTTTAGCGACTGCTGCTAACGGAGCTTTGATTTAGAAACCTCATACATGTCAAACGGAGACAGCGGGCCATCAGTGGAGCTTCACTTTGTGTCACAGTTGTCAAACTCGCAACTTAAAAATTGCTCAAACTGCCAAACATCAAGAAGAACCTGCGGCTGGGGCTTAAAGAAGGTTCGCCAATAAATTAGACTGTTTGTTATATTTTTATTATATAGATGTTATATTTCTGTTTCTATGCCAACAGACTTCTCTTTTGATCTAGAGGTGAAGGTAAAATCAGAATCCAAAGGCACCGTGAAGGCAAATGTCAAAACAGATCAAAAGACATCAGAGGGTTTTTGTCTAAGATCTCTGGCGGTCGAAATGTGCAGAAATGACATAATAGCACAAGAGCAAAGAGAAAATGTTAATAAAACACCTACTACTGTTTTGGCAAATACATATAAGCACAGCTGAGCTCAAACGGAGGTAAATCGGATAAATCTGCCATTATCCTGTGAATGTTACAGTGGGAGGTTTGAAATAATGTCACGCTCCATTTATCTCCACACACACACACACACATATAGGAACCAACACTTAGATCAGCCTTGAGCGTTTTAGCACTATCGATGACATCACCGATATCCTGATAATCACACAGGATCAAGGTTTGTTTTAACGTGTGTCACTGTGTGTGTTTGCTGGGTGTTGCGCTAAATTGTCTGAATGAAGTAAACGCAGGGGTTGAGCTACAGACGTGACACAATAACGCAGATACCAACCTTCACAGAAACTGGCTCAAAATGTGGAGAAATGGGAGAATTAGCAGCATTTGCTGCAACCAGAACACATTTACTAGAACCCAAAAATGACCGTATTCAGTTGGATATGATTTAAAATTGAATTGAATATAGAGGCAAATGTAGAAAGAGACATCACAGGATGAAAAAGCAACGTCAGGAGTGGCGGAGGGCACCATTACCTGTCTGGCCTCAGGTTCCTCCATGCTGTACTGGGCGCCGGCTGGCCCCTCACTCACTTTGTCTCCCAAAAGAAAACCGAGGCGCGTCATCAATGTGTTGGCTGCCTCATCCACTGACGGAGGGGGGCCCAACTCCTGGCTCGACTCCCCTGCAGGGGCAAAAAGAAAGGCGAGGGCAGGAGAAAGGGGAAGGCAGAAGATGTTAGCGCAGGGCAGAGGCAGGTAACGAAAACATCCTGTGAGCTTTGCTAAACACACAGCCGGTCGGCTCCACCACAGACGTCCCAACACACGCAGGCACGCCACCTGCACAGCATACCTGAACGTCCCAACACTCTTCTTTGCATCACACAAACATTCCAACCAAGCAGGTCACCTCTGCTGAGAAGCCTTCTAACACCACGGCAAAAATCCTTCAAAGCACAACGAGAAGATGTTTACAAAAGCCTCCTTCCACGGCGACGAGTAAAAGCCCTCCACGCTGATGACAGCTCCTTCCGCACCACTCATCTCCACTGCAGCTTGTGTGACGTAATGAGATACGCCCTTCACCTGGGTGTGTGTGTGTGAGTGTGTGTGAGAGAGAGAGAGAGAGAGAGAGTTCTCAAGATAAAATGCATGTGAGTCTATCTTTATGCAGTTTACAGAGACTTCCCAGAGAGAGCGTGAACGCCTGCATGCTAATCAGATGATAAAAACAACAGCACAACACACAGAAACACACACCGCAGCGAGACACACAACAAAAATTCCCTTAAGGATGTCCTCCTTGAGCTGTGCTGCCTGGTTGCTACACGTTTAAAACAAGGCGTCGTTGCTGGTACTCTGTTTTCCAGTAGCACTCTGCAATTATTCCCCGGAGGAGCTTTCTGCCATATCAGGTTTAATTAATTTTCACTTTGTTTTTGGAGTGTCACTCTCAGCCAGGGCTGCCGATAACTCCCGTAGAAGGAGTACAAACAGCTGATTAGATGTATAAGCCTCTGAATTGGCCCGGTCATTAATGACATGGAGTGCACGAGATGGCTGGTGTTTAAATAAACAGCAGTCAGGCAGATTATGGCAGTTTCGCCTCCCTATGCTGTTTTCCTGCAGGGCAGGTTGTACCAGAATGGCAGGTAGCCCTGATGGCAGCCATTAGACAAGAGCAGGCTCCACATCTCAGGACAGACAGCTTGTCTAAAGCCTGTGGCCGCTTACTCAGAGGGACAGACAATCTGAGGCTTGGAGTCCCCTCTCTGGGTAGGGCGCCGCACGCTTCCGTATTAGATTAGCTCCAAGTATTGGAGCCAGTAAAGAAGACGGACATTTCAAGATGCACAGCTAAATTGAGCCAAATGGGAATGACATGTTACTAAAGTGCTGCAGCAAACTATAATGAGGCAATCACTGGATAAATAAGGTCCAAAACAGCTAATTACACAGCAGATGTGATGAGATGGATATGGCAGCTCAGTAATGTAGACACAGTAAGGCAGCAGAGTATGAAAGCCCCAAGGTCAACAACCCCCCCCCCATCCCTTGAGGATAATTGTTCAATGCAGTAATGTAGAAGGTGTAGGTCAGAAATCCTGCTTCAGCTAACAGGAAAATTAATGAATATGCAGTTATTAGCGGGAGAAACTGACAGGAGAACAACGCTTAGACATCAATCCAACTTCCACCAGTCACCTAACGGCACATGCATACCAAAAACATGACCCCTAAATGGCTCTGAAGAATCCCAAACCATACTAAACACAGAGGCAGATATCAATGGTATGTTTCTGTGCAGTGGGTTGACGCGAGCACACGCCACACAGTTCGGCCGCGCATTGGGAGAAAATGGAAATTTGTTCATTTCGCTCTCTGTGAAAAGGACAAATGTCTCCGTGAAGACTTTTGCACCGTATGTGCGCTGCATGTGTTAGCGGTAGCGTCTGCAGGCCTGCTTGTCTGGGCACGCGGGCAGCAAAGGCTTCCCGGTCGACACGCTGGTGGTAGTAAGTGCTGAATACATTAGCGCTGATTAGTCAACAGCTCTTGAGGGGTTTTGTGGACGTGACCGTGCACCACTCTCCTTCCAGTCTGCCTGTTATTCATCTACTTAGTATTACTCTCTTGCTGGTCATCCTCAGAGCCGGTTACTGGACGGGTGGAGACGGGCAGTTGCATTTTAACTTTGATCTGCACGCGGGAGTTACACACAATCTCCCAGTCATACATGGCGACCATTGTGGATGCGTCCAATAGACGCTTGTGTTTCGTCTGAATTAGTGGCATCTGTTTCAAACGTTCCGCAAGATGTACCCATAACTAACGAGGCCCTTTCAAAGGGGATGCATATATAACAATATTGCCAAGCTGTCCACTGATCATGTTACAGAATATGACAATCAGACACCAAAGCGATGCGGCAGATTGAGAAAAAACTCAGAAACACTTAGAGAGCCGCTGGGTAAATTTACAAGATAAAACTGAGGAAGATCAGCCCAAAAAAACCTCATTGTGGGTTTTTTTTCCCCCTCAACCAAGCCCAGACACTCTCTCTCTCGCTCTTCTACATCGGATTCCTGCACTGTGAGGGAGACAGATTGTTGCCATAGCAACTATATTTGCACGCAGCTAGGAATGCGTCTCTGTGCGAGCGCATCTGTTTCTCCCTGGCCGTCCACAGCTCAGACCCCGACGCTGCGAGAGGGGTCGGGAGAAGCATGTGCGCTGCGGGCAGGGGACTGGACGGACCAGCGGACGGCGTCAGAGACGTCCAGGCGAGACAACACCAGCCACGTGCTGCCTTCCGTCCCCCACCTGCAACTGCACCATCACCATGACCCCAAAGGTCAACAACTGACTCCTGTGGACGGTATTTAAGAAGGTGAGGTAAAATCTTTTTAAAGAACAATTTACAACAAACAATTTAAAACATGAGAAAACATAGTGAAGAATCAGCACACGCACGCACAAGCAAAGCTTCGCACATCATCCAGAAACCAGACACCGGAAGGTCAATCAAGAGATAGGAAGAGAGCACATTCCTCATGAGCACAGCGGTGGTCTTATCTGTACCACAACATCCAGGGGTTTATAAATGAAAGCACACTGGGACTCACTCAGGACGCTGGGGCTGTGCGAGGAGGGGCTGATACGATAACAGGCTGGTGGATCCACGGCTGGGAACCATTAAGAACAGGCTTTAAGAGCGCTGCAGCATCACTTCCTTTCATCTTTGTTTTGTCATCTCCAACGGCTTTGATTTTTGGCATTTTCAGAGATCACAACTGGCCACCAGGTGGCGTTTCTCAGAAATCTTCCTTTGATTTGTAAAGTTGGCTGTGTTCCGCTACAGATGAGGGCAGATTGCAAAGGTACTGTTTTAGATTCCTTTAATGGTCTTAACTCTCAATGCTGCAGCCTTAAAAACTGGCACTCACATCCCACCTTTGTGCTACACGAGCTTTCAAAGCTTTCTCTCTAATTTTAGAGGCTCTCTCACAAGCGCCGTGGCCCATAAGAATCAGCTGATACCTGGTTCCCCGCAGGCAAACAGGCTCTGTCAGCAGCAGATCACCGACTGGCGTGTGATCAGATGTTTAAGTCACTGCCCCGCTGCTACTCATGCAAGTGAGGTCTCGTTAAAGGCTAAGATGTCCATCTGTCCACCACGGCGGTGTGAGTCCTCGCCCGGAAAAACCTCATCTCTTCTTAATGCTGCATCTCCAGCTGAAGCTCTTACAGCACAGGCGGGATCGGGTCTGTCTGGAACCCCCTTTTCCTGCCTCAGTGGTGCAAGAGATCAGCACCTAAATGTTACATTTGGCTCATCATAACTCCTCATAACACTACTCTCTGTTTCACAGATGTCTAGCCTGATGAGAAAAGGAGGGGTTTTGTTCATCCATGAGACTGGCTAACAATGGCATGTGGCAAAAATATAGTCTACAAACTATCTGGAATTGGAGAAAAATAACCAAAAAGAAAACCCCATATTTCTGATATGAAATTCTATATATTCTAACGTTCTACACAACGAAGAAAGCGAAGACACGGCCACTGTAAACAATATATGAACTCTAAGAAAGAGTGACCCCTTAGTTTTTAACACCACTATTTACATTTGGCCAAGCAGACAATAGATCAATAAATATATATTTACATCGACAATATCTGTAGCAAGAATAGCAATAAACAACGCGGAAGAAGGGAACCAAAGGACAAATATATGTTCATCCATTCAAGCTTGTGCTCAAACCTCTCACCATTACTGTGCAGCTATAATGAATCTATTAAGATACACGTTTCTCCACAGACATCACCTACTTAGGAGTCCCATTGAGCAGAAGCTCAGCAGAAGAGGCTGGCAGACGTACAGCGTTGGTAACACCCTGTCCCCCATTTTCATTGGACAACCGTCACCACATCGCTCGTGTCTTTAGCCGGCCTCCTGGGCGTGCAGCCTTGTCCTGTCCACCCAACCCCAGGGACACGCATGTAAACTGACACTGCACTTCTCAGTAGCAACAGGAACGGGAGCGGCGAGATCAGAAGGCAGATATACGAGAAAGAGAGTTTAAAAGCAGGACGGCAAAGAAGAGGATGTGAAATCTGGACGGTCCACAGGATTACCGAGCAACTGCCAACTGAGGACAGAAAACAGAGACTGACAGAATCTGTGAAGAGCAGTGAGACAGCAGAGAAAGAGGATTAGAGACAGAGAGGGAGGAGGCAGCGAGGATGTGGGCGCCGGGGTTTCAATAACGACCTCAGTGATGTCACACACACTACCCAAAACTCACCCTGAGTCAAAGACATGGAAGCAACCCAGACAAAACAAGACAGAATTAAGAGAATATGCTAAATTGGTTGTAAGATCTTAATTCAGTAATCTCTTAAGTAATCCCCTGGATATAAATGCATCCTTACATGTTAATTTGATAACCACACGCATACGTGTGCAACAAAATCCAACTGTGCAAATTGTGGATTTTTTATTTTATAATCCACCTTCAGACATGACTTTATAGAAGTTTTTTATATAAGTTTAAATGCATAAATTGGGGGTTGCAGTAGGCAGTTATTGAATGTTGTAAATGAATAAATATCCCGATGCTGAAACACGTAGCAGCGCACCACAGAACGAGGTTCTCCTTGATCTGACTCTTTCCTCTGTCAATGAACTCAAGAAGCGATGTGGCCGCCTGGAAGGAAAAAAAAAACTTACCCCGGCAGTGTGTGTCCAGGTCTGGATTCTTGGCAGTGGTGAAGGTGTGTGTAGGGGAGCCAAGCTCTGATTGTGGAATGCGAGGGCTCTCCACAAACTTTGCTTTCCGCAGAGGGGCTGGGAGCAGAGGACACACATGCACACACATAGAGAAGAAGACAACACATATATATATATATATGTACACACACACACACACACACATGCGCACACACAGACAGGCCACAGAGTTGAAGGAAGAGAAAAGAGAGGGGCGACAGGGACAGGAGAGAAAGAGCTTGTGAACTTGCAGCAGCAGCAGACTAATAAAATGAAAACATCCATATGCCTTTCTGGGGCGGCTCAGTGTTTGGCCTGGGTGGAAACAGCGCTAAAGCACAGGTAAACATGCAGCACAGGTAATCAGGTGGGGGGTTAGAGCGGCGCAGGGCTGCGTCCGTGCTCGGCCACCGCCCGAAATGGAAAAATCGCCATCCTATTTCTGTCTGTCGGCGCAGAATCACCTCAGATCAACTCATTCACTGAAAACGAGGAAGTGTGATAACTAATCGTGTCATGTCGATGAGTCCGGTGTCATGATCGCCACCAAGAAATGCTAACGAGCTCCATTTTTGAACATTCTCGCGCCTTGACTCGAGCGCAAAGTCTGAGGCACCGGCAAACATTGGACAACACGTTTGGAGGGAGCTGCGTGGGGGTTGGTGTTTGTGACAGGATCTTATTCTGGAAGCTCCGTCACAACGCGAAGATTTAAAGGACATTTGCCCAGATTGGCTTCCACAACCATGAGTGACTGAAGCGGTGCAGATGGGTCTTTTACAGATAAACACTCGAGCATGTGCTGACCTCATCCACAGGAGCAACTTTGCGAGAACATTGCAGGAAAATCGGTCCCTGAAGCAGAAATACTGCTACCATGCTTCCCACACGCGGTCTTGCAGCCCACCTTTCATCTTTTCTCAGCAGCAGATGACTCTAAGTTACAACAATATTAGCACCCAATGCTAAGCGCACAGTTTAAAATTCCTGCTGCGACAGGCACAAAAAAAAAAAAAAAATCGACTCAAACCCGATGCCCGTCTCATCAGTTTGAACTTTCATACTTGCAGCGGTCTAAGTTGTTTTTAATTGATTCATCTCGCTTTAAAAGGGTGCTTTAGCACTTTTATTATGGATGTCCGAATCCATCCAGGAAGCAGTCGGAGTGGGCCGAGCAGCGAGCGGCAAGCAGCCGTGGAAACATATGTTCAAGCAACAATGGCTGCACAAAGAACAGGCTGCTTACTACATTTGTTTGGGGTTCATGTTACAGCTAATTCAAGAACAGGGTGTGTATATGTGTGTGTGCAGAGAGTGGAAATGCCCATCTGTCTCCTCATTCTTTGTTCCAGTTGAGGTGAGAACAGACAGAAATAGATCATATGGCAGCAGCCGTATAGATGTTTTGGTCAAAGCTAAACACAAGATAAAGCCTTTGAGTGGCTAATGGAAAACGCTAAAGAGTTTCTGCCTCAAGGGAGCCTTTTTTCTTTTTTTTTTAAGTTGCCATTTTAAAAATAATTTTCCCCATGTTTCATTCTTATCTGCAAAGGGACTAAAAAGTTCAGGCTTTCTCTTCAAAACGTAAACCTTTGAGGAACTAAGACTAAGTTCAAATTGAGAACCAGTGAATTCTGATCAAAATATTGGAATCACATGTGGTAACAAACATTCGTAGGTGTAGAGGGGATCTGGATCATAATGGAAAACCTTAATAAGCCCTGAACAGAAGTCTGTGTGAGTCTGGGTGGACATGAAATATCATAAAACAATAAAATGTCAATGATGAGGGGATTCCCAGCACCAGTCTCATGACATCACGAGAACAAAACTGCTCTACAGGATCCTGACAGAGACGCTAATTCTGTTAAAAAAATGCAAGATACGATATAAATAATGGATTTTGCAACTTGCCGACAACCTGAAGCAGATTTTAACATATTCTGTGCACAAACAGGAAGTAATCCACTTTGACATGAGGAACTACAGGATGCGAGTGTGTGTGTTGCGGTGTCTGGACGGTCTGGACACGTCTCCACTCACTGAGGACATGTAGGACGTGAGCCAGAGGACAACGTTACATCGGGAAACTTAGAATCTGAAGGAACCGCAGCGATCCTTCACTGGATGACTGTAACGAAGCCAAATATCTGTCAAGTTTGCCCGTTTGGTGTGTCTTCATGTGCAGGCAAGTAAAAATAGAGTCAAACAGAGTTGGAACCGAACATTTTGATCATATTTGAAGGAGTTGTTTTCATGCTGCATTCATCAGCTGACAGGACAATACTTACATCCCATGTAGCGACTGATCACAGAGTGCATTATAATTAGATGCTGCCTTTACTGCTCTTTTTCTAACTGCAAGACATCAATCACCATCTCATTGGCATTCAATGAAAATATATGGTTGTTTACGATCAAAATGAACCCTAAACATATATAAAAACCCCATATTTCTTCCCATATCAGTGGTTTTACACACAACTATTGACACCTGTACTAAGAACAGTGCTTTAATGTCTACATATTTTACAGGTTTACTTTGCTAGCATGCTGCCGCGTGGGGGTTAATCCTCAGGATATCGGTTTTTGGATAGATGCGGCTGTGGTGAATTGGATTAGAGTTTATTTTCGGTTTTGGTCTCCCTGACCTCACCTCTGCGAAATGGTGAAGTGAGTCTCGGTCTATTGGAGTAAATCCTCTCCACAGTGCTGCCTGCAGGAGACTAAATCCCAGGGAGTTCTCTCCTGCAGCTCTGTTGTCACACGGTGCCAAGCCAGGCCTGGGCGCCAGTGTGATGGATGGCAGCAGGCAAATCCACTCGTCTAATGAGCTTATGAATAAATGTATCTAGTCTAGTGTGTGCAGATGCAGGCATTGTGACACAGATATGTGTTACATCCTCTGGTGTATGAATATGCATGCGGCTGTGCACGCGTGTACGCCTGAGATTAGTGTGAAGCGGATGCCTCGGAGCCGTGATGGTTAATAAGTCGGGAGGGGGGGGGTGTTAAAATCTGAAAATGCTGATCTGTATTCCTGAGACTGTCAGCACGTACATACAAAGCCTTGGGTGAAATTGCCACCGCAAGCGTGGAAAGAAAGCAAGTCAATATTATGATTCAAATTCACGTATGGAGCTGGCTGCGCACATGAAAGAGGCGCCTCTTTTCAGCCCCCCCAGACACAACCTGAGCTTTCAACTACTAAATGACAAGATCTGAATATGAATTGGAGGCTGTACACATTCTCATTTCTCATTTGTTGCAGATTAGAGAGTGATAGACGGTACCAAGCATCGTCTGCGCCACTGTCTCAGTTACATACGACCTCAGGCGTGCGCTCAGACAAAGACACATACGCCCACGCATTAACACAAACATATACTGAAACATGATGTGGGTGAGCACATACATTCCTAGCTGTCTGCTGGCCGAGCCGAGCTCTACAGAAACCAAGCATGCATCCCCGGTCACTATGGAAACAGCAGAGCATCGGGAAACCATCAGTTTTGTCCACCTTCAGTGAAGGTGGCGAAAGCGCATGGAGAGAGACGAAGGTGATTTTGCTCAGAAACACCAGCTCAGAACAACCATGTTCACATAAAGATGACCGCCAGCGGCCTCACAGCCCTCCGCTTAGCATTCAATCCACAGAAGTTGACATTCAAAGGATGGATGGAGCCGAAGGCCTTTGTCTGCAGAGGTCCAGAGGGCGACGAAGGAGCTTTTCAGACAGAATGTTCACAAGAACATACATTAGCCAAATATGCAGAATAATCAACCCAGGATGAGCTCGGTGCCCCCCAGTTTTACTGAGCCTCACTGTGATGAATGTGCATTAACACTGTCTGATTCAACTGTGAAAAGGGACGAAAGGAGCCGAATTAATGTGAAAAAATCAGGACATCTATTTTTTACTGCTTTGAAGTCAATACTTTCTGTCCACGGGGAGCTTGGCAACGCTACAGAAGTAGAACCACCGATGTGAGTGAACATTAATGCCAGTCTGACAATGAATTCTTCTGACACGTTGCTTAATATTCATGTCGATAGTCTTTGTCTACAACCCAGAGTCTGTTCCCAGAGCGTATGCAGCGAGCTGGATGATTCCGGGATGATTCCGTGCAGTCATCCGGCCGACTTGTTGGACAAAGCGACGCAGGCCAGATGTTGCTGTGCAACAAAAGCGAGGCATTCAGTCACATCCTGACGGTCAGCAGCGAGTGCACGTCCATTAGCTAAACTGCTGCTGCTTCTTTTATGTATGTCAGCGAGGGCTTCCATCATTACAGCGTTGGGAGGATTATCTGGGGAAGGTGAGGCTCAGGCTCAATTTAAAGACCTGGAACGAGGACCTGATTTCAAACAGTTTGGTCTCTTCTGCTCTCCGATATTCTCATATGAAGTTACTGGGCCTGGATTGGACCTTTTGGACCTTTTCCCCCCAAAAAATCATATGTGGGAGAAGATTTGTACAATATCTGACTGGAAAGAATAAACTAACAACAATTGCATTTTTTTTTTAAACCAAAAAAATATACATTCAACGCCACATTCTTATGTCAAATCTTTTACCAAATCAACTTTATCTTCTACTCACCCTCATATTTCCATGACATCAGTGATGAAGCTCCTATACTGTTCACAAATGTTGCTCTCACAAGGAAAACAACAGATTATTCTAAAAATAAGCTCTCATGATTTCACTGCAACATCTTTGGGTTTTAATCCCAGTTGTGTGTGTCCTTATGTTGCCACTGCAAGCTTTTCTGTGCAGCTGTCTACTCCAGTGAAAAGCCCTCAACTCCCAGAGGAGCTCGTCTTCATGACTCAGCTCTACAGTGGAAGCACAACACATTCTAACCCGGAGCTGTTCAGACACTGCTAAAGTCCTTTTCCCCCAGTCGGGCCCTTTTTCCGGTAGAAGTGAAGTGACGGTGTGACTGTGAACATTTCAGGGAGACATGAGGGAGGGCCTGCACTCCGGGGGCCAGGGACTAATTAAATATGATACCACCACAGGAAAGTGAGAGCAGCATAATTGACACGATACAGTCCTCTAATAATATCAAAACTGGCTTGACCTCTGTCCTAAATGGAGTTTAGCTCTCTAGGGATATACATACAGACCCCCCCCCCCCCCCACACACACACACACGCCATTGTTAGCCAGTCTCATAAACAAACTTTGCTTCAAACTATACATTAAACAGACAATAGTGACACATGGCTTTTTCAATCACTTACAGTTTTAACATAGAATGAAAAAATGGGAAAATGGCATAATTTTAGACACAAGTTGTAATCACATGATGCTGCATACTGTCATTGCTAGCAGAGTTGGGATGCGAACCAATACCTCACAGTGGTTCTGTGCCCAGAGATGACTGATCAAATGCGCTAACTGCAGGCTAACGAGAAGCAAACGCTAACGCTGGTGTTGCCGAGCAGGTTAACAATGCACACACACACACACACACACACACACACACACACAATACCACAAGTCCTACTGCTCCATGTATATCACGGAGAGAACTGTTAGCTCGGCTCTCCACTTGTGAAAAGTAGTGAGGTGCTATATGTAACCCACTGTTCTGTTTTGTAAGCAGATCATTATTGGGCTATTAATAGTGCACTGTGGATTTCACTTTTCAGCTCCCCCCACCCAGAAGGTACGGTAGGCCTACAAAGCACCACGTAAAAGCACATTGAGAAGCACTAACACAGAAAAAGTAACTATTGTTCATGAAAGGAGAATAGATTATTGTGCAGAATAGATTGACCAGAATATAGCAACATAAATATATTCTATAGAGAAAGATATAACTTACTTATCTGCATTGATAGGAGACTGTATGTAATTAACTAGAAATGGACCAAACATTGTTCCCTGAGGGATGCCACAGCCCAAATCCTGCATTCTTTTAAAAATAAATTAACGTAAACGTCCACCCATTCCCCAAAAATGTCAGTTATGTTGGTGTTAAATACTGATCTGTCATTATATCAGAGCTCTTTTGTTGTTGTTTTTTAAAATTATTTTGACAAGCTAGCTCTTTATGAACCACAGAAAGGCTCATGCTTACAATAGATTCCTTTAGAAGAAACATAAGGAAGAAAATTAATGGTAAGCCTATAATTTTGAGGGTTGGCTCCTTCTGGAGCTCCTGATCAGGAATATAAGGCAGCCGCAGTTGTTTTGAAAAGGCTGGATATAAAGTTGAACAGCATATTGATGGCAAAGACAGCAGACTCAGATTTGGTAGGAGAGGGAATGAGCGTGGAATATTATTACACGTGGCCCACCGAGCACGGCCTCCCCGTTACATATCCAACCGTAAAGTTAGCCAAGAAATAAGAGAGCGAGAGGGAAAAGAGAATTGTTGCTGCTGCCAAAAAGTTAAAAACACAAAGATTCTTCCTCTATCCTTTACGAAGACAGCAGTGCCATCAAAGCCTGATTTATAGCCACCTACCAGAGGGGACACCCACAGACCTGCAGCCATATTGTAACTAGTGCACCCAGACTATAATATACTGGAAACTGAGATCATATTGATCTCCAGAGGCATCACCGCCACTCATACCTTTCGAAGGCCGCATTTTGGTTTTGGTGACACCTTAAAAACTGGCCAGACGAAGTGGAATTTGAGACCTCCTTTAATGTTGCTTTAATAACGTATCCGGAGCTCACGACTCAATTGTCTGACACACTGGAGAGATTGCATGGGAGACAAATTGGCCAATTATATGAATCAATATGACTTTGAACCATCTCAGAGAGTAAGTGGAGTCAGAGTTGGCCGAGTTTCAGGTAAGTGGGTCACATCAATTACTCTCCATTTAAATCCAGGCTTAACTGATGATTCTTGTGAAGACGTGTGAGATTTTGGGCAACGAGACATTTCCAGAAACCTGGAACTTTGGGTTCAAATTTATCACAAAAAAAAACAAGATTTGTTTCTTTATGCACACTGGAACATATGATGATGATGTTTTATTTACATTGTCCAATATTAATTTAATGAAGCCTGGCCTGACGCCCTGTCTGCCCTTAATGTTTCGTCCATTGACTGATTCTTGCTGTGCAAAATTCAGCCAAAGACATATTTGTTTTTGGACTTAACTCCTCTACTTTAACCCAACCAGGAGGCTGGGATGTCTGCTGACCCTTATATCCTTAGTTGTGCTTAGTTTATTCAAAGATATTGAAGAAAATAAAGTCAATGAGGAGTTTCATTTTTAAATCAGCTTCATAGCTAATACGTAGAACACTTCTATCGGCTTCATTAGAAAATAAAGGGTCCCGTGGATTGGGAGAGACTTCATTCACTCTGGCCCATATCCCCCCAGGAGGGATCCTAAACTCTGTCACCTTGGGCACAATCAATGAGACTACCGAGCCACCCTGAAATCGAAGTACGTGGCGTCGCTGCCACATAGATTCTCAGAGGTAGCTCGCCAGACTGGTCTGCAGGTGCGAATGCTAAGTGGTGTGAAAAAGTGGCTCATCAAAAATCAGTCACCTGAGAACGGCAATAACAGCTGCTGATGAGATGCTTTTCTGGCAGACGGTGTTATTGAGACATTTTGTTCCCTTCGCACACCAGCTTGCCGTCCCCTGGGATAACGGCAGAGCGGCAGGCAGCCTGCAGCACAGAAACCGAGCAGAGGAACCACATCCCAGCGCATGAAGATTCTGGAACACAACAAGACACTGCTGCTGCCCCTGACTGCACCAAAAAACGCCACATACAGTCACTGTACTCTGAAAGTGTGGCACACAACAACAGGAACAAGCACCATTAGCCACCCACAGCCTGTGCTTAGACACACACTCAGAGACAACTGAACGCTCACCCACGCTGACGCATGAAAAACAGCAGCTCTGCACAAAAAACAACATAAAAATATATCAAAAAAACCAGAAGGCTTTATCGCACTGGTTGATTCACCGCCCATTGAGCCTACACTGCTTTTAGAGCAGCTTTTAGAGCAGCTTTAAAGCGTCATTCCGCGGAGACAAAACACTTTTCCTCGCACCTATACAAACATGACCCACAGCAGCCGCCGCAGCAGCAGCAGCAGCAGCGGCTCTGGCCGAACACGAGGTGAAGCAGCAGGTGAGAGGAAAGAGGTGGAGGGAGGACAGAGGCAGGGCAACGAAACAAGTGAAAGAGGGTGTGGCAGAGCTCACCATTCTCAAACCAAATCTTGCATTCCTGGCGGCTGGAATACTCCACCAGTTCCCCTCCTCCTTCCTCCTCCAGCACAAGCAGTCTGTCCTCACCGAGTGATGACCAGTTCATCAAAAAATGAAAGAAAAAAGAAAAAAGAAAACGGGACGCGAAAAAAAAAAAAAACACCCAAAAAGAAGATGTGGAGGACACAGACGACCTGCGTCTCTCCTGCTTCTTGTTTTTCCTGGGAGGAAATCTCCACAGGTTTCGGGGCTGATGCTGCCCGCTCGGTTCAGTCGCAGTAACTGATACAGAGTCAGGACGATGGAGCAGCGACGGGAGGAGCGAGAGGAGGAGGAGGAGGAGGAAGAGAGAGAGAGAAGAACGAAGAAGTCGCTGCGGGACACAGAAGAGGTGACACCTTTGCTTTGCCAAGAACTGAAGGTGACGGAAACCATTGACGGCAGCAGAACGAGATTTGAAAGAATAGAAAACGTCCCCAGCGAGACGGAAGCGAGCGGCTCACTCGCCTGCGCGATTCTGCATTAGCGTTTAGCGTGTTATGTATAGATGTGAGAGGTGCTCTCTCTCTCCCTCTCTCTCTCCAGGAACAGGAGCCCAGGTCTCCAACAGATGAATGGTGCAGTGCTGCTGTTGTCATGGCAACGGTGGAGGAAAAAAAAAAAAGAGGGGGAGGAGAAGGGTGGGTACTGAGGGAGGAAAGAAAATGGCATAAAAAAGCGGAGGGGGAGGGAGGGAGGGCAATATCGGGGAGAGACTTTTGGCTGCATGTGGACGTTTCAGATCAAAAGTGTGGAAAGACGAGGTATCGCAGCAATTCCGATACTCTGCCTTCCTCCCGGGCTCTGGAATTCCCGCCTGTCCTTGTTTTACCCTTGAAACTGTATTTGTACAGCTGCAGCCATGTTTTACGGCTTTTTAGGGGTTCACACCCACGGGGGCTGGGGGGTTTATTGTGTGCCGTCTTTGTCGGGGGGTTGATATCTGTGGTCCCGCTGCTTCTAAAGTGCTTTTTATTAATCTCCTCCAGTCACACTTATTTCCCCAGGGTGATGCGTGCAAACGCCATTTACAGCTTGTTACCAACAAGCTGTAAATGACGTACAGACAGAGGTCAAGGTTTTTGAGCTGCGGGTGGCAGTCTGGCAGTGCTGGAACCTGGAAAGACTTGGAAAAAAAACTTTACATTTTCATCCGTCACGTGTCATCAGGCGCAAACGGCACCATCCTGCAGCATAATCTAGTGAGATGGCAAAGACGAGGTGGCTGCTCACATGCCTGCACGGACCGTATTTTCTGGACTATATGTCGCTCCGGAGTTTAAGTCGCACTAGCCAAAAATGCATAATAAAGAAGAAAAATAGATATATAAGTCGCATTTTAGGGGGAAATTTATTTGATAAAATCCGAGACCAAAAACATACATTTCATCTTGAAAGGCAATTAGCAATCCATTTGCATGGATTAGCAATAGCGTTACGGTATGCTAACGTAACAAATTCAGCTACATGACCCACAACGAACTGAGTACGTGTCTGCTTTGTTAACGTAACATAATAACAGTTATTTAGATAATTATAGCATAAAGAACATCCGAGCAAGTTTACCAAACAATCAAGTCTAACTCCAGACGAAGCTTCTTCTTCTGCGTCGCTAAAGGAACTCGTTCCTCAGTACACGCGCCTAGAGCGCCCTCTTGTGGTCGTCAGTGTGAAAATAACGAACATGTGAAATTCTGTAATAATGTATTAATATAAGTCGCTCCGGAGTACAAGTACCTCCTGACAAACTATGAAAAAAAAGTGCGACTTATAGTCCGGAAAATACGGTAACTGCAGGACAATAAGATCACAACAACAGGCAGACAAGCAGAAAGTATTTGTTGCTGACTTGTGTAAAACTCTAAAATAGTATTTTTGTTCAAGTGTGAACTGCCGTCTGAGCATTGTTATATACTTGCCTGAAGGTATAAAAATATCCTGATTCTCATTTGTGCTAAAGACAGTTTTAATAGGATTATGTGCAGTTTTATCATTCTGAGTGTGCCAGCTCTGTCGAACACAAACAATGTTGATTCTTTTTAAAATAATAAGCCAATGCTTATTATGTACCAAAAAATGTAGCATTAAACATAAAAATAACAAACAGCACATTGAACCCTTAAAATGAGTTTTGGAGCCTTTATTGTTGCTTTATTGTTGCTGTAGTTTTCCCTCTGTATGAACCCTAAAAAAATCCATTTTTGTCAATGACTTTAATTTCCAACACATTGATTTCCTCTTGTTCTATAGTCCATTTCCATAATGTTATTATTTAAAAACATGCAGGATTAGCAGAATCTTAATTAATTTCAATCAATGGATTTGCACATTGAAAGAAACACAGTTATAACAGTATGTTCAATAATAAATAGATATATAAGAGCCAAATCTCTTCAGGATGCTGCATGTCAGAACAGGTTAATGATGCTTTTACTGCCATTTTTGTGTAATTACTTACCGTTAAAAAATTAAAAACCTCCTGCTTAAACAGTTTCAATATTCTTGATAAGGAAAATATGCTAATCGAAGCAACAACTCTGAATTCTAAAGAGATGAGTGTAAACCAAACACAGGATCATGAAATATCAATTTAATTCTAACAAGAAAAATAAAGTGAAATAGTAATACAATTGTACTGCATATTTAGGGCGAACATGCGTTCACAAACAAACAAACAAAGCTCCAGCCTTTAGCTGGAGCACCATAAAAAGCTGAATTTATGTGTATTTTCTTTATTCTAGACCGGATATTGTCCAATTCAATTTCTCCTGACATAAAATAAGATATTTTTTTTAGCTGTTCTGCATGTGGCTCATCAATACTGTCAGCAGAATTTAATCAACCCAACAAGCCGCCTCAGAGTCACATACTTTCACACACTTAATGAAGAAAAGGCAGCGCTGTGATGACTGGGGAGACTGAACTATGACAAGAATCTTTATTGCTGCTCTGTATCCACCTGCGTCGAGTCTTCCTCCTGAGAACATTTCACTTCTGTTTCAATGGCCTCTCTCCGCTTAACCTTCACTCTTTGACGCTGGAGCCACAAGTGTCAAATAAAGGCAGAATAATCCATAAAAGATTTTCAGTCTGCAACCCCGAGCATGGAATGGAAGCTGAGATGTTGTAAATGTCACCGTTCTTTCCAAACATGGCACGGAATCCGCACGAGCACGGCGAGACGGGATCAGGGAAAACAATTAAGACACAACGTGTCAACCTTTTTTTGCAAAAACAGGCAGGGATCATTAAATCCCAAAGCACAATGCAGTCCTGGCTTGTTATTAAAGGTTAATTAGGTCAGTCAGTTCTTCAGCATGTGTATTTTAAAGTATTAAGGCTGGATTAGAAGCTCTTTTTTAATACTTAATGACGAGGAGGATTCTTATGGGCTGGTCGTATTGCAGCATTTAGGGGAACAAATATAGTACAGCATTTCTGAAATGGAGTGCAGGAACGTTTACTTGGAGCACATTTTGATGGATACTGTTATTTTGCTCCTTTTGCCGAATAACAACATTATTCACAGAAACTTATGAAATGTTTTGCTGTAATTTTTCCAGCCGATTCTCTTTCGGTAATAGCGGGTTTTATTTCCCCAAACCCCCACAGTAACAGCTCTCACCGAGGAAGAATAAATTCTTAATATGTACGCGCAAAACATTGTAACAAGTGGCCCTTTTGCTGCCACAAAAACACATAATATCCAACCCCAACACCAGCAGCAGGACTGAAATACCCACTCACAGCCAACTCTGCTAACTCTGTAGCTCAACTGTCTTAACGTAGATGCTTAAGAGCACCCACACGATGAGCGAGGAGACATGACAGAGCAGTGGTGCACCATGCTAATTCCAAAGCATCCACAGTGCAGCTGATGAGCTTTGCTCAGGAACGATGTCGGCAACTCGTTGTTGTGTCAGCATGGAGGGAGAGAAATGAGGCAGCACAATTAAAGAAGCTTGTTCTTTGGAGTTTTTGTCTAAATATATAGAAGTTTCACCTTTACGTAAAGCTGGGAAACTGCAGGGAGACAAAAACCCAAAGAATAAGCTCGATTGATTGATTTCTATGATGAATTAGAGGAGTATCATTTGTGGAAAGACACTTGATGGGTGTTGATTGAGGAACAAATAAGCAAACGATGATCACGGCTCAGAACAATCAACCACTGAGAATATCATGGTAAGGATGAGAACGGCACTTTGTATTCTCAGACACTGATGAGTTGAAAAAGATGGATGGAGATGAAAGAACGCTGCTCCGAACAGAGCTGCTGAGAAAACCTGTTTAATGAGAGCAGGAGGCCGAGTATCCCGACGTGATGCAACCAACTGAGCGAGAAGTCGAAATGGAATGGAAATGTGTGGAACTTTGGAGTCAGACAGCGTGCTCCGAGCAGACCCAGGCTTGGCAAACACTCCGCGGAACAATCTCTGAACTGTGCTGTCTGACCTTTAGACAAGCGAAGAGATTAAAAAACAGACCTTCAGGGTTTACCACTGTCGAAATCTAAATCAATTTATCTATGGTAAACACAAGCCACACATCAGCATGATATTATAGCCGATATTCAATCAATGGTAACCTGGTCTCAAGGCGGGTCCAGACTGAGGTCATCGCAGCGTCTTCCCCGCTCGGTCTCGTGGATTCACCCCTCGAGCAACCGCGGCCCCTCGAGTGCCATCGTGCAGGCAGAGGGGATTAAATCAAAGACTCAATGATTCTCTAAAAAGGTCAATGCTTTCATCGCTGTTTTCATTCCACCACAACCTTGAGGTTGAATAACTCAGGTCCATACAAACACCCCCACTCTGCCTCCCCGAGGCCAAACAGAGGAGAGCAAAGAGACGCTGGCTGAAGGGATCAAAGGGCTGCAGCCTTTACCTGCTGCTGCTGCTGCTGCTGGCTCTCTGAAGCCCTCTGCTATGGGAGGACTTCTGGCCTCTGATGCCAGCGCAAGCACACGAATGTGGTACCGTCAAGCTGTGCAGGAAGTGGTGCTGAGTTGAATTAATTAAGGGGTGAGAGCGCCTGGGTGTGCAGCACTGAGCGCAATCTGGCGTCCCAGGATTTGGAGAGGACACAGGTCTTCCAGGGCTGTAGGGCAAAGTCGTGGCCTGAGGAGCCCCCCCCCCACGGAGGGTTGGGCCTTCTCTTGAGTTTGTTGCAAGTCATTTTTCACAAGGAGGGCCTGTAATACAGAAGCTCCTGCAGAACACAGTTTCAGTCTGTCACTGTGAGTAACTTCATCACGCAAACGCAATCTTGACTTCAGGAAGTGTGACTAAAGACACTTATCAGGAAGTCTCGCCAAAATAAAGGGCGGATTCGTTCACTTCTGTGAGCACCAACACAAGTCAAGTGACATGATTATGAGCTTTAGCAGGAGGTATTGGGCCAATCAAAGACAGAGGGGGCAGAGCTGACAGGAGAAATGATAAATTGAGAGGACGACCAACTTAGAATCTAGAATTTAAAAGCATCTCTCAAGACCAGAAGCAGGTGACTGTGCCAATATAACTGAGCCAGTCATAGTGTGACAGATAGCAAATAGCGCAATGCTAAGGAGGAGAGCGCTGTCCATCACCGTTATTATTTAACCATTAAGTGAGCGCTTTAAAGACCTGATCCACACACAGATTCATTTGATGATCTCACCATCTGACGCCACACCTGACCGCATCGAGGTTAAACTAACCCCAGTGGAACAAAGCGTCCCAACAGACAGCAGAGAGAAAAACAGAACATGTGATTCTTGGTTCTGTAAGCTCCCCCAATAAGGCGCTCTGACTGTTGGATCCCAGCACCCACACAGAGCCACTTTTAGTACCACAGCTCACAATGAACAGGGAGAACGGAAACATTTTTGGTGGCTTTCCTCTTTAAAACCCACACTCTGGATGACCCGGCAGAGTGGATAAATCATTCTGTATGATGTAAAACACACACTCACACACACACACACACACACACACACACACACACACACACACACAACAACCCAGAGATCCCACAGCATATCAGACATGGGTGATGATGTGAGCTACCGTAGCTGAAAGGCTGGTGCACCCTAGTGGTGGCTACCGAGTCAGGCTTGAAAATCCTTCACACCCACTCTGTGGAGGTTTGTATGGCTACCTGGCAAAGCTGCAGTGTCAATATTTCACTTTGCAATATGAGACGGAGCGCTAAGCCTCTGCTGTCGGCGCTACCGTGGACCAAACCGCATCTTCCCCCATGACAACAGCAGAGGGAACATGACACGAGACCTCTAATCCGGTTAATGGGGAGATGCGCCCATCTTCCACGTTCCTTGAATGTCTGAGATGAGTGTGGACGGATGTGGAGCAATTAAAGAGGGCAGAGACGACCACAGCTCACGGCCCTTCAGTTGTTCCTGGAACTGTCAATTAAGAATAGCGTGCAAACAGGAAACTAGACGGAGCTGACCCTGCTTCGCAGAACGCTTCTGATATCCACTCCCCCTCACTTTGTGCCAGAAAATTCTCTCTGTGCTCCCATTTCTCTGCCTACAGTAGTACAGTGAAGAGTTTCAGGAGGTGTTGGTACAGCAAGTGTTTGGGGGAGGACAGAGACAAGCAACGGAAGTTTGTACAGAACAAATCCAAACACGTCCAGCCCACAATATCTGCTGGCTTCCTGTCAGATGGTTCCTTGTGATATGTGATATTCGGCTAAATTGGACTCCTTCTACGTCACATGACCGCGGGGCGTCCTTACCTGTGAGTTTCTTGACAGGCTGCAGCCGCATGCTGATGGTTTGGTGGGTGAGCAGCGGAGAGGAGGGCAGCGAGCGCGACATGCCCTCCATAATGCGAATATGCTGCATACCCTCGGTCATGGAGAACGGGGGCACAGCGTAGTCCGGATCAAAGGCACAATCACTGTCTATGCTGCCACCTGCAGGATGGAATATGGGAAAGGACGTAGCATGAGATGCTTTCTCTCCTAAACTTTAGATGAGCATCATGCAACAGTGACATAATGCAGCGATATGAGTTCAAAGTTTCAGGCCTTTTTCATGTGGGGCGTGGCCAATAAACGTCAAGGCTATTCCTGACACACATGTGGCTTGGTTTTTGTTTCAATTTAGGATGACGCTATCAGAAAATCCTCATTAAACATATTAATTACTTCCGTTATTGTCGGGAATATTGGTTTCTGTATGTGAAAATGGTGCAGGGGTGCACATTGGGGTGTCCCCGAGCTTGGTGCTTCAAAAAAACTTGGGAGAGAATCGACTTTACTTTATAAAATGTAATTGTTTTATTTCTCTAATCCAGGATGTTACTAAAGTTTCTCTGTTTTGATTGTGGGCAGTTTCTGTTGGCAGAAAGTGTGTGTTACATCCCTGTCTGGGTTCTGGATCCTGATACCAACAATATTGAGTGTAACAAGATTGGCCTGACCTAGAAGAGAGAACAGCCCTGGAGGCAACACGTGCTGTTTACTTCCATTGTTGTAAGCTATACCCAGCCCGACCTCTGGAAGTCAACAGGAACTCACCAACAAACCTTATTTTACAGTAATGGTGGTTCTTCTAAGCAGCTGTGCTTAAATAACTCAAACCCGGGATGAATCAAGACTACAATACATTGTGTTTTGTTTTGTTCTTTTTTAAATAAGGGCTCCGAAACAATGGGCAGAAATTACAGATGCAGCAAAAACAGCCAACGCTCAGCACACAACCCCCACTTTTCCTTTTCCAAAAACCACAAATTATGACAACTGGAGGTTTTCTTTCCTGAGGACAACATCACACATGCTGAGCCAGATGTCTGTTAGCACACCATGCTGTCTCAGACTGACCACTTCCCCACAGACAGAGCTGCAAAAATAAAGTGGCCAAGCAATAGCTTTGCAGAAGAAAGCTGGTTGAACATACAGACATAAATGAAATGATCAGCTTCCAGCCTGCGGCACACCCCAAGGAGCATCACCCAAAAAGCATCAACAAAGATCTTGAATGCATGTATAGTGCACCCTAGAGCAAAATCTGAGGAGTCCAAACCATTATACCTGCTGTTGGATGCAGGATGGAGTAGGAGTAACAAGGGAGAGATGATGGGGTTTATCATAAACGAGGTGACAGATGCGTATAAGAGCCACTCTTTACCTCAGAATAAGCGAGAACACCTACTCATCAAGGTGTTTGGATCAAAACAACCACAGGGAGGGAAAAACAAGGCAACGTGAAATTACAATTAGCCCAAATACTTCCTGCAGAACACTGGCGTTCCCGACCTTGACAAATATCTCCGGTTTTGTACAGCCTAGTTCCACTGGAAGTTACTCTGCCAGGCACAGCAGAGCGGCTCTCCTCCGCTGGCTACAATCATTACACGATATCTGTTCCCCTGTAAATGAGTCACCTGTGGCTTTGTGCTATGGCAAAACTAAGGTGAAGAAATGGAGTAAAAATCGAAAGAGGCAAATTTAAATTGGGACCACGGCGCTCGCGTGATCTTTCTCATCAAATGTCCACATGTTTACATGTGTAGAGCATTTCCATATTACATATATGTGAACAGTTCAGTCCCACTTCAGTACACTCGCTGACCGCACGGTCCCAAAAGGCAAGAAAGTGCTTTGAAAACTTTTCTTACCTTGGCCGAAGTGGCTGAATTGAGGGTCTACACCGGGTGAGCGCGGGTCTGCCAGGTCCTCGCTCCCACCATCTGCGGAGGGAGAAAAGAAGGAGAAAGACAGAGAGTGAGCCCGGCGGTCCTGGCAGTGAGGCGGGGAGTCGTGTCCCAGCAGCAGCCCCACATCCTGTCCTCCCATCAGCCAGGTGTGAGACCGGAGGACCCCCAGCAGGCTGCTCACACACAGACCCTCCACACCCTTCCTCCTGTGGCCCAAGTGGCCCCTGATGGTTGCAAAAGGGTTCCGCGCCACCAGGCTCCACTTTCTATGCCTGCCCATGTTTAGACTGTGAGCCTCTATCTCTAGGGCAAGGCCCCACAGATAAGGAAAGCGTTTACATTGCAACCGTTGTTGCATGCAGGAGGTCCTGGTTGGTATAGCTGACTGGTGCAGCGCTTCAGTGAGCGAGTGCTAAATCAGTGGGCGTGTCCCAGGAGAGATCCTCATACGTTAATGATATGAGGATCAATTACGCCCAGGGGAGCAGGCAGGCAAAATTAGCCACAGTAGATGGAGCTGTGAGAGGGGGGGGGCATCACTGGGCAGCACAGTGTCGCTGGGGGATGTTTTCATAATCCTGTTCTAGTGTGAATCTATGAACAAGCAGAGGAGGAGAGGAGGAATGGAATAAATGATACACGCTCAGCGGAATCATCTTAGATGCTAATAAAATTAAAAGTACATTGCTGTATTAAATCAAGAATTCACTCCGGGACCCTCTGTGTTTAGACAGATCAAAGATTGTTGACTTGAGTACAAAGGCTAGAAGGAATTTTAAAGATGTTTTATGTTTTGGCAAGTCCCGCATTGTCTTTGATGATGGAGCCCAAACAGACTCTTCAGTATTATCTGAGGCATCGCCGGTTCAGACCGGGCTTGCTGCGGCCACACAGCGGGCCAGACCGGCTCACTGGCGAAAAGATCAAGCTTGTCGATGGATGGATGGAGTAAGCCGGGGGGCGTGATCTGGTGAGAACTGGGCCGGCCTCCAATTGACACTGATTGCGGGAGGGAGTCATCCTGCACTGGATTTTCACTGCTGCTTTTCTGACCTGAGCCACAGCGTCGGAGTGAGTAGATTAACGCCTGAACCAAAACAATAGGTGCAATTTATTGTAAAATAATCATTATTAATATTGCCAGTGTTTGCTGATGAAAATATAGACCCTGCCAACACTTCAACTCTGACGCTTCTTGTTATCTGAGTTAGCAGAAGCAACCAAGCCTCCAAAAATAGCTTCTCACTTCGTGTACCCGATGAGCTGTTTCTCTGAGTAAAATCAATGTCGTGACAATCAATAGAGGCTTTGAAGGCGCTGCTCTGCAGCTAAAGGTGCCGCTAGCGCGCTGTGCCGCGAGAACACGTATGTACATAAAGAGTGTGATGTGGGGTGCAGAGAGCTCAATGCTAATCTGAGCTGTGATGAATTGAACACACTTGTTATCCTCCTGTGAAATATCTTATTAGCGCCTCGCGTGATACTTTCAGCAGCTTGAACGCATCAGACAAAATCTACATGCACTGTTCAGGGTTAATAAAATTGGTGAATTACAGATGGAGAAGGGAATAATTCCAAAAGTTTAAGGTACATGTGGACTTCTTTATGCATAAAACATGAACAAGGAGAGAGTTTAGAGCTGCAGATTTTGCTGGACAGGAGGGAGCTTTTATTTCAGTGCCATAGATTGTTCCTGTCGTATAACCTTGGTGGTTTTATGGCTCTATCCCTTGAACCACATCTCTATTCTGCCTTTGAGAATGAGTCCTATTCTATTCTTCCATGTAAATTGCTTCCTTCTCTACATTGATGGCAGCAGAATATGATGCCACAAACATGAATGGCCTGACAGGCACAAAGTACAAGCACCTACGGCTGAAACGAGCACTCGCAATGGGGATAATACGGGACAGATTGAGCGTTTCGACTGTTAATATGGGTAGCAGACCTTCTCCAGAACGAGAGACATCACAGTGCTCCTGTCCTGAGCTGTGCAGGGATGGCAAACCAGTTTCTCTGACAGCGATCTCAGGGAGGATGTCTGGTAACTCCTCCGTCATTACTGGTCAGACACTCAGGAACCTGCTGCCTGTGCTCACGCTGCTCGACCTGACATCCGCTCACAAATGGGGCTTCGGGTGACAACCAGTCGTCTTTGTGTGAGTGCTATTGTTCAAGTCAGCGGCTCAAAAGTATTCATCATTTAAGGTGATTCAACCAGAAATAATGGACCAGGAAGAAAAATGACGAGCAATTTTCATCTCTAGATAATTGATTTTGTCAGGAAGCGGGAAGTGACGGGCCTGACCTAGAAGTGCAATCCATGCTTGTCTTTTGCCTTTTCATCTCGGGGAGAAGAGACTGCGACGGAGCCGTGTAACGGAGAACAATCCTGAATGTTAGGAGCCTGGAGAATTAGATCCTTCAGCTCCATGACTTCGCTCGGTGACAGCGCAGTGATTCAAAGTCTGGTTTAGTCAGTTTCTGCCTTATTTCTAACCTCTGCTGATTACCTCTGCAGGGCCCTAACACTGTTGCCTTGCCAACGTGCTGCCACTCTTGTTTCTCACCAGGCAGCAAAACAGGACCCCTAATTAAACACCTCAAGTCCCTGATTCTGTCCAGCTCACAGCTAGAGTTCAGAATTCAAATAAAAAGTGTGATACTGATTATAAGTACACCCATTTCTTATTAAATTTCCAGCGAGGTAAATTCTGTAGTATCTAAATTCACTATAAAATCTGAATCTAGGGTGAGGGAAAACATATAGTCAGTAGTCAACTTGCAGCCAAAGCAAGTGATGCCACTATGGATCAGATGGAGTCGTAACACGTGCACGGATTCTCCAGGGATAATTACCGAAAAGGGAGATTTCATTTCAGGACTGTTTGACAGAAAAGTTTTCAGATTGGGAAGAGTAAAATGCCAAGCAGTGAATCATGGCTGCGTCCTGTGGAGAGCAACAGTCGGGGCTGCCAAATTACAGCTCCCAAGGCTGCTGGGAGAAGAGGCTGAGATGTGACGGCTCCAGCACCTTTGAGCAAGGACACCTACTTAAACTGCAACTCAGAGATTACAGTTTGTCCACGTGTAAACTGCATCATCAAGTCACGCAAAGTGACTGAGTGCCTGAGTGCTTCACAAACTGTCCCCGAGCAAGCTGTAATTCCTATTAAAACTAATTTATGCAGATTTCAACGACATTTAGAGAAGAGTAAACACCTAATGAATGAACCAATGAACAGGATGTGACATTAGTGCAACACAAAGGTGTGTTTTAATCTCAGGTTGTTCCAAGAGAGCTTTCAGAGGTGAAGCCTGTGTGAGACTCGAACCTCTAGTGAGACTAACAGTCCCCTTCTGGACTCTGGCTTTGACCTGCGGCAGCTCTGAGGGGAGATGTGGCGAGGGGAGCGTAGCAGGACGGACAAATCACTCAGAAAAACCAAAATGCAGCAATAGGTTCTACTAAATGATTAACTGGTCATTTAGATTTTAATCTGAAATGATTCCTGCCATAATCTCTGGCTAAAAACCATCCTTTTTAAAGTGTTATTTGTGAGCTAAACTTTTGTTTTGTGATGGATTAAGCATCATAAAAAGAGTGAGGAGACTGTGGACTCTGTGGCTGGGAGTTTTACCTCCAGCTAAAAGCCAAGTTACTCTGAGGAAGGATTAAGTGCAGCATTTATGAGCACTCCCAATAGAGGAAAGATTCTGTTACGGACGTCGGTTGTTCTGGGTCTGTGGGGAGAGCATAATGCTGGTTTACTGAGCAGAAAAGGAGGTTGCCTGGGAGTAGAAGATCCAGCCAAGCCAGCAGTTTCACAAGCTGTTAACTGCATTTGGGACAGTGCCTATATTAGCTTTGATTTAATATATGTGCCCTAATATCTAAGAGTAGAGAAAGGGAACCAGAAAGAAAATGGCCACTTCAGTATTAATGCCTAACACATTCTGCTCCAGTTGTTCACTACTAAAGTTTTAAACAAGTACATTTCTCCAAAGCAAGTTAACAAAGCAGTACAAGATATCCCGGCATGTTAGCAGGACACCAATCCATGAATCCTGCATCGACCGGTCAAATCTGAACAACTGCAACCAAGAGCATGTTAGCTACCTTTGACCAAAACCAACATTTAGCCATAATCTGTTTATGGTCATTAAATATATGTTTTTGTTTTCTGGCAATCATTTTAAACCCTTTTTTATGATGCTTATCACATTATTTAAAATGTAAAATATAAAACAAATATAGAATAAATATAAAATATAGAAGCAGCACGTGGTGTTAATGCCACATAAACTACAGCCACTAGAGGGTGATCAAGATGCTTGGATCAAAGTTTGGGGAGGACTCCCATCATGCATCTGTACATACAGTCCACATATATAGGATCAAAAAAATTAACCACCAGATTAGCTATATTTGCAGAAAAACAAATAAAAACTGTCCTCCGATGTTAACACACAACGTAGATGAATGATGGCGTTCCACTTTAGCTCCTCCCACCTTTTAGAAAAAGCCAACTGCGTCTGACCCTGGCCACCGAGGTATGCGTGGAGGACAAGGAGCAGCACGACGGCGGCGGCGGGCCAGCAAGGTGACGCATGTGTGAGCGGCCGAGTGCGTCAGGATCTGGCTGACAGCAGCGCTACTCAGCAGTGTCCTGGACGGACGGATGGATGGATGGAGGTGTTGGGATGGAGGAAGTAGGGAGAAGCGGAGAATGTGAGAAAGAAAAGAAGAAAAGAGCGACTCCCACACTGCCATCCGATGCCGAGAAAAGCTGTGTCGCAGCACCGAGTGGGTGGGCTTCATTTAAAGAATAAAGCAGTCGGTGAAAAATAGAGCCTGAGGGGGGGGGAGAGGGGTCACACCAAGCATCTCCTACCTCCAGTCTGACACACCACTGGGGTTACATCACTACGCAGAGTGAAAAGCAGCAGCAGTAAAAATAACCAAACGGAAATGGAAGAGATGTGGGGATGAAAGAGAGAAGGAATAAGAGCAAAGAAATAAAGAGCCTCTTCTGGTCTGTCTGAAGATGTACGCTTTAATGTTAATCCACTTTAAATCCTCAATTTCATGTATACTTGGGTCTCTCCCGAATGACCCAAAATATCATTTTTATTCAAGCAAACGGAGGTTCACAGGTAAACGCTGTCTAGCTGCCTATAGCTAACTCCTCACACAGCGCAGCCATTCATAGACCCCAAAAAGTCCGGTGAAAGAAACTAGAAACTAAAAGCCAGGATTAGGACAAAACACCATTTTCATCTAGATCTTGTTCAGGTCTTGGTCCAGTCTTGTTCAAAACGTCTGTTTAGGTTGAGAATATGTGAAAGGCCACAGCAGGAAGCTGCATATTAAAATCATTATAAAGTCAACACGGAAATGGTGCTTAGGTTGATGTATTTAATATATTTTTTAGCTTGTATGTCACACGTATTGAATATCAGTATCAGTAATACAATAGGAAAATCAGAGCAACTGTAAAAAAAATGGGATTGGAAACAAAGTGCCTCATTTGTGAACTGGCCTTCAGACAGTCAGCTGCTGATGAATTTCCTGCCGGCTGATTAATTAACTTTCCGAATAAGCACGCATTCTAAGTAAATCCCGGTTTGGGTTCTTCTGTTGCTTTATTTCAGCTAATCTCTAAAGCCCAGTCTGCAGAACCGGATCAGCTCCAGCTCTCTCCGACCTCTGGCTGTCTGCACCGAGCTGTGGACTCCTGCTAAGGTCGCAGATGCTTCGTTCTGTGCTAACATGTCTAATGACAAAAGATCAAAATCCTGAAAAATGCAGACAGGGAGGGGAAAAGACACAACATTGCTCATTAATTGGACAGTATTTATTTATATTTGTTTAGCAATGCAGTGAATGGCAGAGAAATCGTTTAAAATGCAGCAGCTTTAATGGAAATTCTGCCGTATTTAAGTGTTTGTACAGCTCAGACATGTAAAAGATGTCGTCTGCGCCTCACCCTAGCCTTAAACTGGTTCCCAGAGGATTGTTAAAATGACATTTATGGGACTTGAGAATGTTTCTGTCAATCATTGCTAACATACTAAAAAGCTATTAGGGCCCCATGAAGGAATACGTCGCTGCTATTCTACTACAAACTCTGCAGCTACTTAGTTCGCATTTTTTATCTGTTTCTCTCTGAAGCACAGATCATAATGTTATAAAATCCAAAGAAACCTGCCTAAAAACACAAAAGTCCACAGAAGCAACCACAGTCACAGGCTAAATTAGAAATTAGGCTTGTATAAAATGCTTTGTCCCTTTTGGGGTCACATGTGGGTCCATTGCAGGGTCCACTATGAGCATTTGTGCCTTTGGTACCTTGCTCAAGGGGAACGTGGCAGCGCTCTGAAGGTGTTCTGGCACCTTCTCCTACTAACTGAGCACCTTCTGCTTCTCTGCCCAGTCCCCCAACAGTCTGAGCTTCCACCGCCTGTAAATTATCGTATTTATCGCAGAACTTATTTACCACTAATAACAGAGTGATTTTGCAGCTTTGGGGACAGAACTGGCTGAATGCCCTCATGCTGTGTCTGCCTGAAAACATCTTTAACTCCTCTATCAAAGAAACTCAAATTCTATCTGTGATGTTCTCCAAATGTCAGGAGAATATAGATTACGATAGAATCACAATCAGGACTTTTAGACGTTTAATCTGGCCATGAAAGAAAAGGAGGGAAGAGCCAAACACATGAAAAAAACGTGTCCAAAATAGCCTAGAGCAAAAAAAGTGAATCACAAAATGAGCATAAGACAGAAACTGGCCCAGAGGCAGACAAGCCAAGCGTCATTTTGCTTTTCTCCTCATTCCAAAGCAAACAGAGCAGACCAACCCTGGTGTCCATAGCGACGGCGGTGGCAGGGTGAAGCCTAAAGACGACAGAGGACGACCTCGCCGCCGTGCCCTCGATCGCGGCTGCCTCTTATTCTTACCCCGCGGTTGCCCACAGAAGTGAAATAATTCATTCTGTTCTGTGCCGTGAAAACACGAGAGTTGAAGCTGGAGTCACACACACAACATGGCCACACACCCTCTCAACTGCAACAGAGACGGGCGAACAACACACACGCGGGCCTGAATTATGAAATCCACATTAAATATAAAGAGGAGGAGACGGCAGCCGCACAGCAGACAGACACACGGACAGAGGGCAGTAGGCTACGCTACCTAGCTGCATATCTTTAGCATGAAGTAAACTGACCCTGTTCGCTCACAGACTAAAGGATTCTTTCAGAAATAAAAGAAAAAAAAAAAAAAAACACAGCAACATTAAAGACAGAAGTGAAAAGAGTGAACAGAAACCGCTCTGACAAGCCAGCGGGATATGGGTCAGTGTGTGAAGGAGAGAAGAATATTGTTTTTCACAGATTCAGCACAATGTTCTTACTGTACATGAATTTTTCACGCGCACTTTTCACATGATTCTGTTGACACGTTCGTGTCAGCTGCACAGCTGCGAATGTGTGAAGATCAGAACCCAATTCCAATTATAACTTTACACATATATTATTTATTCTGCCAGCTCCGGGGAATAAATAATGAGACATGCACATGATATGAATCCTCTCCCCAATCTGGTGATACGTGTGGCTAAGAAAGCAAAGTCAACACGAAATCTGAGGATCTGAAACACAGAAGAATGAAATCAGGCTGAAACAATCACATAAAAGCCAGAGAACCTGAGAACAAACAGATGCTAGAATCCAGTGATGACTACAGATGCACGTGCCTGCCTGCCTGCGTGTGTGTGTGTGTGTGTGTGTGTGTGTGTGTGTGTGTGTGTGTGTGTGTCTGTTTCAACACCACGTTGCTGCAGCTCTTGTGAAGTGAAGACACACGATCTTCAGCAGCAATAAGGAGAACAGCCACATGAAGAGCTACAGTTTCTGGGCTGGCCGACGCACCAGAATGCCTCCGCAGATGGACCCACTGAGCCCTGCGTGGACTTAAAATTTAAAATTAAAAAAACGGGCCAACACCGAGTAACTTCACAGCTCACAGCCAAATGTGCAAACTTGCTGCGTTGTAAATGCATGATTCTTTTTGGGAGAGCTAATGTGTCGGTGTGTGGTAAGCAGGGGAAAGGACTCAATACAGATACATTGAAGTCTTTGAGAAGGAAAGACAAGTGATGTGAATTAGCACCCGTAAGATAAGAATAGGCTCGTGATGAATGTGAGGGATGAGTGTCCAACGACAACAGAAAGAGGATTTGAGGGTGATGAAAACATGGAAGCAAATGGACTAATGAAAAGAGATGAAGGAGGAGGAACGCTGCCCTCTGGAGACAGTCGTTTATGAGATGATGAGGAGAAAATGGACATGGGGGGATGTGGAATGAAAAAAATCAAGAGGATGGGGAAAGCGAGGGGGATGGAGTGATGAAGGCTCATTAGCCTACGCACAGCTACACCCAGCCTACCCTGATCTCCTGTTTTATCTCACTCTATTCTCTCCCTTCTTTTGTTCTCCAGAAATATCCGAGTGGGTGGGAGAGACAGAGAGTGCGAGAAAGTTACAGTAAGTGATGACAGAGTGAGGGGGAGAGCGACAGAGGAAGGAGCAGACTTGAAAACGTTCGACGTCATTTCAGATTTCTATCTGGTAAACTGATCTTCCTGAAAGCCCAGTAACTTTGTGTGGAGAGCGCGGACGAGGGAAATATACCTGCGGGGCTCCCTGCAGGCTGCAGGACTGGTGCCACGCCTCAGCGGCAACAGGGAGCTTCTTTTAGAAGATCAGAGCACTTGCAAGTCTGGATGCTAATGAAGCCTCAGTCTTCATCACCTTTCCAACCTCCACCCATCCATCTCACTTCTGTTACTCGGGGCGACGTCATTGTCATAACGAAAGTTAAAGAGTGGCAAGCAAAGACCTAACGGCGACGATTTGTAAAAAGGTGGAGCTCCAGGATAAGGTCTCAACGTTATACTGCACAATTTGCATCCTTCTTGTGCAAAAGAACACACGAGAGAAAAGGATGAGCAATTTAACGCTTATTTATTGAACCAGTGTATTGATTTAGACTGGACTTTCAAAGCTCACCCCCCAATCCCCAGTCACTGAAACAATGACGCTCTCCCGTCATGGAGCCTCACAACACTGGAAGATAATATTGGAGAAGTAGCAAAGAGACTTGGGACATTTAGTGAGATGTTATTACTATTCCCAGTTAAATTGTGTGAAGAAGATGACGACTCACTGAGAAACTTGATCTAGACTCACTTGTCTGCCCGACACACACTGACACACACACACACACACACACACACACACACACACACACACACATCCAGAGCTTAAGGTGTGGCACCATGCTGCCAAGAAGCTGACGGCTGCGAGAGCACACTACCAGGGTCAAGGTGACTGAGCAGAGCAGCCACGGGGAAGCAGACGGAGGGATGGTGGGACTGCTGGGAGGCAACAATGCTCTTAAATCACACACTTCAGGCTGCTTCCCGTTAAAAAACACACATGCTGCCCAGACAGCCCCCCTCCACAACACCAAAACACCTCCAACATTTAACGAAGGAAACCTTTAGGATTAATTAGCAGCGGAACTTTGATTCATCCACTCATCCATCCATCCATCCATGCACTCACCTCTGTCAGCAGAGCAGCTCGTCTGCCCTGGCGATAAAAATCCTGCACCATCGTAGGAGGAAAAAGGGTGGGCGAGAAGAAAAAATAAAGCAGGGAGGAAAAGCGGAGAGAAAGGGGCAAGAGATGGAGAGGGAGGATAAAAGGGAAAAAGGTAGAGAGAGAAAGAAGGGCCCAGACGAGCAGAGAGCTCTCCACATATGAGCGGCGAGGGAGGGCGAGCGGCAGGTGTCAGTACACATACACCGACTGCACACACAGACACGCAGGCAACTCTCTCTCTCTCTCTTCCTCCTCCTCCTCCTCCTCCTCCTTCACTCTGACAGCAATAATTCTCTCTCATCCGTCTCCCTCTCTCTCCCCTTTCAGCTGGGGCAGAAGTCCTTAACTCTTTCACAGCCAGTGAAAAGGACGGATGTGCCTTCACACACGCTCTGCTCCGACGTCTCCTTTCCCCATCGCTGCTCCCCATTGTTGGGTTTTTTACTGCTCAGAGTGACTGTAAAATTGGAATTTCAGGCATTTGCACAAGTGAATATTTCAATCAGACAAAGCAATTGATCTGATTGCCTGTAGGGGAAAGGAAGTAAACACACTTTTGACACAATTGCCTCAGAAAAGAGTTGATTCTAATAGATTAGGCAGATAGGAGTAACATGTATTTGGATCTGCCTGTCGGGCCTCCTGGTGGATTTGGCCGTCTCCTGGCCTACACAGAGCTGCCACTTTCTGCCCCTTCTTTTTGGGATGAGGGTGATGCTATACAGTTTACTTTCTGTAGGAGCTGACACTTTTAAAATTACAAAAAGCCTCTTTTTGTTCAGGCGCCCGAAGAGATCATTCTCATTTCCGTGCCAACGTTGCCGAGGTGTAATGGGGGTCCAGGTTGTTGCACCTCTGAGATGGCTTCGGGGTTAATGACAACGTTTAATTTTTCTGCTTGAATCCAGCCGAGCAGAACGATGCGACAAAGCTGGGATGTTTGGTGAAAGTGTCGCCCAAAATGGTGGATTTTTCTGCAGCTTGTATTCTAAAGGTTAATATTTAAATTTGGACATCATTTCATCATGAAAGTGACAACTGAAGGGTGTAGATGTGTCTCTCCTTCCATCAAATTCAGCTTTGGTCGCTGCCCAGAATAAACAACAGTGGTCTATTAATAAGACAGATTTGAAAGATTCTCAAATAACTTTCGAGCAAATTAGAGCGTGTACATTTTCTGAATTCGAGGCATCAAATACAGGTGAATGAGTAAAGCTGACTTTGTCTACAGAAGCTACTTATTCGACTTTAATTTACAGATTATTCCACACAATCCGATGATCATTAATCACAAGACAGATTTAACAATAATGAATAAACATTCAGGGTTATCCAAAAAACAGTCCAAAAATATCTTTTTCATTGATTTGAGGTGAACAGCTGTTTGGCCGTCATTACAGGTAGAGATACGGACAGGGAGCAACGTCTTTAGAGCTCACAGGGAAGTGAAACACCTCTGGAGAAGCTGCAGAGCAAGTGCATCTCTAAACCATCAATTACCCATCCAAGCAAACAGGGAAGGACGAGACCTCCATGAAAACCGACCTTTCCTAATTCTAATGCACTAATGTACTGAAACATCACCAACGCACCAGTACGAAAAGCCCAAGATCTGTTCCCTCGCACAATTTTGTTAAAAGTTGCATTTTTAAAATTAACTTTTGGTTTTTACTCGATTAGCACGACCTTCAGAAATGCTCCTTAATCTGAACTGTAAAAAGCCTAATGGAAAGCGTGGCGATGTGCCATCCTGGTACAGTTTATAATCAAAAAGCATATTTGGAAGTCCTTGGAGGAAAGAAAACTGACTTAAGCTATTTCTTTAAAAATTATTTCATCAAATATGAACGTCAACCCATTCTCCGTGGTGGATCGTTCCATGAAAAACTGGAATTATCTTGCAAAATTTGACTAAATAAATATTATTCCAGAACAATTTATAGAACTAAGGGAAGCAACCATTAAAAAAACTCTGTAAATATTCACTTATATTGTATCAGTTCATCAACGCTGCCAGCAAAAACAGTAAAAGCCACAACCATCCAAACAACTCTCACAATAATTTGTCCAACAACACGACCACTGGGGGCAGAAATCAGAGGAGGAAGATGGACACGCTGAGAAAAGAGACGTCTTAATATTGACGGCGTGGTCAGAGATTTCAGCAGAGATTAGAGCCGTACCACTGCTCAAAACCTGTTCTTGGCTTCATAAAAGAGCTTAATGGTAGAGACGGCGCCACGGGACGCGGGGACGCTTTCCATTTAAGTGTCGCTACTTATGCACAGCGAGTGAAATTGGGACATCGGGAGAACAGTCAAAGCCCAGGACAATGCCAGTGTCATTGGGATATTAGAGCCCCTGCTGTGGGCAGCACGCAGCTGATGGAAGACGCTAACGTGTCGTGCTGGGTTCAGACACGCTTCATATTTATGATGGCGGTGGATCCAGGAGACGTACAGCGAGACCGGCTTCGCACCACCTTTGGACATGGGAGCATCGGTGCACAAAGAATAAAAAAACTTATTGAGGAATTGGATTTGTCACTTTATACTGTGACATGGCAGGAGGGTTCCTTTGGATTGTAGCTAAAAGAAATCTACTGCCGCGTCGCTACAGCAACCATTACAAGCTGTTGTCATGGAAAAAGCCCAGGTGAGGCTTTTACTAATTTTACTAAAGATGGATGTGGTCCAAAGACAAAATGGAACGCAGCCCTTAATAAATACATCATTTACAGCTGTGGGTCTATATTAATAGCATCAAATGAAGATGCAGATGCTATTAAGTGTTCGTAATCCTGTTCCTCCCATCGTCCAAAAGCCACAGCACCAGTCAAGCCAGCCACGTTTTTGAGGTCACCTGTTGCTATTAAAAAAAGCAACGAAGATTTGGGCTGGATACTGAAGGACTCAAAGGAGGTATTACAGTGAAGGCAGCATGGGCGGATGTGACAGGACTGGTGCGTGAAGTGGTGCTGCTGAAGCAGAATGATGGAGCCATAAGTGCCTCCCACACTTCCTGAGACAGAAGAGCACCTCGGCTGACTCTTGGAGCCATCATCGAGCAGCACTCTTGACACCAGATATGAATGGTCTTTGACCTTGACACCTTTTTCGCAATGCTGCGGTTGCTCAGAGACCAGGCCACGGGAGCCTGCTGATTAGGTTGCTAACGTCTGGCTCCTTTAGCGCCACCTGATCAACAGATAGATGAACTCTGACCTCAGGCAAGACAGGGAAAAACTTCTATACTGTGTTGATTCCCTTGTAAGCTGATGAAACCACAGAATAGATAAAGTCTTCGAAGCAGCGGCTGTTTTTAACTTTGTGGACCATCTGCACGCCGTGCTGTGGAGTCGACTTTATAAATGATAATAAGCTTTCCAGACAGGACTGGAGAATGCACAAGGCAACCCCCAGGGGAAGATGAAAAATCCTGCAACACCTGATCACTCAAGCCCTGATGAGGAAAACAGATCCTGCATTCATTTACACGACAAGACAGAAACTTCAGTACGACGAGTAGCTGTTGCCTCGGTCTGGGAAATAAATGTCTCCAGCTGAACGTAAATGATGCGTTACAACAAGGTTGTAGACATCACATTGTTGACCGCGTTAAACAAAGGTCGGCGGCTGTCGGCCATATTGATTCAGTGATTTACTGTGTGGTTTCCCGTCAATTTGCATGGGTCCGGAACAACAACAGCGTACCGAGATGCTGAGAACTGGCACTGGAAAAGGAAACATTTGCACTGATGAACCTGAAAGGATTTGTATGCAGTCCACCGTCACTCTTCATTCCCCAATTCCTTCTAGCTTCTATATTATTATAGCTAAAGTGACCTTTGCTTTATAGGCTGTTTAACAGGCAAATGCTTATTGAAGTAAGATCCCGCAGTGCATGGAAACTGCCCAAAGGAAACTACGTAAGAATTGATTGTAAATTAATCTGCACCCAGATGAACAGTTATTAGCTGTTTCACACATCTAAAAACAAATTCTCTTTAATTTAAGGAGTAAATAAGGAGCTCTTGGCACATTCCTCTGCAGGAGAGCAGCAATGTTCATTATCAAAAACCCGGTCAGCTCAAACATCCACGTTCATTCAGGGTTTCTCCTTCTGGGCTCATTAATACAGGGAGGAAGGGAACATTCTGTGGAGCAGGAGGTGCCAATCTGTCACATTGTGGAGATCAGCCAGGCTCCACTCATGTTTAGCTTCTGCTCTTCCTGCTTACATCACTCTCATTGGCGAAATGATGAATTTCTATGCAGTAAACGTGTGTGGCAAACATAAATGGCAATATATATGTAAATGTGCATAGGCTGTGCATGTGTTCCAATTACATGTATCAAACTGCAAACCCATCACAAATGGTGCATAAAGATCAAAAAAGACCCCAGACAAATAAATAAGAGCATTCAATAACCACTGATTGCAACAGATGTGCATTAAGAAGTTTTGTAGTGGCTAAATTATTCCACATACAACACAGCGAAGTGATGACTTGTTAAACGAGCCACTTGAAAGCTCCACTGGCGGCCTATGCACAGAACTATGGATATTACGTGGTATTTTCCACTTTCTTTATATACAGCATTGTGTGGGTGGTGGAAGCTAATCTAGGAGTGAGAGAAGGGCTGCGAGAGAAAAGAGCCGCAACTACGAATGGTGTGGTCTGGAAAATCAGTCAAGAGTAATTTTAGCACATCAGTTATACAAACAAGTCGGATCAAACCTCCCACAGATAAATGAACATCACAGAAATAAATAAATAGACAATATATCGCATATATATCACTGCTGCTTGTGCCACTGCGCTATCGGTCCAGACTCAGCTTGAAGCGTGTTTGCTGATCTGATGATCTTTAATTAGATTTCTCACCACACTGGAAAATGAGCCATCAATTACTGTGTTGTGATTAGGGGCTTCAATTTGATTCCTGTCAAACACCTTCTGTCTTAAGACTCACCAAATTACTGGAATGTTATGGTGTCTGAAGGCTGGAATGTTGCTGCTGGTGGAGGAGATTTACATCTTGTGCAGCTCCACAAACCTGTTTGAAAATGTACTGGCGATCACAAACGTCAAGGGAGTGCCTTATTTAATCTAAAACAATCTAATTGGGATCAGTTTAAAAATGAATCACCCGTAAACGGATCCAAATTTAGACCAGTTTAACTTGCAACCGAATGGATTTGGATTTTTCCCGTGCGAGTCCGTGCGGCACCAGTGTACTTTATTATATTTTACAACCAAGTCAGCCCTAATCTCCGAATGCATCTGAAGAGGAACGTGTGTAAGATGCATCTGCTCTGCTGCCCATCTTTCACGCTGCTCATTAGTCATGCAACAGCTCCCTGTCCAGATTCCCACAAACCCTTTCAACCCCATTTCTCATTTTCCAATCAGCCACTGCCACAACGTGTAATTGCAGTGTCAACCTGAAACGCTGTTTCAAGTCAAGAAGCAGTGACTGTAGCAAAAAGAAGATGGCAGTCTGAATCTTTTTTTTTTTTTTCGGGAAAAACAAATGCCTTTAAACGCACCTAAATTGGTTAAGCTGGAAGGTTCACAGATGGGACGCTCTTTATCTCTGCTCTCCAGACAGGAGGAGGTTGCACATGGAATCGCCATGGGCAACCGTAGCAGTGAGGCTCAAACAAAAACCTTAAATACAAGCTGAAGTTCCATTTGAGTCTTAGCAAAAAGGCTCGTATCAAATATGTGAACGGCCAGAAGCTGGACCGCTTCACACATGTTCCTCCGGTCGACTCACTGCGGAGTGGCTGGATTCATGGCAGCAGACACTGAGGCTAATTCAACCATCATTCATTCTAAAAAACAAGGCATAGTTTCCACACGATAATAAGAATTAAGATCAGGATAACACAACAGTTTGCTCAAAAAGCAACTCCAATGATGACCCAGGAACAATATTAGTAAATCTCTTTTGCACCAAAGCAGGACATACTGTACAATAAGATGCACCTGTAAAAATATAGGAAATTCTAAATAGAAATCTAAAAAAGCCCCATCTGGTACTTGATATTGAATTATATTAGCTGATTATTTCCATACAAATAACACCCTGAGGACAAATTGCCTGAACAATGTACTTTCCTCAGATAAAACCAGCCAATTCCCTCAGTGCGCCACAGTCCAGATAAATCCATCCAGCACTGTCACAATCACAGCAGCTAATCTGCTACCTAATTTAAAAAATGTCCCATGCTACTTTAGGAACTTGGGGCCTCATGCAAATGTCCCCTGCACACATCAAGGGAGTCTGTGGTTCTAATCTGCGGTTGTCAGATTAGCGGGAATATTCCCAGTCAAGACGCTGGGATGCCTGAAGCGCCGCTGCGTCGAATGCCAATGAGGAGGGCCTGATCTCACCAGCTCCCATCAGAACCAGACCAGATCCAGCGTTGCCAGTATGTGCACACAGAGGGAGCCTTGGAGCCAAACCAGCCCTCTCCTTTCTCTGTGTGCTTCCTCTGGGTTCAAACGTGCATGTACGTGCACCACTTCACAAACTTTAAATAAGGTCTTAAAATCTGCACATGCTATTGAAAAAAATCCCCCTCAAAATGTCCCTGACTCAACACACAAAAATATTGACACTTTCCAACAAAGCCCCCTTCACACTGTTAGGAGGGGGGGGGGGGGGATGGTTATCCAGAAGGTACAAATGTGGTGTTTATTGATAATCCTGATTGTTTGCAGATGAAGGTTTTAAACAGTCAATACACACTGAAAAATAGTGTGCAACCGTGATTGTTTTCATCTTTTTTTTTATTATTGAATCGCACTTCATTCAACAGGCATAAGAATCCTCCAAAGCCTCGAGTACCGAAAAGTAGTTCCAGCAAAAACAGTTTATTCAGAAGAAAAGAATAAACCAATGATGTTTTTAGTCCACTGAGGAACAACAAATCACTGAAGATCAAGCGGACTTTGTGAAAAAGAAAATAGGGTTTTTATAGAAGTGAAACATTATTTTCTCCTTAGAGATACATCAATAAATATCTATGTGGTGAGCGGAATAAAGGTAAGTTAATTGCCATTTTTAAACTGACAGAAGTTTTAAAATGATGACAAATCCCCCAATATATAATAAGAATAATACATTGATACACAAAGAGCTTAAAATGTGTTTCAGGGACGCTGATACAAAACATTCAGATATTTCAAGCTTTAAAATTCATTCATTCATCCTTTCAAATCAGGTTCTTGGCTGGACAAAGCAATGGGACGGCGCTTTGTCACACTACAATGCAGCTTGGAGAAGCTTTGGGAGAGCGTTAGGAGAGCAGAGGTTGTCATAGTGGCCTGGCAATAACCTGAAAGTTATTACATTCAGCTAAACGAGAGCTGCGCTGTTACCAAATGAACACTTCAACCTCTCCCCAGCGACGCTCTTGGTGGTGACATCAATCAGCCCTGCTCCTCCGGGCCGATGCTTCATGAGGTCTGACTGGTCGTAATGTGACAGAACTACAGGTATCGTGTGGCTCAGGTGAACCGGTGACAGGATTTAACGGCGTAATGGCTTTTAATCCGCGCATCAAAAACGAAAATGCGTTTTAGAGGCGCGCACTCCTTCTGTTGTTGTGCCACGGCTCTTCCAAAAATAAACACTGAATGAACGAACCCCTCCTGTGCGTGGATAGGCGGTGCGTCACTGTTTGCAGGCGGCATCAGTAAACAGACTCACCACTGCTGCGACTCTTGCGGTTGGCCTTGCCCCCCGTCAGCAACATCTTCAAACTGTTCCTAAACATGACTGCAGCAGGCGTCCAGGACGTGTCTACAGAAAGATCTGTGGGGGGGGGAGAAGAGAGAATTGCATCTCAATGTTTTGAGAGAGTGTCAGCTGTGATGTACAAATTACATTTCTAATAATAGACACCAGGAGTTAAAAGCACTGCCAAAGCACAAAGCCAGAGGAAAAAAAAACATTCTTAAATCTTGTAATTATCACCTCTGAAACGGTATTATCAACACATCTACGGCAAATTCATGAATCTCAATGTATGTGTGTAATAGTGGGGGTCAAACTAGCGCGCAGCATTGGAAACAAAGGTTGTACCAGCATTTCTGCCCATCATGATCCTAAACAGCACAGGTCTGTTTGCACTCCTCAGTCAAACACTGTCAATCTGGAGAATGTGGGAGCAGGAAGCTGCCTCTGCCAGAGGGGAAGAGACAGTTGATATAGTAACGCCGGTTGCCATGATACTAAACCAAACTGTGAGGTTCACAAAAGCTTTGATTGAGATGAATTGGCAGGAAGGTCAAAGAAACACACACAATATATTTCTGGCTTCGGTAAAGACAAAAGGCCTGGGTGACGTTGCAACGTTAGCTCCAGCTGTCCAAAGGCAGCAGGAGCTGTGAGGTGAGCAGGGAGTCTTTAAACTGTCAGGGCAGAACAACCACAGTCGCATTAGAAACCAGAGTTTGATGATGGAAGGCCGACTTCACTGCACAACAAAGTGTGTTGTTTGTGTCGTTGTTGCAGCCTGACGGAATCCTCGACTAGTTGTTGAAAGGCCCGTTTAAATATTGATTCTTCACCATAGAAATTCTGAATGAATAATCTTAATCATGTCTTCAGACCCAAGCCAGTAGGTGAAGTTAGGTATTGACTAGTGTTCTGTATTGATCCATTAGCAACCCACCACTGTGATGCAGTAAAGGTTGCTTTGCCTGGACCTTCCCAGGGGTCCGGTCATTTCGTGTGTGGTCCTGAACTTTAATTAAAAAGTTTAACATTCAGATTCTGCACCACTGTTTTCAATCTCGTACAGCAAACTGAAATAAAAAGGGGATGTTTGGAAGTCGTCTAAAAAGACCCACGCTAGCTAGCTAGCCGGCTAAAGCCCTTTGCTGTCAAGAGACTAAATGTAACTGGGAAAACTGTAATAAAACAAGCACAATGTGTCAGTTTTAGAAGTCCAAGGTCACATTAGAATGGCCCTTTTGGCGTGGATGATATACACATTGTTCTATAGAGCAACATTAAGTGGAGGATTTAGTCCACAAACGGATTTACTGCCAGCAGATAAGGACTTAAACCAAAAGACTGTCTTAATTATATTGAGCAGCTTGCTTTGTTCCGCTAATTCCTCCCCTCAATCTCCCCACCCTCCGACCCCCCCATTGTACACATATCTCTGCTGCCTGCTGTAGCTCCTAAAAAGCACGGCAGCAGATGTTCTCCATTTAATGATTCAGCAAAAAACCAAGGGATGAGCTCCAGCTGAGGACCCAAACAATAAAAAAACGGGGCGACGTGGAAAACGAATCCCTTAAATAAGGTCCAGAATAACACGGAAAACGGTGGAAACAAATGACACCAATCATTCACCAGCTATTAATAAGTTTTGCTTGTTTAATTTTGTTAATAAATCCACAGGGTCTGTAAAGCTTGAATGTAATGCAGCTAATAACAATGACCCCATTAGGCTGTTGGAAATGTGGCGTTACGTCATTTTTATTATTTTGTTATTTGACATAAACTCGGGGCGTATTTCATAATTCTACTGCTCATAAAAAGGACATCCTAGCTGGTCTGCTTTTACCGATCATTTTTGACCTTGTCTGCAGTCGTACCGCCGTTTTCGGGTTCACTCAATCACACACTATGAAAACGGCTCCTGATGCGAGTCCTTGAGGAAAGGCTGACATTTGTCCGCGAAAATTTAGCCCTGATCCTGAAATAATTGTTCTCTACACGAAGAGCCTCCAAGCAGTTCAAATCAGACACGTTACCAACTTCTGAAGTCACCGTCTTGGCAACTGAACAGAGCGTGTTAATTGACATTGCTATTGACATCACACTGCTTTAACTTGAGAAAATTAACCTAAAAATCCACCAATTATACATGAGGGCACAAAACTCAACGTGCAGCTTTACAATCCTAGAAGGAAACAGCTCGACGGACGCTGGTTTTCTCCCAACAAATGACGACCCAGTAAATGTGAGACTCTAGTCTGGTTATTCTACTCACTCATTAAGTTGCATAGCTGGGGAACTCAATTATAGGGACGATTTTAACGGTCTATTTATCTGATCTTCATCTGAGATCTCTACACCCTGTTGATGTGATTGTTTGTGTTTGTACCGGTAATGTGAACAACAGAACATAATTAGCTTACAGCTAAACATCAATAACTTTTTATCTTTGTCTAATTTTTTATTGGCCTGGGAGACACTGGCAGGTTTAAGAGGTTTATTAGGAGGTTTTCCATTCTGAAGAGGGAAGCTAAAGCTGTAAATCCTAAAAAAGTAAAAGTTTGCCTGCATTTTGTATCTTCAACAGTCATGAGAAAGTGTCTGGACCAAAGAAAAGATGGAGCAGAGAGTTTAAAGTGGCAGAAAATTTAAATACCGGGTGAGGTCTCAAACAATTGTCCATAAATAAAGTACTTGGGGAAGTGAACAAGGACGTTCCATCACTGCCCATACGTGCGAACACTCCAGTGAACTTGTGATGGATCTGACTGGAACCTCTCAGATGTGGGACATCAGGAGTTAATAGCCAGATTAATCACAGCGATGGCTCCAGCTGCTTCGCGCTATGATGACACAACTGATCTCTCCACCGGGTGGAGGGGGAGACGAAAGCGCATTAGTCACCGCAGAAGCAGCGGCGCCGGTTCACGGTGGTTGAGCGATGACACACGCCAGGTGTGATTTGCTCGCGGCAGATTTTTCACAGGGCGAGCGCGCGGATTGTGGACGCTCGCTGATCGTCACCATCGCCCAAGAAAAGTAGCGAGATTAAAGCAAACTGAATATGTGGAGTGGCCAACTGTTATGTAATTAAAGGCCACACTTCATAAATGCAGATGTTCGGCCACTACACCAAACAAAGGATCCTTAAAGGACAACAAAGGATGAGCGAACACAGTAGAATTCCCCCGTTATGGGATAAACAGTGTTTTATCTTATGGTATTTATTGATGGATACTGCAAATCTACACCTACAGTCATAACTGTGTTTGAACAATTGATTTAATATGTCGGGTTTGTACACTCGTATTTGCTTTAATGACTTCAAGAATACCTTTTAGCTACGTAAATCTTCATTCAAGAGCAGTAATGAGGAGCGGGCTTTCTGACGCAGAGCCTTTTCTTCTCCCCTCATTGATATTAATCATCCAGCCTTTCTGTGACAGGATGTAGACAGAGGTAAGAGAGCGTCAGATGGCAGCGGGTCACTTCTATTTGCATGCGCAGACGTCTCGAGCGATTGAGTCAAGGCCATGCAAGAACATCTCCGCACAATTCACCATAGCATCACCTCGGTATAAATTATGAGCTGCGAGCAGCTTATTATGTCTGTTCAGGTTTGCCCGGAGGCTAGGAGGCATTCTGTGCTTACAATGCTAAAGCAAATTCATGATTCTAAAAGTCATGATTTTATAAGTAGGCACTGCAGCTGAGAATGAAATACTGAGGACTCCACAGTCCGGGCCCATAAATCTTTTTCTATATGCATAGTGGTGCGCTAACCAGGCAAGGCCGGAGCAGTTTGCTAGCTGCTAGAGCAGAAAATAGGGGAAGAACATTACCATCCACTTGTAGGAGGCAATCAATGTATGCAATCTTAGAAAACAGGATACTGAGTAGGCAAGTAAGCACGCATGGACTGACAGGGTCGCCGTAGCAAGATAACCAAGCCCCCAGAAATCTCCCATAGACACACAGCAAAGGCAACGTTTCATCAGAGGGTGTACACGCACACACGCGCACACACAAACCTTTCATTCCCACTCTCTCTGACCCTGTGTACCGGCCTTTGTGAAGGGAAGCCAAGAACCAGCATGCTCTCCCAGATAATGTGCGTAAGCGGATGCAGGCCTTCTCGGGCTTTTCCACAGCTTGGCCATAATGCTCCTCCACCATGTTAGGAAGCACTTAAAGGCACATTCACCAGCCCGGCGTGATGGCCGGCTTTTATCTGGGGGACCAAAACAGCGGCGCACTTGTTTGTTGTGATGACATACTAAAACAGGTTGCTAATTTCCTAAAGGGACACACAAAGGCGGCTTCAAGGTCTCGAAAGCGGGGCAGAGAACTTAATATTTATTTACTACAACTGCTTTAAGAGCCTCAGTCATTAAACCTTATGATCGGATGATAAAGGATTATCTTACCTTCCCTTTCTACGTTTAAAACCTTTCTATACGATGAAATAAATGATCAAATCAGAGCTCCATCCTGCTTTTCTCTCTTAAAAATACAATGAATCCAGCTGGGGGCAGGTGCTCTAAGCCTTGACTGAGAAGCACCATTAATTAGAGCTTTCTCTCCAATCAATAAAGTATCCTTTAATGGGGCCAGCGATGGCAAAGGCCAGTTTATCAGGGCAACCACTTGCATTTATCTCGTGTTACAACGGGCCTTCAAATTAGAACTCATGTGGGAGGAAACCATGCAGACCTACTCATGGAATTAGCAAGAATGCATGTTTCCCATGGGAGCGCTGTTACTGTGATTACCTGTAACACAGACTTATAGCAGCCATGGAGCCGACAGGGGAGCTTTAAACTGGCCATATAGTTTATGGAGTTGAAACATAACAGTCATAATATATATCAAATCAGCAATAAATATAAATGAAGTATGAAGGAAGTGAAGTAATATTGTTTTTTTCCTTCTATTGGATGGCTGTAATTGCTAAGGGTCTGATAAAACCAGCATGGCAAAGGGCTTTGATCTCCTATGAGATTAAAAAGAAAGCTTTCCAAACTAATTATCTAACAAGGCACCATCTGAATAAATGCAAAATTATGAGAGCAGGAGTTACATTTGCAGTTTGGGGAAGGAGGGTTGTGTTAAAATGAATTAAATTAACAAAAATACAAAGAAATAGGTGGATGAGCAGCCTTAGGAGTCAGCTTGATATTAAAATGATAAATCTCTCATCAACCAAAGCATAATGAGTCGCCACAAAAGCAACAGCTGGAAAATGACAGATGAAATCCGCCTGGGAACAACTTTCTTGGAGCCATTAGAAAGGAACTGGACGACGTGATTGCAGAACATGAATGTCAGCCTGTTATCAAAGCAGATGAAAGCTTCCATTGATTTCCTTACTTCGACTTGCTTTTAGAGTTCATTAACATACGTTACCAGAGTCGCCGGTGCAACTGTTCCCTCAAGTGAAAGAGGTTTTTCCTTCTTTTTGTCCAACCTCAACACTAAACAGGAATAGATCAAACACCTCTGTCCTGTTGGGGAATGTTCAGGGGAGCAGGATTCCATTAATCACCCAGATATCAATAACGGGAGGTGTCAGGTCACGGTTCAGCAGGTGAGAGTTCCACCAGGTGATCCAGAAACCATTAAAGGTTGCCATTTTAATCCTGCCAAGCAGATTATTTATTAATCTAGATTAATGTTCCTGGGTCTGCATACATCAGGAGGTAAATGATAATAGCTGTATCCTGATAGGGAACCATGATGTCACCATACAACTAATTATTAAAATAGTCTCCCAAACAATAATTTGTCGGGTGTAAAATACATTTAACAATACACAATCTTTAAATGACTGAACTGTAGAACAGAACAGAACAGAACAGAACAGAATAGAACAGAACAGAACAGAACAGAACAGAACAGAACAGAACAGAACAGAACATCCACTTGCTTGACATTCAATGTGTGTCTGTTTCCCAGCCAATAGATGATTCAACAGTTTGGGACACAAAAGGCCAACTTTGTTCAAGACCAGCCAGCAACACCAGATGGTCATCCTCCAGTTTGGTGCCGTCCTGCCTCAGGAGATGCGCAACAATCAGAATGTCTTGTTGCTTCTAAAGCACAATACCACAGTTAGGAAAATCCATCCCAAGTCTGCTGACAATAAGCAATTGACTCAATCTACTCGATTGCCAAACCTGGACCACTGCCTCAACGTGTGTAGGCAAAGCTTGTGCTCATCTAAACCTTCAACCACCAGCTGTCGATGCAGAAAATGAATGCGGCTTTAAATACCTCCTCCACTTCTGCAGGCTGCTGCTGTCGCACTGAAATCCAGTAATTCACCCACTCCTCGCTGACACTTGAGCCGTCTCTACATCTAAAGTCATCGCACCATCTGCGACCTCAGGCCCCAACAGTCCGATGCTAAAAAGCACAGGAGACATTTGCTGCAGGTGTCAGGTTACCAGAGTCACACACCCGCGTAAAATAGCCAATTTCCACAAGCCTGACCGTGTCTAAAGTTTAAAAGTAACCATTATGCAAGTAGGGGCCATCAGGCTGTGGGGCTGAGTTCATGTCTTCCTTTGTACCGACGCAAAGTTGGAATTAATTTGCTTCTTCACGCCGACGTTGCCCACATACATCTGAGTAAATGATGTGATATGGTTATGTCATCTCCCTGTGGGGGACAGACGTCCTCCTACGCAGGCCAACTGGCACACACCTTCATTAGCAGACCTGTGACCAGTTTAATGCAGCTCCGGCAGCTCTCTCACATCCGTTCAGACCTTTTCCTTCAAAGGAAAATGACTGCAGTGATATGTCGGCCTCAATCAGAGTCTAGAGAGCCAAACGAAGGTGGACCTCGTTCATTGTTCCTTTATTTTCCCCCGTGTTCTGGCCAAGCCCGAATAATGGGATAAAACACCACGAGTCATGTCGTCAGGTGAGGAAATTTCCCGACCATGGGTGGAAATTAATCAACAACGTGCACAAACACAATTTGGTCTCAAAGAGATGGATGGGCCTTTTTTTTTTAAAGTTCAGTTCAGTCTCTTTTCCAGAAAAACTCATTTGTCAGTGATTAATAAAGAAGTATTTTTCCTCGCAGACAGAAAAACAACAACAGAAGCTGAGCAGTGATGTTAATACGTTGTGAATGTGCTACTTTGATGCTGCCTGGCTCTTATTTTGGCCACCGCTGTGAGAGGGAATATGGTGGAAAGCTTGGCGGGGTGGAGGTATTTGCAGTTTCCTCGTGTCATGAATTCCAATATGAGAAATACCCACATGCACATGTTCAGAAACAACAACAATCAAGAGGAGCAGCCAAGTCAGGCATCAGTAAAGACTAGAAAAAGCTGAGAAAGAGCAGAGAAGACATCAGGATTCCTGTAGTGATGGAAGCTGTGACCCCCGAAGCAGATCAGTGGAACAGCATGTGAGATCTCTGTGCAGAAGAGTACAGTGCTGGGGCTCAGATCAGCTCCCAGGCACCTGGGAGAGGACCCGGAGCTTCAGGGATACGGAATGTGGATAAGTCCCGAGATAATTGCAGCCACACAGAAAGAACACACCGGAGAAGGAGGATATAACATTATTTATATATGACGATATAACATTAGCTCCATGATTCTTCCACGGCTGCCGCGGAGGGGACTATTCTTATTGGTCTGCCATTTTAGCAACACATGAAGCTAAATGATGCTGTGAAAGGTCAAACGGTAAATATTGTGCACACAGAGAGGGATGTGGAAACAGTTCGATTCATTCTGCCTCCTCCCTCCCTCCCTCCCTCCCCCCCTCCCTCCTTCATCCACAGACCTAAGTGCTACACCTGCTGGCCATTCGGAAGTGCTGCTGGTTAGAGAAAAGATGAGATGGATGGAAAGCCGGTCCAACACGCAGCCTTCCATCCCTGCGGCTGAGATATGACGCCGACATGGCTATCGTGTAGCGTGTCAAGTAACAGGGAGAAAAACATTTCTGCTGAAATCCTCGCAGAGCTCCTGTTATGCCAGCGGCTGCCTGATCCGGTTCGTACAAACAGACTGGTGCTTCAGGAAAAAGGGCTGTTTTTGACAGGCTGCTTAAAGGGCCAAGGAGAGTCATGACATAAGGAGGGAAGGTCAGTCTGCCCACGTCAGATAATTAAGGATGACACGTGTGCACTTTTGCTTTCGGACACAGTCATTTTCAAACCAGCCAGCGTCTCCAGTCTAGACAGAGGATGAAATTAAATTCTCAAATATGAAAAGGCTTGGGCGGTATCTCCTCATTTCCTTCACTTTTCTTCTTCTAGGGCACTCAGTGGCAATTGGGAGGCTCGGGTTTTATTCTCTGGGCTCACTATTCCAGACAAAAAAAGTTCACAGCTCAGGTTGGGATCTAAAAGAGAATTACTGCACCTATAAAAAAGTATTTAACCCCGTTGCCTTTTATATTGTTTTAGGACATTCAATCACAGCGTGGTGTAAATTTAATCACACTGATTAAAAGTTAGGTTTGACCTACGAAGTGCACAGGGCGTGGCGTGTTGTTTTGTGAATCCTTCACCATGAAGTCTTTGTTGTGTTCATGGGAGAACATAAAAACGACTATATTTATCAGTGAGGCACATGTAATGATCCGAAAGGCAGATTCAGATTCCACGGCTTAATATTATAGTAACTCCGTGCTATTAAAACTTTGCTTTATATTGTGGTTGCTTTTATTGCTCAATAGGGTGTAACAAAGACAAAAAAAGTGAGTGAAGAGGACCTATTTAATTATTTTAAGTGTAGCTTTGGCCATTTCTGTGTGTGATCTTTTTGCACGTCCTCATTCTTTAATCATCAAACTGTTTGTGGAATTACAGTCTGCACATTTAAAAGCAGACACAGCCGAAGAAGAGGAGCCATTTGGACAACATTGATGTTGGGGGGGCCCCTGTGCCACATTACCCGTCTCAATATGTTGCTGCCCAGATAGTATACAATAGAATGGACGTGTCACCAAGTCTGACACCAGATTTTTAATTTGAGGACAGCTTTCATCACAAGGGTTCCGCTTGAAAATGATCAAAGACGTACATTATGAGCAGTAAACTGAAGATGAACGTTTTCATACATGTGGTCCAATTTAAGGGTCAACTGACTGATGCAACATCAGTCCACATTACAGCCGCAGTGGATGCAAGACAGAGTAAATGCTCTTGGATTACGTTGATCGTTATATGGAAGGCAAAAGCGGAATTACCGTATTATTACAGTTTAAAATTTGTTATCTTGGAGTATTCTCTTCAGTTTTGTATTTTTGCTTCTTCTCCCCAACACTAGAATATTGGCTTTGGCGAACGCTGGCTTTTTAATTTTCAGATCTTCATATAGTTTTTACGTGGTTGTGTGTAGGCTGATGAGAGATTAGTCATATTCCCTCAAGAGCTTGAGAAGAACGGTCCAGCTGAATTGCGCAATACCTGCATTAAAATATCACTGAACAGTAACATGGTTTTGTTTTAGCTACACATGCATGTGCCCACACATGAAAACATGGCACTGAACAGAGTTGAAGGCATCATTTGCCACATGTAGTGTATTTTTGAGCATATCTCCATTTCTATGGTTAATTTGCAACAACCTATTCTATAAATACAGCATTTTCTTGTATTATTTGAGCCCTCGCAAGCCTGGTTAGAGCTCACAGCATGTTCCTATCTATGTGCAGCGCTGTGTTTCCTTGCCCTTGGCTATTGTAAATCAAGACCAGACGAGTGAACAATAGGCTTAACGTGGCTGCTAAGTGAAGTGAAACCATAAGGGCATTCCTGTGTTGCTGTATTTCATAAACTTTGAGAGTTATAAAAGTTCTCATCTGAAATTATCTTCAGAAGGGCACTCGAGCGGGGAGTCTGGAGCTGCGTGAGATAAAATCCAGCCACGCATTTGGAGCAGAAAGGCTCCCCATGAACCCTGAAGACTTCACCAGAAAATAAGACTGCACCATATGTTCTTGAGCACTTTTCGCTATAATGCATCGATTTTCTAACAACATCTTTGACAACGACGGATTCAGAATCAAGGTTTGTTGTTGTCTGGAAACTGAAAAGCTACAGTTGGGTAAAGTAAAGGAACACAGCTTAAGGGCAATGCTTTGTGGCTAATAGCTGCTAACCGATGGCAATGGACCATACCAAGAAATGAACTAAAGCTAGCAAAATGGAAGTGACGATGTAAGCTATATGTAGTTAGCAAAGGATGTCAGAGTGCCACTGAAATGAGGCTATACTTGTATTTATAGCCAACACATTGTTGTGTAGGTGAGAGATGCACGTCGACCACGTTGTTTATGTTGTAATGTGCTGTTAATGAGGCTGCACCCTTCTGTTCTGCTGCTCTTGTGATGCAAATATCAATACATACTTTATCAACCTTATTAAGCCCTTGAATGAGAAATAGAACTCAACCCTAAAAGAATGAATGAATAAAGTTCAATTTCCTTTCAGAGGTTCATGTGATGATGTTTTTAGTGCCTGTGACGTAAGGAAAACCACCAGACCTTCAGCAGCTGGATGCAGTTTCACCAGCACAGGACAGGAATAGAGCTGATCAATAAGGTGGTGTCATCCACACAGACCAAGGTGGAGATTGGAGATGGCGCATGGGTAGCTTGACTATGTCAAAATGTTACCCATGATGCCATTTGGGTCTGACCAAACGGGATTTTCCTCAACCCAGCCTTCATAAAGACGTTAGAATCTCACATCCGTGTGAGAGCCACTGAGAACCTGCAGTTTTTTTTCATGCCACCAGTAATTAGACAGGTATGAAAATGTACTTGAACCGGACTCGCTTCGCCTGCCACAGATTAATCTTTCTTTCTGAATGATGTATTGTTATTGGCCTGTATTACCATGTAAATCACCACATTCCCTCTGTGAAGAACATTATTGTTCCCTGCGGATTAACATCACCTCTCCAATTTCCTTTTAGCTCATCCAGAGTCTGTTTCCATGGGAGATGTGAATGCCTTTAGGGTGGAAAGAACTGGATTTAAGAGTGGGAAAAGGAGCACCTGAGAGGTTTCAGGAACATGTATCATTTTTGAAAAAGCTTTTGCTTTGGGGGGGCCAGAAGAATCTTTGATCTATCCACAACGCTAATATTTCATTAGCGATTGGTTGCCTGCTTTAAATGTCCGTCATGTGTATCGTGTTATAAATAAAACTCTCTTTTTGCCCAGACTCACTATTTATTCCAGAGAGCGTGCTACAATAACACAAGATAAGCCGGCAGTGTGACTTCCAAGGGCAACGATACCTTCGGGGTAGCTATGAACCTGGCTCTGAGGAGATGGAAGCTGCGTGGGCAGGAGAGAAAAACATCTTAAATTGCTTGCTCATCCAGTTCCACCACAAGATTGCTGTCAGTTTGGACAGACGTTTGATTGAAAGCACAGATGGGACGGTGGGAAATGGAGACCCAATTAGCTTGTTAGCTGGCCAATGACCTCTGCGAGTCCCAATAAAGCCTCTGACAGTGCAGCCATTGTCGCCGCGTGTGTCGATCCCGTGGCCCAGGCGCTGATATGAGGGCTAAGTGATGTGACCCTCGCAACTCGGAGCAGAGCACCCGTTCAAGCCTCGCCACAATGTGTCACACAAGCTTTTAATTGAAAGATACTTATCACAAATCATTCAATTAAAAGCCTTTTCACTGTTTTCATGGCACGTCGCTATTATTTTCCCTTTGTTATGGTGAGTAATCCAAGCGCTCAGTGGATGAGGCAGTAAATACTTTACTGTACACAAAAGAAATTAATTATTTTATCTCAGTCTGGTCCCAATTAATTTCACTTAAAGAAGTCGTCTGCCCTAAAATGATGCCCCATTTGTATCAGTTAGAAATTAAACATTTAATTTAGATGGTTGCTTTTAAAACGCTGGTGTACTTTACATTAACCTTGGAGTTTAATGTAATTTAAAGAAATAAAAAAGCTATTATTATTATCTATGTATTCAGCAGTGATGTGACACAACTGACGTTTGTGCTGTGCACGTTTGTTTCCACGCATAAGATGAAGACGCATGATGCCGCACCTAAAGACCATCAGGAGATCCGTGAGGTCTGCCGGGTTCCTGAGTGTAAATAATACACAAACAGGAAGGATTTACGGGAAAATTGGATGAAATAAGAATGAAGGGGCTTTAAATTTGAACTAAGAGTGAACGCTGCAGGTGAATTACCTATGAAGTTAGCATCATTATTTGTGTAATAACCATCAGGAGTCAACAACGACTGCTGAGCCAAATTTGGAAACATCAGGCCACATGAGTTGAAGTCACTCTGTTTATCCATGTGGGGTTTTGGTGAAAGCTTTAATAGCATTAAAGGGATCTCTATCGCGTCTTTAGAACAGAAGAATGACCTGTTGATGACCCAAACAAAAGCTTGAGGTTAAATTTCAATTTTATAAGTAAAAAATAATCATTGTGCATCGTGCATGGTAAAAAATTGATATTTTGAGGGCCTGAATTTTAGGCGGAGAATCTCAATTTTTAACCCTAAAGTTAGTCTAGACCTCCCTCTCCTAGAAGCCACACTCTTTCAACTCTTTATGTTTATTACTGCATTCAGTTTAGGGGGAGGGGGGCAGCTGTTAACTGGCCCAGCTGCCAATGACGGCTGGGCCAGTTTAAAGCAAAGGCGTTGAGCTCGTGCATTACTGATTCCTAAACGAATTCCCACAGAACCCCAGAGGATCAGCGCACATCAGTGTTTCCCTCTGCATCTGCAGCAGAGTTTTAATCCCATTAATTACGATAAATACTCTGATTCAGGCTAAAAGGAAAAATGAAATAGTAAAAATCAACTTCATTTGAGAAAAGTGGGGAAATAGAAATATGCAAACTAAGTTTGATACAATAAAAATGTATGTTTTATTTTCAAAGTTATATTAATTTCTAAACTAACTTTCAGTGGGCAGTGTAATGATGCTTATAACTATATTAAGGTAGATTTTATTTTGGCAGCCATCATTGAACCACATATGTTTTGCCAGAATAATAGAAATAAAGACCTTATATGTGCCTGTAGATGAGTTTTTGGTTGTCAGAACCGATTCCTGGGGACGTTTTCATTAACGTCTTTAGCTGTCTGAGACCGCGGTTGGTGTCTATTATAAACAAAACTCATGAGCAAAAGCTGGCGCGTGTGTGGTCATACACCCAAGATGACATTTTCAGTCTCACTAAAAATACATCTGTAACCCAAATGACAGGACGAATATAGAACTGCTCATAACTCAAACAGTTAAAACCTCTTGGCAATGTTGTTATGTATAATTTTCTATATTGGCAGCTTGAGTCTGGGTTTAAAGCCAATGCTGCTTCCTCAAACCACTGACTCCAGCGCTAATCGATACATCCAGCTTCAAAGCCTTGGAGTAGAAAAATGAGACCGAGCAGCATGACAATTAGACTAGCAAGAGGCTATTACACACGAGCTGGAAGACTGTCAAAAGTTTCCCCATGAAGGTGGGTTAACCCAGCAAGTCAAAAGTTGTTTTCCTTTTCTGCCGCTGCTATTCATCCTGAAGCCCACTGTGCTCGGTGCAGTGACCAGAACGAAATCCCTCGGTGGCTTCCCACTTGAAATCCCAACAGTGTTCAATGGAATGCATGACTAAGCCTGAGGTAGCCCTGCTAGGAATTGAGGCCACATCAATGTGGGCGAGAGTTCTGTGTGTGAAATGCATGCAGAAGACAGAGGGTCCACATGCATGGCATTCCTCTGTCTTCAACCAACCACCTTTAAAGTGTTAAGAGATCGAAGGGTGCGGCTTCTATTTCCGTGCTAATGTGCCCCCGCCGACCTGATGGTACAAGTTTTTAGGTCCATTTCAGAAACTTGGAAAAACAAACCATCTTTCAATCCCGACATTTCTGACTGCATGTCAAAACACGGCCCGTAAAGAAAGCCGGGCAAACATGCAAGGATCACGAAACACTGCAAACAGGAAAGCAGCGAGATCGGAGCAGGAAGGACAACACGCCCACAACTCAAACAGAATTCATCATCTGGCCTGTGAGCTGGATTTCGTCACAACTGGCTGTCAGTGCTGGCATCCGTGGGCTTAAGCATGTCACATTTGACACAGCTCCCCTCCAGCAGCTGAGGGCTGCTGCTACCCACCCACACCCTTCACTGGGGAGCAACCATTTCCCTCAGATCCCCTCCAACAACTTGACAACACTGATCACTCTCGTCAATATCGCCTCCGCCTCCGGAGCCTGAAGCATCTGGCTGCTGCAGGCGCGAACGACAAACTCTCAGATAAAGGTATCAAAAACCTGACGCGTGCACGCTTTGTACACGCGTGCTGGGAACATGAGTGGTTGGACCACTGATGGACGGCTGCTAGATGCACGGCTGCACTCAGGACACTGCTGACGCTCCATCGTTTGGACCACGTTCAGAGGTGCAACGTTCCTCCAACACCAGAAGGCAACGGCGCGTCACAATTTGTCGCACGTACGCTTTGATACCTTAGAATAAGAACATTATACGCCCAAAGGCGCTGTCATGTTTCTGCATCCTCACACCAGTGACCAACACAGGAGCCCTGCCACGTCAAATGCACGCGGCTGCACGCCGGAGGGGACAAGGCCGCCTCCGGACGCTCCAGGAAATTAGTGAAGCGTCTCTGAAATGATGTCCGAGAAAATCCTCCATGGCGAGAGGGGAAGGAAAATGACAATTCACAGCTCAAACAAAACAAATTCCTCCTTCACTCTCTGAAATGTCAGAGCTGCGGACCTTTGAACCAGTTTATGCTATAATTATAATTCACGCCACCTCTGAAGCGAAGGTCACAAACTGTGTCTCTATTGTGCAGCAGCAAATTGGTGCGAGTGGAATCTCAGAGGAAGAAAAGAGCCACTGTCGTGCGCTCAGAAGGCATTTTAGTCAAACCAAAAAATAATTAGAGTCCACACTTTGGGAGCACCAGCTAGCAAGCTGTTGGCCTCCTTTTCAGGAGACAGAGGGAGAGTTTAATGGGACTAATCATACAGAGTGTTGAATTGACATATGCAGCTCACAGCTACACACATGGGAGCCAGCGCCTGTCACTCTCACAGTGGCCCATCAGCCCTAAAACTGATCAACTGTGCTTAACTGAAGCAACAGGTTTGGGAGGCTGAACAGGATGTTTAGGTATAACATATGTGGGTAGCACAATTCTAAATGCTGCTATTGAGGCTGTGAGCAACCTTCGGTCCATCATCCTATTAAATCTTTCTGCCTCCCTTCAGTTTAGAGCAATATAGAAGACCCCACTCCCCAAAAAAGTTCTTATGAAATAACTCTGGATCTATTTCAGAGCTAAACAACAATTTCATGGCTGGTCGGTCTCAGAGTAATTACAGATGGCCCCAAGCCAGCACATCGATCAGCGCTCGGGACATTTCTTAGAAATAAGACTTTTTCTCTGACAGACAGCTTCTTCTTGCAGACGCGATGACACCTTGGTAGAAGAAAGTTCCAAAGAAAAAGTTTGTCTCCTGGTGATAATTTCACTTTGACTGCACTCCACTTTCCCACAGCCTGAAAATGATTTGATTATATAATCTTAAACTTTTCGTTCTCCGGGGTGAACCTTCCCTGGTTTGTTAGAACATCTGCCACGCGGACAGAGTTATATTTAGCAATTCTGCTGAATAATAAACAATTGGAAGATTATTTTCAGAGATAGCAGAAGCTTTGTTCTTAGTTTCACATGCAGCACTCCTCACCAGCAGAGTGACGCATATTTTTAATGGTGTCATTTTAATAATCATCATCAATTATTCATTCTATACTGTTGGTGCGGGTACACTTCCTCAAAGACGGATGAATAAAAGATCAACATAATTCAGCTTTGGAAGCTTTTCAGGATTTGCTTGTGTTTGGATGATGGTCCTTCAAACGATGAGATAAAACATTTACCAACTGTCATCGTGGCTTTGGAAAGGTCGAGAGACGACTCACCATGAGTAGACGGAGCTCAGGTCTTCGCGTCCACCTCTGACGGCAGCCAGGTGCTACATTTCGTTGGGCTGAACCTGGCTAACGTTCTCACTCCAGAGGGGGAAACCGACAGTTCTCTGCAAAGACAAGCACAGAGGGGGAAAAAGGTTAGCTGGAGACTCGCGGCCGGGAGAGCCCTGTGGTGACGCACAACAGAGGCAAACTGAAGAGACTGTTGATCTTTATTTTCTGTCAGAGAATAACAAACGGGGGTCGATGATGCCCACAAGATTTTGGAGCGTGGACAAGGGCCGGTTGTCAAAGGGCAGACAGTAGACAGTTGTCACCCTCCTCAGGGGCGGACCTGACACAAAGCGCTGCTTTCAGAGATGCCAGTCCCGACTCAGTCTGACTAAATGTGTGATTTAGTGGCCAGTTAGGCACTGGAGCAGAGGCGGGACTGAATTCTGCTGTGTGGGGGACGCAGATCATGTGGTAAACACTGTGACAACGGGGCAGGGAGGGACGTACAGATGTTCAGCCTGAGAAATGTACACTGCTATTTTCAAATCATTCGCAAACAAGGCCAGAAGATCAGCAAAGCCTCCAAAATATTAATATTAATGGCCTAATGCCTTCAGAAACACATGTTGAGCTTATCTGGTAAGCACTTTAATAACCCACAAATGGGGAAGCAGGAGCGTTTCAAGAGTCAAGAGTCGAGTCCTTTAAGTGTCAGCACTGAATACAAAGTCTCCCAACCTAATTTACCAAATTCATTTATGTTTTTCAGAGTCCCTGCACCATCCCTCATTTCTCCCAGACGAGCAGGCAGCTTTTTTCTCCGTATTCGTGGAGGACAGCCAGGGTCAATCTTCCAGAGTAAAAAAAAAAAAGTAGCGCAGTGTTAATTCTTTAGACAAAACTCAGCCACAACAATCAAGCTCCTCTCAAGGGCATCACAAGCCTCATAATGTCTTTTCCATTTTCTAATTATAGTTTGCACAATGCTCTCTGCAGGGAATACTTTAAAGGACTTTATCTGAATTTCACATTGTGTTGCCAACACAATAATTAAGTTGCACGAGCCAACGGGAGTGTAAATAAGTTGCAGGAGCAATATGTTGGATAGTAACACCAGCGCATCTCAGTTTGATTACATTATATGTAGATGATATACAGAAATATTGTTCATAGCTCTGAAGGCTTGAGAAAGGAATTTAAATGAGTGATGATTACATTTGGGTTTGTTTTTTGTTTTTTTAATTTGAAGTAAAAAAAAATCTCACAGACCGACAAAACTTCTGAATAATTGTTTCTGCAACCATGTTACTATGGTTGTATGAGACAGTTTGTTTTCAGTGATGAAAAATTTAAATAAAGCAGCAATCATTTCCAACTCAATTTTTAAAAAAAAATAATTTCTTGTAGTTTTACAAAAAAGTGACCAAAGGGTGATGTTGGATTGGATTCCTCCCTGATTGATAATGTTGGGGAATATGATGCCGTTTGAGTTGAGAGCTCTATTCTGAGCTCGGTGAAGACCAGGAGTCCCCGACCTCCTTGAGCCAAAGAGGTCACCGAGCCAACGGCGCTGCCCCGCCCCCGCCGCCAATTTCCCAAAACAGATGATGATTCAAAAGAGGAGGAAAACAAAAAGCCTCCCTCTGCTGCTGGCCTGGCTAACAGCGATACGGAGCGCTGAAGCAAACAAAAAGCACCGAATTAGGAAAGAAAAACAAGCTCTTTCGAAACTCGGCAATGCGTCATAAAGTATAATTGCCGCTGGGCTTCTGAATTATAAACTCAAAAAGGCCACAGAAAGGATGGAAACAAATTACTCCAGCAACATTATATGTCCCAATTTCCCAGATAGATGTGACATTTAAGCCTTGCCTCTCATCTCCTTCTCAGAGGCCAGGCGTGTTTAAGCTTTGCTGCAACACAAATGCTTCTGTGTGGAGACCGGAGCGAGAAGAAACAACAGTGTCTGTTGGAGAAGTGGCTGCTCCAATAAATTGGCCTGCTCAGACCAGACGGCACGACTGGAACAAGGTGACTGAGACCTCCTGTGGCAACATTTGCACGACAACTAATGGCGTCAATAAAATAAAAAAAAGGGGCTTCTGCAATTTAATAGTTCTTACCAGTTATTCTGGGCTGCAGCAGATGATGAAATGGGATTATTAAAAAGAGGAAAAGTGGCATTTGTTGCTGAAATTATTTAATAACTTCTAAACACTGAAAAACGACCTTTCACCCAGTCGTTGCAGACGCTGTAGTCATTTTATATCTTAATAAACTATGATGAGCCTGTTTTCTGTTTATTGTGCACTGTTGCTGTTTAACTCTCATAAATTTTGGGTTCAACTATAAAACATGATAGAATAATGCACAAATACTGCAATTGTTATGATTCTGCAGCTCCCATGAAGTCATAAGGCTTCGGAGGTTATTTAAGGCTATCTCTGTGTTCGTGCTGGGTCCCACATGGTATAGACTCGTCATCTGTCAAAATTAATCCCACGTCTCTGACTGCACCGCCCCTCATTTATCGGCAAGTCAGTCATCATTAGCAGATGTAATCCATTAGAAACTTACCAATTAAAAAGGCATTGAAGGAAGAAAGGCCTAGCAGCTCATTAATCAAGCCATCGCTGCATCACCAATAGCCAATGTTTTAATAAATTGGCTAAATTTTGCAGCTACTGTTTCATAAAGGCCAGTTTAACAGTAATCAGCCTTCAGTCCACAGCAGCCTTTGCCCAGTTTTCAGGGCCTACAGTTAAACGTTTAAGCGCTTCTTTTATTCATGCTGCTGGCCAGTCCTGCTGTACCTTTGAAGGCTGCTCCAGCTGCTTGTACCGGCCCATATTCAGCAGTTCCTCCATTACCTTGCTGAGCACTTGTTCACATTCAGCATATTGGAAATATATCCAGCAGTGGTGGCATGTCGAGCACGGCACACATCTAGTGCTGTGGAGCTTCTTCTGAAATGGATTTTTAGGTGCTGCCGAGTCATTTGTTCCTTCTGTCTCCAACCCAAATGAAATTTCTGTGCTGTGTCCTCCAAACACCCTCTTTTCCAAACGCTGCTGCGTCCTTTAAGCACATTTATGCCCTTTCCTCCCAACCCCTCAAACACCTGTGGTACTCGGACCTTGACTGGTCAAAACAGGATGCTGAGAAACAACGTGCACCAGTCAAACCCAGCTTCTCTGAAGGGGTTTTAGTGTAAGCTGTAGAATAGCACCATCATCTCCAACACCTACTTGGACATCTGAAATAATGATGAAATGCAGCAGTTCATCAAAAGGAAGAGAAATGAACATTGGAACGGCAGCCTGGCAGGTTTCTTTTCTCTAAGTGGCAGGTGCTAGTCTGAACAAAACAGGGGAAAAAAATGATTGTTGAGCCGATTGTCATCCGAGAACCTTCAATTAAGAGGGATTACATGAAACACAGGCTCCAACTCCCAGTCTAGTCCCAACAAAGCATGAAAGGTCTGTTACTGTTACAGCAACAGCTATTTTGGGCACCAGTTTGGTCTTTGCATATCAAGATGGATGAAACATTTTTGCAAATACAGTATGAAAGCTGCCCTGGCAGAGCGGCTAGAGGCTTGAAAAAGTGTGGAGAATGTGATCTGGTGAGGGAGCTGGATTAAAGCATTGCCAAAGATTAGACCCACTCTTCAGATCCATCTAATTCCAGCTGGTACATTCAATAAAGAAAATGTGGAATGATGGAAATTTCAACCTTTCAACTGACACCGAGGAAATAAATGAAAAGAGTTTCTTGCTTCATATTGAGGTCTCAGAAATTCGGAGCGATATTAAGGGGGCTTTCAAAGCTACTATGTTTGAACTGGACCAACAGACAAAGACCCAAGTCAACTGCAATTTGGAGAATAATAACGATGCTTTGACTGTGAAATGGCCCAGCTGAAAGAGCAACAGAGGATATATGAGGGTATATTGCGTGGCATGAAATGAAACGCCTCCTAAGAGTAAAGAAAAGGATGACTGCAGTGCATCCAGGTGCACCACACGATCCAAAAGTGGAGCAGGAAGCAGTGAGAAAGATCCTTTTACCTGTTTCCCAACAAGCGCTCCCATTATAACAGCCTTGCTTATGGTTTCTGTAAACCACAGCCACGTCCATCACACAGAGGTGTTGGTGTGTGTAGCTGTTTAAAGATAAACATATAAAAGTGACTGGGACCTGGATTGTAGGTTGTGTTTAAATATCTGCTCCGAACAATGGAGGGCCTTGCATTAAAAAAAATGAAAAGCTTCTGTTATTCCTCCTGTCACAGTAAAAACACTGTCATTAACACTCATTACCTCCATGACTACATGATAAAATGCATGCTTCAGGGCCTTCTATGTTTTCCTGGCCAAATGAGAAGAGAACATAGTTTCCTTGGAACTGGCATTAACACAGTGGGATGTTCAGCTGGATATCAATTAGTGGCTCATTAGGCATTTACAGATGACAGACCCTCTGGCTTCCTGTCACCCACTGAGATACTGACTGACCCTGACCTTGACGGAAGGCTGGCCTCCTCAGCCTCAAGTCACCGGCGATCGAGCGGCCACATCTTGCACGCTTCCTTCAACGGTCGTCTACAACGGTGGAAAAGCTCGTACATGCGGGTCAGAGAGCAACACAAACGCAACAAAAACAGCAAAATAACAGTGCTGAAAGATGCCTGAGACCCAGATGGAGCAAACATGGCAGGACTCTTGCCACATTCCTCCAACGTTCTGGTGATATCTGACAGCAAAGGAAGCCGTCCAACATTTTGACCACAATAACATCTGATCTGCTGTCTGTCTGCATGTGATTTCAGCATCAATATTATATGATACAGAAACTAGCGTTTGATAAACGAGGGGCGCTACAAAACAGATTAAAAGCAGCATGATTAATTGACCAGCACAAAAAGGCAAATAATTCATTGCAACTGGTTCTTAATTATGATGGTGCGCTGCTGTAACCAGAGATGGTTTGACAGGAAGACTCCACTCAATACAAAGATGTTGCTTCTAATCAACATGAGCGAAGCTAACATTTCTAATAGAGTGGTCTTGGGGCTTCTTTTGGACATGTTTGCGTAACTACAACTTGATTTATTCACTCTAAAATTCTTTTTATGACATTTATCTTGTATATTTAGTCATCCAGCTCTATGCAGATCCTATTACCTCCTGCCCTTTGGTGTGTTTGGGGCAGAGGTGGTATGGAGTATTTTTAGCCAGACTCCATGGGGACTTCTGACCGCCAACATAATGGATTTCAATTAAATTAGGACTTGTTTTATTTTAATGAACAAAGGCTTGTTGGCAGTACTGCTGCATTAACAAACAGCATGGTGTTGTGTGGACAACAGGGTCGTTTTTATTCCCATTTGGGAAAGCATGGAAAGGCTTTTAGGTTAAAGTTATTATCCATTTTCAAGACTTATTTAGAAACACACACACGCACACACACACACGTTGGCTCTCTGGGGCTAAACTGCTATAGATTCCAGAGCTTCACAGTCGTATTTGGACTTGCAATCCTTGCCACTGCAAACAATGTGGTCGGCGTTCCCCATTTGGTGAAACCAAGAAAACAACATACATCTTTAATGTGCATATTTTCCTGAAACTTACAAGGAGCCAAGTCCTGGGTAAAGCACAATAGTTTGGCTGAAAGGAGCTCCAAAAATAGCCGCCGTGCTATGCCACGTAGCATTACAAGGCTCCGCGCTGACAGCATGCAGACCAAGCCCCATTCCACTTAACTTTGATTCATTCCATCAAAATGTATTGCTCTGTATTCAGCATATTTAGTCAAGCACTCCCTCTGCACTATTGCTGCTTTGTTTACTTCGCCATTCTGAATTCATATGCCCGGAAACAACAATTCTGAAAGTCTACTTTTGTAGCCTCACTAACCCAAGAATGTAAGGGTATTGTTAGGTCAGATAAAGCTAAAGCATCAAAAAGTGGTAAAGTGTTTTGGTGTACAACTGCACAACAACAAAGCCAATTATGACATTTTACGTTGAAAACATATTCAGTTGAAGTTCAGCTGTATGTATAGTGTGGTGAGAGTAACCACAGAAGGGGATTTCAGGGCTCCAAATTCGTTAGAAGCCTTACATATACTTAAATATGAAATTGTAAAAAGCAATTTGAGTGGAAAAGGTCATTTAATTTTCAGGTGAATATGGTAAACTATTCACAAAGAGCAAACCTCTCTCCTTGATCTTTAGAGCCTTGAATTTATTGATAAAAAACTTTTCTACTTTTCATGAAATCATCTATGCTCCTGCCCTTGTCGCCATGCCATATATTAGCTCACAAAGCCAAAAGTAGTGGCTGGATGGGGAAAAGAATGAGCCATTTATAATCAAGTTATCCCATTGAAGGCACACGTCATATCACGGAGCTGAGGCCCATCGTGGACTGTTAACAGAGTTACACAAAGGAACAGTGTGGCTATTTAGATATGACAGAGCACCAGTGTTTCACTGGCAAACTCAGGCCGGCCTACAGATCACATTGCTGTGCCTTGGTGGCGGCACCATCAACGTCTCACCATCAGGAAGGTGGCGTGGCAGCAACCCCCATTTGTCTTGAGCTGAACCCATTATGGCGTGCAGTTAAAATGTGCTGCTTTGTCCCTGGTAATCCACTAATGGCGAGAGCAGATGTTGCGAGGACGAGTAGCACACTTGGATGATGACGGCTCCGGTGTGCACAGACGGAGACCAGCCAAGGAATTGTCTGGTGGCTGTAAACTGTGCACTTTCACCGCGGAAATACGAGCGGGGGGTGACTGCTTGCTCCTAAAGTGAGAGCAGTTGCTTCCAAAGCTGCTGTTCCAACTACGAGACACAGCTTTCAAGCCTGATGAATACTCTTCCACCCATCTGCCTTGTGCCAGCGAGGTTGGCTCAAGCAGCTGCCTAATAGGCTAAAAGGGATCTCAGGATCCCCTGAGGAAAGTTTGAGTGACAGGCTGACTGAATGGAGCAGCATCGCTAATCTTTGTTATCTCAAACCTGAGCTATTCTTGTCAGAATCAGGTAGCATCAAGCCATTTAAGCGGTAGCAAAGAATGCATGTAACTCCTCCTCTTGTCCAGACAGAGGTGATTAACATGATTTCATTTAAGCTGCAATGCAGCAATAAGCTCGGAGACTCCAGTCGCAGCAGTAACTGCCAATATGAAATACATCAGTGCAGACTTCAGGGGATACGTGGTAGAAATGAGCTCTCATATTTCCCTCAGCAGAAACCAGCTTCTGATTTCAGGCCACATTCGCGCAACTGTGTAACTGATGATTTTAGCAGCTTTCTTTCAGATCTTAGCAGCGTTTTAGATGAGAGTTTTTTCACATTTTACAGTAATATGCCAAACATAACACTACCTGAGATTAAATTCAGCAGGAGATTGACAGACCACTCATGGTCGGGAAGTCTCTTTCTACTGTTTTCTTTTGATTAGTGGTAATAGATGTAGTCAAGATGAGATAGCAGTCTTAAGATTAGCTTTGATGGGGCTCTGCACATGGTTGAGAAGCCATATATGGACACATTTTGCTTTAGCAATGCATTACTGATCATGGCAACAACAGAAATTCAACAATATCAGTGAACACACACACACACACACACACACACACCTTTAACACAACAATGGTGACCACAATCAGCAAAGGTTGGACAAAAGTGACCTCATGCTTCTAAATTCGTTGCTAAAAAACCAGAAGTGAAACTATAAATAGGCTCCAATATGATTAGAGCCTCTATGCAGGGGTGCAAAAGCACTTTGATTCTCTGCTCTAGTTTTACTGAAGTTGCTGTGTTTTCAGGTGTGTATCCAGCTCCTTTGTTGAGAGGCGGGCATACAAAAACGTCTCAGGCAGTTCTCTGAAAGGAATTCAGCTGGATTCTAATCACAGAGCTCCCACTGAAATTGTGGCATTGATGAAAGCATTTACCTGCAACACAGATGCTTTTGATAGGTGGAGAAAGATATTTTCCTCAAGATGAATGGCAGCAGCCGAGGGTCGATACTGAACGCTCGCTATAAAAATCTTCATCAGTCCCAAGCAGGATGGCACAAATGGGCGAGAAAACATGCCAAAAGTACATCACAACAAAATAAATGTCCCCAACGATACATTCTGTTGTAACTCTGTTTAAATTCCCCTAACAGGATGGAGTGGCACACAAAGACAGCCCTCTCTTTCACATTATTATTACAAAGTCAAAATCCTGCACCAAAACGAGAAACCTACCTGGGGACAATCTGGCTCTCATTAGAGGTCTTTGGTGCACCATTATGTCCTGTAAATGAGGCAATTTCATAGAGTTTTACAGGCTATCAGGAATATATTTTCCCCAATATTGCAGCTGCAGATGATGTGTCTGTGGCAGCTTATTTTCTGATGGGGGGGTGGAATTTGCCAGTATGGCTTCTCTCCCTTCTGCTTTTCAGTTGAATTACTGGCCAAGGGAGGGATAAGTTATGAGCAAAATGTCAATTTCCATTCCATTTACACTGCATGTTTTTTTTCCTCCAAAAGTGATGATTAAGCTGCTGCGTACATGCTACACAAACATAGCGAAGTAGAAAGCCAAGCATCTTTTCCTGTCCCTCTTTTCCTTGACTGCTTTTTCCCCGATTAAATACTGCATAAAAGCGTCACGGCTTGATGAAATGAAACAAACCATCCCAGAGGATAACACCTTTACTCCTCGCACGGGAAATAATCTGGTATTTTTCAGAGCCGATACGATCGGGAAGGGTGACACGCTGTGATGTGCGGCTCAGCCATGGGCGTGCGTTGGAAAAGCACCGTTGGCTCGTTAAGCAACAGACGTTTTCATATCTGAAGGAGTGATTAAAAACACTTGCGCCATTTTAATTAATGCTAACCACTTCAAAGAACACACAGCCATGAATAAATTGCATGAAAGTGCCCAAGAAAGCAGCTGGTGAAAGTTTTAACTTGAAACCAAGTTATATTTCAAGAAAAGCTGCATTTTGTGTGCTTCATTTTTGGGTTTATAGACTGAAAGATGGAAATCTGAGGTTTTAATAATATCATCTTGGGTATAAGTAAAGGTTAGGGAAATGAAATTTATGTTCCTCGATCTTTTAACATGAAGAACGAAGCCTCTTATGATGAAGCCATCTTAATTAGAACAAAAGAACAGAGCCTCCATCAGTGGAGTTGGATTCTATTCTGAACAAGCACCTTTGTAGATGAGACAGATCTATTCACAAATATCCTGCTGAGCAAGAAAAACACACTAACAGTCCCTTGATGATCATTCTGAATTATCTGCCACAGATGCCATCATCAGAGTTCTGCAACAACAGCGGAATGAGACCAATCTGTGAATTAACAAAGCTAACAATTACACTCAAGTCCGCCTTAGTAATCAGCCGTGAGTGCAGGGATTATTTGTTTTTCAAGCTTTGGTCTGATGCTGGAAGGCTGAGTGCCTCCTTTTAAGATTTAAAGATTTGGAACATGATTTATTTATACGGGGAAACTGAAGGCTATTTTTTGTCAATGTAAGTTTCAGAGTAATCCCATTTGCAACAGCAGATTCTTTTTTGCTGTGACCTCTAACCTCTCAGTGAGTGTGAGGAGCAGAGGCTGCATTGGCCTGGAGAGTGGAAAACAAGGCCCTGTCACCTCCCGACACACACACACACACACAGCAGATAAGCACTGAAAGGACAAATGTTAGAGACAAGGAAGAAACTTTACAGCCGGTCATGTAAAAGCACACAGGCAAAAAAAAAAAAGTTAGATGTGTGAAAGACGGGGGTAGTAAGAGAGGAGCAGAAACTAGCGCATGTCACTGATGTGATGAGAGAACACTTTGAGGATGAATGTCTTTTATCTGCGCCAAGCCGAGCTGACAACCGAGAGCTTGAATAAGAAAGCACAGCGAGACGGCGGCAGCTCCAGTCTCATACAAAAACCATGAGAGCTGGGGCAACATTTCACCAGTCTGCGGCCCCATTTCTTCTGATAAATGCTTTATCACAGCAGCTCGGAGCCGCCGAACATAACAGCGAGTGGAAGCTTGCTTTGCCCTAAAATTACTTTTTTTTCTTGGTGCAGTTTATTTGTAACCACATAAAAAAAAAAAAAAGACATTATGTGGTTAGAAAACATCTACAACAACTGCCAACGTCTCCCAAGGTTCCCCCGTTCAAAGACTCTGCAGGTTCCACCATGTGAAGTGCAGGATGGAAGCAGCGGGAAATGAGCGTTTTCCCTTCCATAACAACAGACATTACACAGATTAACAGCCTTTGTTGAAACATACTATTAGTACACAAGTTTCCGTCAAGGACCACCAGATGTCAGATGATAGGTTGTGCTGACGGAGGTGGGTGCTGGCCCGGAGCCACTGAGCAAGTAAGAACAGCTCCCCCCCCCCAACCTATAGTTCAGGATGTAGGTTAATCGCAGGTAACTTGACTGGAGTGACAATACAGGGTGGCAATTTAAAACTCCCACATTCAGAAGAGCCTCCAACAGTAACACACACAAATAGTGCTTCACATAAAAGACAATCATTGGACCATCGAGGATCGAAGGTCAAATAGAATGTGCTGCAGTTCTTACATGTCATAAAATAAAATGAAGGCCATGTTGCAGACTGCTGAGAAAAGAGCTTCTCATTGTGTACAAAGGAGCCGCCAAGTCAATCTCATTAAACACAACTGCGGGTGTTTATTGGCTTAGCTCGTAGGTTGTGTTTTGAGCAGCAACTTCAGAGCCTTTATAAACTGGTTCTGCAAGAGGCTGGCAACTTTCTTTCTTTCCTTTAAGGCGATTGAATTAGATATGAAATGCAAGTGGTGCGCGGGGAGGACAGGTTACCTTTCCTTGACTTGAACCTTTGTTATTTCTTGCTGGCATCACATCGGCGCCTCCGCGGCTGCTGCGGCGGCGGCTGCGGCTGTTGTTGCGGCTCCTCCGGGTGTCTGCGCTGCTGCAGCGCTCCGTGCGGCTCCTCGATCCAAAAATCACCCAACGGGTCAGCGCGTTTCCGAATCGCTGCCAAGCAGCTTTGACAAGAGAGCCCCCCCGGCACTGAGACGAGCAGAGCTGTTAGACTTCGCTCCGAATGTGGGAGGCGTTCACGGACGCGGCTGGACGCTGGGACCGCAGCAGGTAGCGGGGTCCGCTCCCTGGCCGCTACATGCGCAAAGTTGGGGGGAGGAAAGCGGCCGGGACAGGAGTCAGGAGCGCGGTGCCGTCAGTGCCAGAGGGTGCCCAGTGCCACGCAGCGCCGCAACATGGAGTGCTGACCTGCCTAGCGCTGCGTAAAGGTGGCGGAAGCTCTAAAACACCTGGCTTCCGCTATGGCCTTTCACAATAAAATGAACCTGCCCCCCCTTCCTGTGAATTCACGAAGCGTGTTGAATTAACGCCTAAACCTCAATCATATGTGCCACATGTTGTTTTGCGTAATTGTTGAATATGCGGTCTAATTTTGTATTTTTTCTTGCTGATTTGTCGCTGCTGGGTCCAACCATGTAAAACTATGCAGGGGGGGGGGGGGGGGGGGGCACTGGGGATGGGGGTGGATTTAATAAATTATTTAGGATCTAGTTGAGAGCACCTACATCATTTATAATTATTAAAAAGAAACAAGGTCGATACTAATCAAGGTTCACTTTTCCTCCCGTGCAGATCAGAGCATCTGACATCTGTAGATGACCGATGGGGAAGAGGGTTCCCAGTGTCAGACATTACCCTGACCCCCCCAGTCAATAATATTACAGGAACATCAGCCAGAATTACGACCAAGGGTGCTGTATAAGGTAAAAATCAAATATCCAGTGCTTTGCCAAACGGCCTTGAGTGAAATGGATGTTCTCTGAGGCACCGACGGAACGTATCATAATGAAATCAATACCTATTTACCGAAGGGGCCATTTAAAAGCAACTTGCAACATTTAAAGAGTGAAGTAACGTTTTATATCAATTAAACGCAGATTTTAATAACTGGTGGGGTTTTCCTCCTGCCAGTGCGTTGACAAAATGCATTTGGTTTAAGCGGTTTGACGGTGTTTAAAAGGAGACGGTTCTGTCCATAAAAGAGATGCCAGCTTGACTGTAATGAAAGCTAATGCATCTTTCAGTTGACAGGCAAAACAAACGCGCAACAGGACAGATTTGTACAAGAAAAGGTTACCTCTTGACAAATGGGGCGAAGAAATACCTGAAGGAAGCCCTGGAAACCGGCCGTGCTGTGAGCTCAGAGCAGCGTGGACCTCATGACTGTGGTGGCTACAGAGCGACGGATGGTTGGATCCCACAGTCCTCCAGAAACACACTCTTCCTTCCTTGTTGTTCACCCACCGTCTGAATTCAAAGCCTAGAGAGAGTCGCGATTCAGCCGCCTCTCCCCAGAATGGACTGAGACGCCTAATCGGGATGCCTTACGCAAGACTGCGGAGAGATGGCAGGAGTTGTGAGGGGCCAGAGGAGTGTGAGTCAGTCGAGCCTGGCCCTGGATCTCCTGCTTATCTATTGGACCTCCTCTGACACAGACGGCTGCACGTGTCAGGCTGGAGGATCAGTCGATCCTTGAACGCACAAGTGTAGTATTTTAACTGTGAACAAAGCAGAGCGGGTTTCCTCAGACATTGTTTACGCTCGTGTCTTAGTCGATAAAGTACTCTACTTACACATTTGCATCCTCTCTGTGGCCGTTCAGTGACATGTATGATATGAAACTTCCGAGAATACACGCGCACGCATGGACGAAGCTCACAGTAAAAGAGGTAGTTTGTGTTTGATAATTAAAGGTGTCCTACTGAAGAAATAGACTGATCCTCATAAAAAGTTCAGAATTCTGCGGCTTCTCTCTTCTTTATCTCCCTTTCTTCTTGATAGCCAGCAGGTGTTTTGTTGTGGGGGGAAATATACACTCACCTCACATCTTCAGTCGGCGGCTGCACTGAAATATCACCCTGGCCTCCGGCTCATCCAACCACAATACACCTGACAGCAGATACAGGTGTTCCACTTGGCTGGAGCTTTGCTTTCTGCGGGATTATTTCACACCTGCAGTGATGATTCAGACAAATGCTCCACCATGCTGGGGAGCTGCCGTCTGTTGTGATGCGGGAATCAATGTTACAGACATTAGGAATTCCTTTCAAACTCACTCTTGGGCCTCAAACCTCTGCAGGCCAACAGAAAAACTCCTGCAATTCACTGTCCAAATATCCGATGGACAAGATCGATTAACTGGGAACGTGGTCCTTGACGGCTCTGTTGAAGACCTTAAGGTTAATATATATGACATCACAGTAACAAATATACCGTTATTACAGCCATTAATTAGACAGGGATGCAGATACTGACCAGTTATTTGAGATCGATCAAAGCGGCACCAAACATCCAGTAATATATCTTCAAAAAGAGCCACTCTTCACCCACAGTTGATCACTTGCAGTAACGGGATCAATTGATCCTGAAGAGTCCGACTGAGGCCTAAACATCATGCCTTCAGAACGTCCACAGAGCTGCCGAGGAACTGGATCTTCTATTATAAGCTGTTCTCAGTTCCTGTGCTGTTTTTAGACTAAATGTCTGCTGTTGGTTGATACCTGCTTTGTTTTTATTAGCTTGACAATATCCCTGGCTTCTGGAGGAGCGCGGCGGTTGTGCGTCTCATTTTTTGAGGCAATAACGTAACCCCGCAGGGTATCAGGAGCAGCGCAGGTCTGAGCATGTGAAGGACGCAGCATGAAAGGGATCCACCCATGGGAGGACAAAAACATGAGAACAGAACACCCTGAAGAGGCAACACGATGACACACCTTTAAACAAACCCCAAGAGCAAAACCTCCCGGGAGGCATCGTCGCAGCACACGTCCCTACAAAGCTGATCCGCCGCTCCTGCAAGTGACAACCTTGTGCAGTAGTTACGGTACTGGTGGTGATCACCAACATCTCCCTCTTCTACAGGGAGAACAACCTGCCAACACTGGCTGGATCACAGAAAAACCAAGGCAGCATCACTTATGAGTTTCTAGATGCACACACAAGAATATCAGGTGGCCCCCAAACACAAGGACTCCAGCAGACAGTCAGAAAGAGGCACAGCGTGATGGTCATGTGACACAGTGAGCATGTGTGTTCAATTACTGCTCAAGCCTCCGGTGCTAACCTTTAACAAATCATCAGACTAATTAAGAAAAACCATGCAGCGTATAGTTGTGAAGGCAGGAAATAGGATGACTGTAAAATTACATAAGTATAGGTTGACAGAATATTACCTCCCTGGAATATTATTATTTAGCTATTTTTGTAGGTTACCAACTGAGTTTCATCACATTTCAAGGGATCAAAAGACAAAAACTCATTTCCCAAGAATGATAGATGTCATTTTTTTAGTGACTACAGACTTAAAACAGGCAACTAAGCATCTTTATTGAATTGTGAGTAATAATTCTAGCCCTTAACACTGCTTCCAAATCTTAGAACAGTCTAAACTAACACTAACATACTCCTGCCAACAACAGACAGGTAGAAAATAATGCAACCCCGCAAATAGTTTCTTCATCCCTCTCCCTAAATGAGGTATTTCCATTAACAGATTTTGTCCTGTTCTAATCCAATTGTCTCACTTACGGCAACAGTACACATGCTGCGTCAGTATCTATTCATAGGAACAACATTAAACATACACTAAGAGTATAAAGAAGCAGTCAGGGAAGGTGGTTACAGGAAGAAGGGTCTCTAACGATGTGCATCAGTGTCACACGAGCAAAATCGCTGATGCTTCTGCTTGAGATTCCCGTGATGTGACTCAGCTCTTCTACAATCTGCAATGCATTAAAATAAAGCTTACATCAACACAAAACGGTAAAGACTTGAAGTGTTGCAGGGTTACTGTGCATTAACAATGGCTCGGGGTAAGTTGCATGACCTTATGAACGCCTGCTTGTAATGTAAATGCGTTGCGGATGCATTTATTGGTGTTTTACCTGTTTCCATTTTTCCAACCAGTGAATGAATGAAGCCACAGCGATGACTCCAACACCAAGAAGCATGTAGTCTTCAGTCACAGCCACAAACTTCTCTCTGTTCAGAGTTGAGTTGGGTAATTTTCTTAAATTTGCTTTCTTTTTCAGCACCGCACACTCCAGTTCAGCCTCACGTTGACAGATGCTGGCTTGACAAAAAGAACTCTGACGTGCTTTGTGACAGCCGAATCTACAGACCAGCTAGTGAATATAGCAAAGCGTTTGTCAAGCAAGAAGAGGAATAACTCCCAAAGGAATCTGCAGAAATGACAACAGAGCTAAAGGACTATTTATAAAATAACAGTGCCGGTGCTCCCCAGTGTCTGAACGTGCTTCCCCTCAGCTACTTTAAAAGCTAACCAGGTTTTGATGACAGGCTGTTTTCTACTGCCCCCAAGTGGTCAAAACCGGAACATAACCTGTTATTCTAAGTACTCTTTGTTATCAGGCGGTATAAAGATGTACCAATTAACAATTAATAGCCCTTTGTTGATGCGTAAAAACAACAATACCGACAGCTAACAGCTGTCTGGAGCGCCAACCCAGCTGCTCATCCACTCGGCCATGACAGCAACCACCTGTCCCGGAACAACAACGCCATACCTCTGTTCTTTGGATGGGCTGGCGCACTGAGTGGTAGACACTAACAAGGAGTCGAAGATGGCCTTTCTCTCCAGGCTGACAAACTGGAGGACGTGGTGGCACAGCTCATGGAGCCGCTCCACAGGGATGGACGGCTGATTGTTTCCTAGGAAAGTTTAGTCCCCTGAACACTATGTACCAGTTTGTCAAAGAGTGCACCAAACAATGTTTGGTAAAAGTAATTCAGTTCTCAATTCCAGTGTAAAAACACAGCAATTATGGGTAGAAGGCAAACTTTTCTTCATATTTGTGTATCTAAGTATCTTACCGAGCACCTCCAGAAGAACCTCCACATACGTCAGTGGGTTCGGGTCATTTATTCTGAACTCCAGCACTTTTAAAACCATCAGCTCTGATTCCAACAGTGCCTGCTTAGACACGCTGTGGCCCACTGAGTGCAGGAAGCGTACAGCAGTGTCATTGTCGATCCTCTGAAAAGATGTTTTTTTTAAAATAATGAACACAGGGCTGCAATGGTTTAGCAGAACTTTGTCAAAGAAACTGCCTGCAGAACGTACCTGGGTGAGAAAAGAGAGTTTGCTTGAAAGCTGCACACAGGAGAAGATGAGGACGGGGAAGTTCTCCTTCAGCATGTCAAACATCCCACCCTCAGTTGCACCTTGAGGCGTCGGCTCAGTCAGCAGCTCTGAAAGGTGCTTCACAATGAATCTGTGGGAGATGTTTCACATCCAGCCACAGCTGAGCAAACATCACCAGTGGTGGGCCAAGATAAGGCAGACGTGCCCCACTCACTTTTGCAGTATTTCAACGGCGTGGAATCCAGCCGCCGGGTCGAGCTTTAGCTCTTTGGTCATCAGGAAGATGTATTCTGAGTTAGAGGGGAAAGCGAAGGCAGGAAACCAAATCAAAGGTGTTTGTTTTGAACAGATTTATGCGTTCAGCAGAGAGGAATGTGTAAGGCAGTAAATAGAGACACAGTTATTCTGATAAACACCTCTCTGCTTCTTACTGACAGTCAGTTATTCCCTCTGAGCAACTCATCATGAGTTTTATGGGTTTTTAAATATTTAAATATATGATATTAAATATATGATGAATGACAGACATCTCACTTTTATATCCTTTATCCCCCCATGAAACACACAATAGCTAATGGTATCCGCCATGTATTATTTTTGTGAATAAACGTCTATAAACATCTGGATGCTGACTGGAGGCCGTTCGCAGCTGCTTCCATCTGTCAGCAGAGGCGCTAACATCTGGAGGGATTCAGCCAAATTGGACATTTCTACTTAAGAATCAGCCTCAATCATAACAGCCCTAATTCCATGGTGTAATAATCCACATGCACTCCAGCTGGAATAATTAACACCGAATTTGATAATAAACCCCCACTGTTAAAGAAGAGAGGTTTTCCGGCTAGCTTACTGATACAACGTTTAAAAGATAGAAAAACAAAGTTACTTAGAAAAGGGTATTTTTAAAAAAAAAATCATGTAATTTATGAAGCGCAAGATAGCGTTTGTTAGGAGTTTAAGGGTAAAGCGTTAGCTTTTTATGCGTTAGCCCTGTGGGCTAGGTGACGCACTTACCAGTGAGCCTCGCGTCTCGGAAGTTTTCGCTACAGTTCGATACATTTCTGAGTTTAAATTTGTTTATTTTGTTAAGATTAGTGAGGAAGTCAGAAAGCAGGTCGGCAGAAGCGTCTCGAAACTTCATGTTTCGACTTGATATGTAATGTGTATTTTTAATAATTTCATCGGGAATAATGTAAAAGCTATCGAAATGTAGTTAGGTTGTTATAGAACCAGAGAGGTACTACTGTCAAGGGAACTTAAGTCGAAAAATTGCGGAATGTAATTTTTTGAAAGATTCCGTGTGGTTTTCCGAAAGATGGCGCCATGTGCACGAATTTTACTCGAATTGAAAAACGCTCGTCAGCGGCGCCCTCGGTAGGAACGTTTATGTTCTTTCTTCCTATCTGGGACTCTTTTGTAAGTTGCACCGTTCTTGGTGGCGCGCGTGACGCTCTGCGCAGATCTCACAGTGTATTGATGCACTTCCTTCCTCTGCTACGTGTATCCATATTGTTTGAAACTCTGCGGTAGCTATTGCGAAACGGACCTTCCTGTGTCACTGACAGCAGGCATGGCCGACAAGAAGCCGAAGGAAGGCAATGCTCCCTTTGCGACTAGGATAGACCCAACCAAAGAGGGTCTTTCTCAAGATCAGCTCCATTACATCCGCCAGGTAGAACTCGAACAATGGAAAAAGAAAACGCAGAAGTTGCGAACAAGAAATGTCGCAACAGGACTCGCCATCGGAGCACTCGTCCTGGGTATTTGTATCCTTGGCATGTATGCTAACATCAACGCAAGGTGAACTATGTAATTGTAGCCTAGCCTGCTACACTTACTTAACGCGCATATTATCGAATTAATAACAATTAGGCAATACGTTATCGTGTTAATCAATAGGGAATCGTTTAATACGCCGGCTAGATGGCATCTAAATTTCAAAAGGGAGTTAAAGTGTCTCATTGATGCTTATCCAACAAGTTAGCTGATATTGTTTTGTACCAACGTTTGCATAAATATGAGACAAGATCAGTATTGGCGACTAGTGCAGAGTAATTTTATATCATATCAGTTTTGTAGGTGTAATGAGATTATTTAAATTATTTAAAGTGTATCAAGACTTTGGTTAAAAAGACAAAAGACCTTTAACTCTTAGGATGTTTCAGTGAATGGGAATATAGTCATGTCACCAATGACAGACAAATCTGCTTTTACTCACCTGCTGATTTGCCGTTTGCGTCGCTTCCACGTGATGTAATTATATCCCTTCTTTACCAAACCTTGGCCTTGACCTTTTGCTCACCTGCCAGACGGCTACACATTTTATTCTGTGTCCCAGGAGCGAATCATGGATGAGATGGACGAGGAGGCCAAGCGTGCCAGAACACAAGGACCAAAGACTGGTGCCAACTGAGCTGCATTTCCTGACCATTGTTGGACTGTGTGTTGGTCTAGTACCCGACTAAGAAGGCACTAATGTGGATTATGTTGATTTATATTCCAACAGAGATTGATGATTCTAAGTTGGAGACATCACGTGACTTCTTCTTGGCTTTTATTGTAATGCGAGTTCTTCTGCTGACTGATACTAGACTTGGTTTGGATGTTTGTCTGTTTGTCTGTGGAAAGGACTAAATCACTGGCCTCCAAATAAGTGCACGTGCTACCCTGAAGGCCTCAACTGAATTTTCAGTCCTTAAGTGGTCTGAACTGAATGAGGATCTCGGTTAATAATGGTGATCTCAGCTAGTAATGTTAAATCTGCAGTGGCCTTTAACAACAGACAGAGTTAGCCAGTGGTAACATATTTGTGTTGGTTAAAATAAGGATTTGTAAAAATTTATATATATTGTATTTCACAAAAAAAAAATTACAAGAAACAACTTATGCAAGAAAGTGATTGTTGATGAAACAGTAAAGATTTCACAACTGGTATTTACCATCGTATTTATTTTGTCAAAATCTGATACACTGAGTCGGACCTTGCTATCAAATCTCGAGAATAAAAAATAAGACATTATAAGGGAAAGGCACAGATTCAGCATGGCAGAACAGCAGCAGCTTCAGAAAGCAATACGATGACTTATTTACATTCAAATGTTTGAAATGTGAATATATTATGACATTAGACAGAAGTCTTCTAGGGGCTCCACTGCCAGGACTATTCAGTGTGTGTTGGGAAGATTTCATAAGGCATTTTCTCAGCTTCACATTCACAGTTTGGACTGTTTTCTCCATCTCTCACAACGTTTTGGCTTTATAAGTGGGAGGGCAGAACAAATCTGAGGTGAAATACTGCAAAGATGAACTTGGGCAACATTCTCAACCTCCCTGGAGGACAAACGACAGGAAATATATTTCACTCACAAATGTGTTAAAGTAGATGTGACTAAAGTGCACGATGCGTTTGCTCAAAGGAACAAGCGCCGAAGAAAGCAAGATTTAAGGTCTAGTTTACTCCTGACTTGTAAACCTGATCTATAGATACACTCTACTATATACACACACGTACAGTCAACAGGAAAACCAGTAGTCTAAGTCCTAGGTGCATACAAAGAAATCATTTCTAATGTTACGTCAGTCATGTTGAATGAAAGTCTGAACAATATAAACATTTTCCCAGCTAAATAACTGATTCTCCCTCAATTTGACGGTACTTGCTGAAACTCAACCATCATATGTAATGGTGTATATATATATATCTGCATTTGACTTCTGTACAGTGTGGGGGGGGAAATCCTTTGGCTTGATCTAATAAAGTAAAAGTTGAGTCGAGGAACATCAACCATCTCAACACTTCCCGTGACTAAAGTAACCCAAGATGTAACAGAAACCTCGTCATCATACGCGTTTGAATGAATCAAACTATAGAATGAATCTAGATTGTTCTCGTCAGCCGCTGGAAGGCAGTGATCAAAGTAAATTCCCTGTGCAGTCAGCTGGTGCTGAGACATCAATTAACAACAGCTTGAGTTCCCAGATGGATTCTTTATGAGGAAAAGAACCGTCCATCAAGCTGTCACACGCCGAGTCACATTGTTAATACGTTAAAAATGGCAGCGAATCACACCAGCAGGAAAACGGCAGCGACCTGGTTCAGAGTCTGTAGCCTAAAAACGTCACATTTGGTACCATCATTGGAAGGAATGAAAGCATGAACCAGATTGTTCGATATTTCTTGTGCTTATTTACATCTATATGTGAACGCTCGTGTGTAAATTCTGTTATTTTTTTTGACAACAGCTCTCTGGGAAGGTTGAGGTAAGTGACCACTGGTAGAAAGGAAGAAGCGGTTTTGCTGATCAGGTGCGTTGGGAGGGCACGTTGGCGTGATCCTCCCGTGTGGGGGGGGGCCTGACCGCAGCAGCCTTGCTTCAGATGAGGTAGTCCTGATAAACAGCCTGCTTGGCTGGAGGTTTTCTCACTAGGTAAATGGAGGGAAATGTGTCATTTCTGTAGGTTTTATAAGGAGGTTTGCTAATTTGACATCATCTCACCATTCTGATATCGCTGGAAAAGGTGACGCCTTTGCTTGGTTTATCCTGGGAGCCGCTGCTGCTGCCACCTAAAGAGTTTCTCCTGATGATACCTGGAAGGACGGAAATGACCATCATGTTCATTTTGAGTGAAACGAGGCGGTGATTATGTTTGAGGGATATTCTCTCTCACCCTGGAGCGGAAGGATGTCCAAGCGCTGCAGGCTGTTCCTGCGAGAGGAGGGGAAGCCGCCACCCTTTGACAGGCGACGCTGCCGCCTGGACAGCACGGCGGCGGGAGAGACGATACCCGCCGGAGGGACCTTCCCCATCTTCTCGTACAACTCCTCGATCTCTCTCTTCTGGGCAGCCTGCAGGGTCTGGACCTCCGTCAGATGTCTGTACACAGAGATCATTAAAAAGTGAATATCGTGCAGTAGCCTGGCTCTTAAGGGTCATTCTATCCATGGACAGATTCATGGCCGGAACCCAGGTTCGATGTCAGCAGGCCTGAGTGTGTGCTGGACTTACTTCTCTCTGAGCTCCTGAAGCTCCTCCAGTATTTCCTCGCCATCGCTGTCGGATTCATCGCTGCTCAGGTACGGAGTGCTGCGACTGTAGGTCATCATCCATAAATGGTGAAGGGCGTTGCTGTACTGGGGGCTGCCGGCCGCTCCATCCCACAGTCGACCCTCCAGCTCAGCGGCCGTCACAGAGAGCCCACTGTCTGCCGACGTCCCCAGCAAACTCAGGCTGTAGGCCCTCCTGCGATTTCTCTTCCTCAGCCTCTGTCGGTCCCCCACTTCCTCCTCCTCCTCTTCCTCTTCCACCTCCTCATCTTCCTCCTCTTCCACTCGGGCCTGTTCCTGCTCTGGGCTGCTAGCCCATCCAGACTGTGGGTCGACCTCCTGGAGGTGTCCGGCAGGCCCTCTGTGGGGGTGTGGATGAGGAGGGGACATGGTGAGGGAGGTGGCCAGGCTGGTCTCGGACTCGACCTGCTCCTCTGTGCTGCTCTCTGATGGGGTGCCACTGCTCTCTGCAGCCGCTGCGGACACGACAGGGGCAGGAGGCGCCAGGATCTCCATGCTGGGCGTCACCTGGAATCTCCCAACAGTGACTGGTGCAGGCTGGACTCCTGTCAAGCCAAAGAGAAAATATTCGCCAATCCCTTTCAAATCAAAAGCGTCGGTATCGGAAAAATCCCTGAAATGTGCGATGAAGATAAACTAAGGACTCGTACATCCTCCATCCATGATCACAAGTGGGACAAGAGTGACTTATGAGTGGCAACAACAGTGATTGATCTGTGATCTGATCAGATCACAGATCATTAGAACAAAGGTTAGCCTTTCCTAACTGCCAAACATTGATTAAAATCTAATCAGCATGTCACTTTAGATTAGATGGCAGAAGCATGTTAGTGCTACAAAGGGTCTTCTTAATGACCCACATTAATTCACTCAAAACAGGCCTCGGGAGGAACCTTTAAAATACGGAGATTTACATAGAAAATTATACTCAGAAGGACCGAATGGCTGAATGATTGTGCAGAGATTTATCTCGCGTTCAGAATTGTGTATGTTGACTGAGAAAGTACATTTTCCAATGTTGTTATGCAGCTTTTTAGCACATCGTCTCTATTTTCTTTGAGTTGAGCTTCTTTAGATATGTCTGCAACTCATGATCAAATTTATGGTTAAAATGCAATCTCATATCAGCTCGTCTTCAACAATTAATTAGGTCAAAACATGTATATAAATCTCAGTGGAATTTCCAATCATATATGTAAAAACGTGACAGTTCTTTATCTACAGAACGATTTTAAATCATGCAGTTTCCCAATCTGGCCACTAGGGGTCTCCCTTACACCAAACACAGCAAAATATGACGCCTGGGTCTGAGTCAACTAAAACAGAGGGTCTCTGTTGAATGTGGACATCCAGTAGAGTAGAGTAGAGTGTAAATACTGACAGGTGTGTGTGTGTGTGTGTGTGTGTGTGTGTGTGTGTTGTGTGTGTGTGTGTGTGTGTGTTGGGGGCAGCATTAGGAGGAGGCCCTAATGAGCACAGCTACCCGCTGATTGGTCTTCAGCAGTGGGAAGGACCAGCATCACTCCTACGTTTGTGTTTGTTGCAAATGGAACATTATATCCAGACCTGTGGTTACGCAATGACTCCCAGGGTAATAAGTGATGATGTGACCAAAAATATGGCAGATAGGAGGTGGGTGTGGGGGGCTGAAAACAACCCCAAACCCAAAAATGGCTGTGAAATAAACATCGGTTTCTGACTTCACAAAACACCAGAGAAAACGTGTAATATTTGGCTGTAGGTGGATATATAAGGGTAAGTGTGCGTGTGTTTGGGCTGCAAACATAAACCTTGTAAAATATCCCATTTTCCGGCTCTGCCCGACGTTCGACTAATTTGGTGTTTAAGACCCATGATGGAGGAACAACTGATTCAGAGAAGGCAAAAAAAAACACATACAGAATTTCTTACCAGATTCCTTACAAGGTGTTTTTGGTTTGGGGGAACTGGTGGTCATCTCAGCTCCACTGGGGAGGAGCTGACTGGCAAAGGGTGACAACTAAAAAGGAAGTAAACAAGCGGACATGAGTTATAAAACACAAAGGTCAAAGAAAAGCAGTTTAATACTTGATGCTTTTTTAATAATCAGACTTTCAGTTTGTATGAGTGTGATGGATCGTCATCTACCAACATTTGCTCCAATGATTCCATATCATCACACATTTGATTGATTTTGATGACTGAATGTGACTCACGGTGCTTTTTGTGCTCTCTGGAGAAAGATCTGATAAAGAGTTTGGGCTGGAAACATCTGATCTGAGTTCAGTCTGGGTTTGGACCTGCGCTGTATGTGGGGGCGCATATCCATGGAGATGGTCCTCCTGGGTGAGTCTGGGGGAACTGGAAAATCCCGCCTGCTGCTCCTGGGGAACCAGGGGAGGGGTGGAAGCCATTGAGGGGGGTGAGACAGGATGCTGCCAGTTGAGGTTACTGGACTGGGGCAAAGTTTCCATCTGAGGCTCAGGCCTGTGGTAGACATTGTTCTGTGCTGGGATGCCTACAGAGGGGTAAGAGAACTCTCCTGGTGGGCTCTGGTAATGAGGTGGGTAGACGGAGGGGTAACCAGTCTGTGGGGGAATGGGACCAGACATCTGTGGGTGAAAGCCTGGATAGGTGATCATCCCCTGGGTGGGCAGGCCAGTGGGAGGGATGAAAGACTGGGCCATGCTCATGGCCATGGAGATCACGTTTGCTAAAGAAAAAAGGGGCTGCGTGTGGGGGGGCCACATGTTGGGATGCTGAGTCACAGGTGGGGACAGGGTGATACTGTCGTTGCTACCTGGATGCGGGGCCTCGTTGAGGGAATTGGGCGAACCGGGGGCAGGGGAGTGAACGGAAGGGAAGGTGGGGTTACTGGCTACACGTGTGAGCGGTGGGTGGTGGGCCGGCTTGGGGGAGCCTGGAGAGCCGGGGTACGGGAATGGGAAGTTACTGTAAGGCAAGTGGTAATGCTGGTGGTGCGGCAGGGCAGGTGCAGGATGGTAGTGGTGGTGATGATGGAGAGGAGAACCTAAAGGATAACATCATACAACATTGATTAAAAACATCTTAAAAGTTCAAATTCTCTGTACAAACACAACAGATGAAACATTGTCTTTAAATCAAAACGGCTCTTTTGGAGTCCCTGTGCTGTGCCTGCTCTGCCCCTTTTACACATCTTATATTAAAGTAAATGTAGCTTAATGATGTTAGTGGATTATTTGGGTCCACGATCCATTAAAAATACCATATCAGCAGGTCAAAAAGATTAAAGACGTGCTTATTATCAGAAAAGGTTTAACCAAGACTAAAACAGTAAATTGCTAATCCAGATAATACGAGATGAAGGAATTATAGGTTTACATTCACTGAAAGGTTTGGTTGAGCCAATGTTCCCCTCTCCCCTGACTTTTATTTAGTTTTTCCTGCTAGAACTTGCAACACAGGAAGCTTAAACCTTTCCTCTACTAAATCAGGCTTTCCACAATGAACAAGGGCCCACTTTTGCTTTCAGCACCATCTGATTATAATTGCATTTGTAAGCGGGAGCAGTTGCGCCCGGGGTTGATTGAAGCTCTCATATATGACATTTTGGATTAGTTTAGTTCCTTATGGGAGCAATTCAGGGCGCAAAATATTGATTACACATGTACCTAAACAATGGCGCTACAGTTAAAAAGCACACGTCCTGTTGCTGATGATGCAGACCAGCCTCTACATTTTTTTTTCCACACGTGGAAACGTGTGTTAGGCAACGTTCTGAGATGGTGGCGAGTGGCCAAGAAATCATTGCATAAGCAAGCATGCGGAGGGCATCCAGCAGAGTGAGGGGACGTGGGACAGGAGGATGTTCAGATGGCTGCTGAGGCTAAAACAGGCCTCTCATGCAGGATGTGTGTTCTTTAAGTAACTTCAAATGCCCCCGTGGAGAGGGAGGGATCGGTAGTGGTGGGGGTGGGGGTGGATCTGGGCGGTTTTCTTGGAAATTCTGCAGTTTGTGCTGGCAAACAGATGTGGCCGACTATCGCAGCAGTTGAGTAAAAGCTCGCTCTCTACAGTGACAGTATTCACAGCTCACCAAAACCCAAACTCCCTTCGAGTGAGGTAATTACCCAAGAGGCCCTGCTGCAAGGCAGACACAGACGAGGGCTTTGAGGTGTGGGGATGGCGATGGCGCCATGCGAGCGTCTGAACAATACTAAGAGCCGGCCCTGAGTGCACGTAGAGACATTAATGAGGTAGTGAAACTTCCCTTGGACGCATTCTTTGCCAAATGAGTGAAACTATTCCTCAGTGTTCTGAAACAGTAAACAATGCGAGGCCTCTTCGTGGCCGCAGCGAGAGGCCGAAGGGCCATTTACCTGGGCTGTTGTGGAAAGACTGTGAGCGTATTAAAGGTCGCTCAGGTGAAGTAATGTCTGCACCGAAGATGTCGCCACTGGGGCCACCCAGCCCAGCTCTTGGGTTAGCCACGCTAAAGTCTAAGACAAGACACACACACACACGCGCGCGCATATGCGCAGGTCAGTCACGTACTGCTCATGCAGGGTAAACATGCAAGTTCATGCTGTGAGAGCAGAGGGCACGCTGGTAAGACATTCATTCGAGACATTTCATCGTCTTCAGCATCGCCACTTAGGATATCGTGTCTTACCAGGTAGAGATGAGGAGGAGCTGGTGCGAGGGCGGTTGTGGCTGTGCAGATTAGGCTGTAAGGAACAATGTGCAGGCACACGTTAGGACTCAGAGCAGGATTCTAGACAAGCAACCTTAATCACTGCAGTACAGTTGTATCAGTATTAGAGCTTCAGTCAATTTAACATGGATATGCTCATTAGACAAGGATGGACCGGCTTTGATACCAGGCGACACAGAAGCGTGAGCTCAGGAGCGTCTACTGTCTGCCAGACGAGCACAGCGTGCATAAACTGAAGAATAAAGTTAAACCAACACAGCTGTGGAGAATTTATTATTAATCTGAAACAGTCTGTTTCCATAGTAAATCCTTTGTTATTTGCCAGCTAATATTGCTGTTGTTGCATCTTTGGGAATTTCATGAAGTCATTTAACTCCGTAATCTGCATAATTTCCTGCCGTCCTCCGATTCCCTCAGAGATGCATGTTTATTGTTGGTGTTGTTGTTGGTAGTATTTGTAATATTTGATGTCGTTGTCGCATTATTGGTAAGTCTATTGTGTCTCTACTTGCATTGGTTCGACATACTGGTTGAACGGTGTTCAGCAGTGGTTGACAGGGGGTGGCGCTACACCTCAGGAGGCAGAAATAATTTGTTTACAGTGTTTGGGGGTAATTATGTAGCCAGGGGTTCAAACTGTGGAGAAGCTCTGTCTCGCATTCCCCATGGTTTATGTTTTTTTTCTCTTTTCTTTGACTAAGGAACAAAAACAGATGTTCATTTTGTTGTAAGGGAACATTGGAGAACATCATATGCAGTGCAGGGTGGCATCACTTCCAATAACAGTCTCTATTTTCCAGGAAGGTTTCGCTGATGGTCACGTAGGTAAATATCTGGAGTAAGTAAACGTGCTCTGTGTTTCCATATATCACAGCAATTTATTGCATTGAGCGGTTTTAGTTTGATGATATTAAGCTCTAAATGAAAGTGTTGTCTCAGGTGGCTTATGAGACAATTAACCTTCAGCGCGAGTCTCAGGCGACATGATGGACAATGGTGAAAGTGTGAGTTCACAGCTTTCCGTTAACGGCAGATTTATGGGTCCTGATAAACGCAGCTCGGCTCTAAATCCAGCCTGATTTATGAGGTTCAGACAGCACGTTTGAACACTGCTGCTCGTTTCACAGTTACTTCCTTAATTCTCAGCTATGGGCACTGCGGTGTTGGACGACCGACCTGTGACGAAGACAGTGAATTAGCCCCACTGTGGAAAGCGGGCTGTGTGAGGCGGTGCACGCTGGCGTGGCCTGGCTGCCCTTTGGCCATCAGAGACTCTGCACGCTTGATGATGTCCCCCATACGGTGGATGAAGCCCTCTTTCTCCGACGGCAGGATGAACTCATTGTGCACCTTGAAAGAAAAGCAACAAGTCTAAATCTCCTTAAACAGGAAAACTTTGGATTTTCCATCTGATACACGGTGAAGATTGAGAAGAAAAATACACAGCGCAGAGAACACGGCAGGAATTCTGTTCCGAGGTATCCAAATGAGTTCCAATTACAACTACCAACACACTTAAATCATCAGCTAATGCATTTCGCAGCGCTGCGCTTAACTGCAGTTGTGGGGTGAGGTGACTGTTTCCCTGTTCAGTCCATTTAAAAATGCTGGGCTGAAAACCAGGTTGGCCGTTGTGATGCCAGGCACCCCGCCGGTGCCAAGACTCAGTAAACAAAAGGACCTCTGTGTTTTAGCCCTAAGTTACGTCCAGCAAACGTGAAGTGCTTCTGCTTCATCATGTACAGCTTTTCTACGCTAAATAACAACAACACAAGGGGGTTGGTGGTGATTACCTGCGTCACAGTAGGTTAGCTAATCTATGAAAGCCTGATAAAGGACTGTAAATCATCTGTGCGTGCAGGAGAGATGGAGGATTATCTCAAATATGTCAATAAGGTCTAACTTTATTAGGGGACATAGACACTAACGCATGTAAGAGAAGCAGTTTTATATGAACCATTATTCACTTTAAATCTAAAAGGCTGCATTACAGTAGGAAAGAATAAGATGAGAAGGGAGACGGCAATTATAGGATGCTGACGGCCGTCTCACCATGACAGTGGCGATGTCTTCGGGATTGTCTCCGTCCAGGTCGAACTTGAACGTCACCATCTTGTCGTTGTGCGTCTGCAGCTGGCACTCCACCACCCGGTCCACTTTATCAGAGAGCTGCAGAGAAACGGGATCAACAGTCACCACAGGCTTCTGTTTGTTCTCCAAACCACCCAGCAAAGCTGAACACAAACGGAACAATATGTTTCTGTGTGTGGGCAAACACATGAAAATGTCTTTGGGTCCCCTGTAAAGCACATGGTATGTACTCTGTGTTAGATGTACTCGTCGCGCTGCTGTTTTCCTTGAATTTATCTTTCATGTCTGGAAATTTAAAACACTCATTTAAAGAGAGTCAAGTGTTCTGATTAGAAACTGAGGCCTCCTGAAAAGGACAAACGCACCTCACATTGCTAATCAGACCTTACTGACTAATCAAGCTAAACTTCAGAGGGATCGTACCCCTGTGATGCGCAGCCTTGATCGCGCCCTCCTTCTGAACATCTTCCCAGCAGTTTTCCTGGCGGCCGTTTTCTCGCTCTTCTCCGATAGGCCCTCGTAGCCATCACTCAAACCCGAGGTCACGTCAGAGGCGTAACTGCAAGGACACATGGTTGTTTTTAGAAAAAAATGACCCCCAGAGTCATCTCTCATTTCATCACCTACAACATAAAGATACATAAAAGTAAATCAAGCATCCTTCATGGCCTTTGCTGTTAGCCCGCTAACGCGTCTAATAAAGCACTAATGTGCTCTCTGGGCTATAAATAACATTAAACCCAACGTGCTCACAGTCTTTAAGAAGCTGCTGTTCCTTCTAGGCTTTTGTATTTATACAGTAAAAGAGTTTTTGATATGTTGGGTTATTTAAAACTCCTGTGTGAGCTAATTGCGCCTCATGGATCTTTTTGGATTACTGCACCCAGAGACTGCTTCCATCTACATTCTGCAAACATTAACAGGCCTTCTGTTTGGCACCATCTGCCCGTCTGTTTAAAAGAAAACTCCCCAACTCAGGAGTTACTGTAGCTGCAAGAAAACCAAGCTTTCACCAAATACATACTGATAAAATGAAATATTAGTCTTCAAAAAGGTTTGTGATTAAACATCTGCTCGTTAGTAATGAGAAAGAGCTGAGGGTGTGAATGTAGCCCATCACTGGTGGTGCCTTAATAGTCACCTTCTAAAATAGTAAGACTTTGGGATCCTGAGTGAAACGGCCACATTGTTTTAGGTGGTGTTTAGGTAACGGTTTTATATGCTGCTCTCTCCTCAACATCCCACAAACATGGTAAACAGGGCCTTAGTTACAGCAGGGAGTGCAACCTGTGAGAGGCCACTGCAATAAAAACACAGACCCCTGAAAGCCCCGAGCTCGGTGTCACAGCCTCACAGATGTGGAGGAGGGAGGGAGAAAAAGAAGACATTTCTGCAATAGAAGCTGCAGAATGTTACCTGTCCACAGGTGAGTTGAGGCCACTCGGAGATCTCGAGTTTCCGTTCTCTATGCTGTTGGATACAGCGATGCTCTGTGAATACAAATGAGGGATCACAGAAGGGTAAAAATCGTGTTTTAAACTTAAACAAAGACTACGACTTCTTCCATCATCTGCTATCTTTGTAGAGGCGGCCAAATATTCCGCGCCACGTCTCCCTCCGCCCACCTTTCTATCTGCTGCCATAATTAGACGCTAATTTCTGATTCATAATTTGGTTTTGACTCAGATTCAATTAAAACTAATGACATTTCCATTAGCTTCAGCTGCGCCCAAGGTGTGCACGCTGAGCTGTGAGCACAGCTCCAGATAAAAGAGGTTACACCGGCGACCTCTGACCACAAACACGTGCGTTTCAGTAAATACTAATAACATGCTGTTGCCAAGACTGATTAGCTTCAGCTGCTGGGAAAAGCCATTACTTTGAAAGGATCTGAGACACATAAAGTCTGAATGGCACGTCGTGGGCGGAGTCCAATCTTTCAGTGAGGTCTCTTTAATGTCAGTCATCCACCAATTTCACCATCAAGGTCACTCACTGAGGGGAAGCGCAGAGCCGCGATGGGGAAACCGTTTCCAGTTGGTGCGCCTTCGTTGTATGTGGCAGGAGGTGTGGCCTGCGAGTTAAAGCTGGCGGCCTCCAGTGGATCCTGAAGACCAGAGGAGCTCAGATAGCCGTCTGTCTCGCAGTCAGCTGTTTCAACAAAGTACAAAAGCCGTTGGCATGTGACCAGCTGAAGCCTGACCAGCGCAAATGTCTCTCTACGAATAGGCGCGACACAATAAAAGTTCCAGTGTGGAGTCGTACTGTTCTGGGGACACGTGAGGTTACCGTGGTTCAGCCGAAGAGATTATTTGGGGTGAAAAATCCTTCAGAAAAGCACGCACTACATGAGAGTGAAGGATTTTAATGTCCCACTCCGAATATCCCATCTTCATTTATGTTTAGTTGTCATAATAAAGGACGGAACAAATGCACGTTAACCAGTTAATAATAAAGAGCAGAAATGATTCCAAATCTCTGGAACTGTATTTACTCATCACACCTGGTGATATTCTCATATCTGACGTGACTGTCGGCATATTATCTTGCTACTTTCGTTTAAATGTTTCCGGGTTTTGGGGGGACAAAACATGAGTGTGATGTTAGACAGCTCACAGTTAGCAGATGACAGGCTGTTGTGGCGCATGTGGAAGTGCTGGTCGGCCTCAGGCTCCTCCGGCTCTGCGGGGTAGCTGGAGCTGACGCCAGAGTCCACGGAGCTGGTGACCGGGGACAGGATGGGAGCCAGCGGGGTTAGGGCTTGGGGCGGAGGCTCCACCGGGACGGCGTCGGAAACTTTGGGCAAAACAGGCGGAGGTTCCGGCTCTTCTTCTATGGCTTCCTGCTGCTGCTTCTTCTTATGCTCCTCCGCCTGCTTCCTCATCTTCTCCCTTTGCCGCTTGATGGCCGTCACCCTGTCCCGTATGGCCTTGGCCACGATTTTGAAGTCGGCTTCGCACACGAACCCGAGCACCACCTGCATCACGGGTAACAGACAACACAGATATGATCAGAGTGCACCCTCAACGCCTCCACTGATCTGTGCCAAGCTTTCCAGGATCTAATAGAGTAAAATCTCCTCAGATTACACCGCTGACGGTTACATTAGCAGTGTGAATTTCTAAAAGAAATGTCCTTCAAACCTGTAATGGAGTACATGTACTCTCTTCCACAGCAGCGGGACACTCAGTCTGATCTGACCTCTCAGCACATAATTAGATTACACCAGATTACATCGGTGGGACTTGATTTCAACTGATACTAAATTTGATTTTGATGAAAACGTCGGCTAAGAAGTAAACGTGTGAGGCCTGGCCTTTTCATTAAAAGTGACCTCCACCGGGGGGGCTCTGGAGGACACGACAAGCCGTTTCGTAACAAGCGAGAGCACCATTATATTATTAAAGGCGCGACCTCGGCTGCTTCCTGAGACGCGCTCTCACATTTCGAGCGACTGATGATTAAATGTCCAGCCGCGACCTTGACACAGTCCGATCTGTGTATCTCAGAACGGAACCATTCGAGAGAACAAAGGGCAGCAGGGTGCATCGGTGAGGCTGTTTTTCACTGTAAAAACCATGAAATCAAAACACCCATAATGCTAAATAAATGACATCACTTGCTTTGATGTGATTTAAACCACAACAGAATCAGAATCTAAAGGCTAATGTCTTTCTTTCTTTTTAAAAAAAAAGCCTCTTCACAGAGTTCAATATCTGACACTATTCTGCTCCCTTGAGAAATGACCAGAGTCTGACGTCACCTCCGTTTCATAATCTGGTACCGACGACTCTGTTTTCTGACTAATGTCTGCGTCAAACCGTGAGAGAAGACGGTGCTTCTGCGTCATCGTACCATCTCCTGAGCCACCTCCTCGGGCACGTCTTTGTAGAGCTCAAAGAGGAACTCGATGGCGTTGTTGTCCTTGTACTTCCCGTGGAGCTTCTTTGTGTCGTCCATGCGCAGCCACAGCTTCAGGCCTGGCTTCACCATGTCGTCCTCCTCCGCCAGCTCCACGTGCACGCCGTTGTTCTCCTGGAAGAAGGGGTGATCCAAGAGGTCCTGAATGGTGTACCTGCGGAGAAAATCATTGTGGATGTGCACAAGGTGGTTGTTTAATGTTGCAGTTTAAGAATGGGGCAGAAAAAACCTTGTTGAATATTCAGTTAGGCTAAAAAATGCAGTTAAAGTATGAATTTTGTTTTCTTTTTGTCAGCTCTTTCAATGTAATGTTATATTTTTTAAGAATAATATAAAATTGACATTCAATTAGATACTTTTAAAAGGGATTTTCAGCTGAAAAATAAAAGCTCTGGTTAGTTTAAATCAGAATTACTGGTGATGGCAGCCTGTTTTCTCTCCTACCTTTCATCGTTGTTCATGCGAATGCAGCCCCCGATGATCTCTTTGAGCTCCGGGACTTTGACTTTGTAGAAACTGTCTGGTTTAATCCCCTGTGAAGATGAAAAAGAGGTTTCACGTCACTTCAAGCAGAGGGCACGATTGGCAACACCATAAATTAGTCCACACTTCTCCCATCAGAGGATCTATTTCAAGCCCAATGGCCACTCCCGAACGGCGCTGTATGCTAACGCCATCCTCACGTTTGTCGTGTTTACCACGAGCCAGCATGACATTCAGCTCTGCGATCATGTCAACACGAGAGAATAACACCGACTCCGGCCTGTGGAAACGAAAAAAAACCTCCACAGGATTCTCTCCTGCCTCATTTGTCTCTGCAGAGTTTACCTCAAAACAGAATCCTGCAGGGCTGCGTGCTTTACATGAAATGAGGGAATTTTCCTCAGCGCTATCATGAGAATATTCAGAGATCACAGCAGAGCTGGCAGCCCTGTAAAAACACTGATATCAACACCGAGAGTCGAGGTCAAAGAGATGTTTGGCCCGCAGATACCCAAGCAACCAGCTTCTGTTGGGTCAAAACACTGAAGCAAGCAGAGGGAAAAGCAGATATGCTTTTATCATATTCACAGCCTGTCATGTTTCACAGTTAACTGACGTCTTGTGTTGTGAACGGAGATATCATATTGTTAAGATTGTTCTGCTTCCTGTTTTGGAGGGACAAAGCTTTGCTTTGTGTTTCATACAAACTGTGCGGCTGCTTTAATGCCGCTACTTCTTGACTGTGATTCGGAGGCTTCTGAGGCTTTGTTGCGTCCTCGCCGACACCTCCAGAGCAAATTAGCTTTTTTCCTCAATCCAAATCTAATTTGGGACGCTGTCCTTCCCCAGGAGGAGCCCAGATAGGATCTGCAGAAACAATGCTTTTCATATTGGCTGTTCACTGTGTCCCAGTTTAAAGGGAGGAGCTTTATTTAATTAAATGCCAACACAGGAGCTTCCTGTCACTCAGTAGAACAACACATTTAGTGTATTTAGTGTGTACAAACTTAAACAATTTAGTTGCGAAATGCCACTCAGGTCAGAAAAAAAAGCCTATTTTCCCGTAACTCCTCGTACTCACATTTATCAGATATGTTTATATACTGGAACCGACAGTTATTTTCTGTATTTTGCATCACAAATTAGCTGCAATGTTGTTTCACAACCAAACTGTATCGGCCCATTTTAAGGAAAAAGCGCCAAAAAAGTCCGAAAAAGTGACCGTGCATTTCCTAATTTGTCACGTGCAATTTAAAAAAACCAACTATTTATTATTATTAAATTATTGTATGTTATATTAAAAGACAGAACTCAGTAGCAGTGACCACCCAGGTGAAAACTAGTTCCATGTAGCCTCATAATATTGTTGAGTCTCCACTCTGCTTCCATAGGTGCAACTGTATGTTTTCCATCCTGGGGGATTTAATGGCGGCTGATGTCACACAGAAGTCAGTCATGCAAGTGAAAAGTTACAGTAGGTCAAGTTTATAGGTTACTCTTCAATGTCGTAAGAGATCTTAAAACCCTGCCAATAAACTGACAGATGCCATAAACCCGAGGCTTGAACAAATCGTGAAAGTGGCCGGGTTAGCTCGTGGGGCCGCGCACGGAAAATCAGTGCGTGTGGCGCCGTTGCGGAAGGAGCCAGGAGCACCGCGGCTTGTTGCCATTGTCGCTTTCTCACTTTCCAGCCTCCGTCAGACGTTGTTTGGCTTGCACAGGTGACACGTGGGAAAGAAACTGCACTCTTTGTGGAGTCGGGGTTGAGACACGTTTTCCAAAACATATAATTCTACCATCACCTGCTTTTGACCAATGGTGGCGGCGTTCCCTGTGTTTTGACACCGGGAGAGACTTAAAATACAACTTTATAAAGCCACGACTGTAACGACCAACACAGCTACGAGGCGTCTGGTCCTTTTTTACAGTCACGTCGATAGTTTCTCCTCATTTCTTGACTTTATTTACTGATTCAAAACAAATTCCGACCTAAACATGCAGCTCCGAGCTACATGGGAATATTCGATTGATGATGGCAGACAGAACTAATCAAACTGGGCCTTTGAACTCAGTGGCAATCAGTGAGTTGCCCACGACTCTGGGCTGAAATGTGGTCAGTTTATGCTCGGGTTTCCCCCGGTTGGCCTGGTAAAGGGCAACAATGATCCTTTAATAAACAAAATGCGGCTTTCGTTACATACGGGCCCCATTTTTTCCAAGAATTCCGGAAATCCAGATGTATACACGGCATATCCTGGATCCTCTGAACCTAATTCCAGCGCGAGCGTGTGGATAATCATGTCTGTGTCTCTTTCCTTTACTCACACTGGTGACTTTGCGGTAGATCTGGGCGGCGTTTTGGCACTCGGAGTACGGATACTCAGAGGTGGCCATCTCCAGGATGCACATTCCGAAGGCGTAGACGTCCACCGCTTCGTCATACTTCTCCTCGTACATCTCCGGGGCCATGAACTCTGGCGTTCCTGAAAGAGACGAGAGCTGAATCCAGCATCTATCACGGGAGAGTTTAAAATAACTACTTTCTTTCTTTTTTTTTGTTGAATTTTGTTTGCTTGTTTGTTGTCGGCTCCAAGGCGTAAAAAAAAAATTAACTAAGGCTAAGGGTTGAAATTAAAACCACCAGATCCTTTTAAGTACAGCACATAAAACACTTCTGTAGAAAAGGTCATCTGAAAGGGATGGAAAATGCAACATTGGGCAGATGTTTGCATTTATTTACACTCACCAATGACACTTTTAGCAAAAGAGGCACTTTTAAGAGTGGCAAGTCCCAGATCTCCAATCTTGACAGAGCCAGTGGGGCCCGTGATGAAGATGTTGTCACACTTCAGGTCTCTGTGGATGATGGGAGGCGTTCGCGTGTGCAGGAAGTGAAGCCCTTTGAGGATTTGTCGACTCCAACGCTGGAGCAGCTTTAGCTTCATCTCCTTGAATCTCTTCAAGTACCTTTAAATAAACAAAGGAGGACAAGGCTAAATCAGACAGACGCTTCCTGAATCATCGTCATCCTCTTTTCTCCAAACTATAAATTGAAGCATTAAAGACACGACAGGTTGACAGACAAGACACAGTTATCCTCTTTCTATGATAACCATGAAGAATTAACTTAAAAAATTAGATTTTTACCATGAAACTAATTTTAAAAAAAATCCCAAAACCTAAATTTTAGGCCCAATCCCTGTAAATGACGTGTGGGGTTTTAGTCTAAACTACGGGCAGATGCTCACGTTTTGAGCGTGCCCGACGTCATCAGTTCCGTCACCAGGATGATGCATTTGAGGCCCTTCACCGTCGACTTCCAGGAGTCGTGGAAGCGGACGATGTTGGGGTGCTGCAGGCACTTCAGCATTTCCACCTCCTCGCTGAAACGCTGCCGCTCCGCCTTGGTCAGCTTCCGAGTCTGCGGAGAAAAGTCACACCTGTGTCAGCATGTTCAGCTTCGAAACGTTTCCTCCAAATGGAAATAAAAGGCTTTCAAACTCGACCACGACAGCAAGATAAACCATTTATTCCAATTAACTGAATCCAGCCAGTTAGAGTCCATGTTATCTGATTTCAGACCAATTTTGCCCTGACAGATATTGATCTACATTTTTCACATATATGCTTATAAATTGCACATCTTTGTCTCCCTCACATGCAGTTGTTGCTATTTTCTGTGCATATTTTGCCAGTGGGGAACAGAACATCCACCCAGGTCTGTTATTCTAGCTGTAAAGTTCTGAATGGCTGCCTTGTTTTTCCGAAGAAGGGAAGCATCAGTAAACACACTGATCAGATTCGACAGAAATTCCCCACAAGCGCTGCATCTGTTGAGACACTGACTTTTTTATTCCACCACGTTCTTCATCAGAACAACCGTTACAACCACTCTGTTTTAAAATAATTGCTGGTAAAGTCACCTAAACTTTGGACAGGGAAGAACTTTTCTGTAATTGTTTTTTAACCTGTGATAAGAAGGATAGAGATGTACTGTATGCATTTATATAGTAACATAAACAAAGCCCTTTTATTGGTTGGGCCTCATCAATCATGACGTTTCTCCTATTTCCCAGCATTAAAAAGGTGAACAGATTAAAACTTAAACGTAGAACAATCACAGCTTATCGTGGGGTGTGGCAAAGCCAGTTTTGCTGGCTAGATGGCATAAAACTGAAACCTCAACAGGCTTATAGGCAGGGCAAGGGTTGGATTTAATTACATAATCAAGCATTTCATCCTTTCACTGAGCTATAACAGTGTAATCGGGTTCCCAGTCCTCAGCTCCCAGGTGTTCTGCCTGCTCAGCAGAAAGCTAATATAATGTGCGAGGTCTGCAGGGAGAACAGAAGAGTCGCCACTCTTGTGCACGCGAGCACATCCGTTACAGCCCAAACCTGGATATTCATCAGAACGGGAGATTTACAAGGTGTTGCATAGCAGAGGAGCCAGCGTCCCATCTCCACCGCGCACCAAAGCTACTGAAATGTCAACTTGCCAACTCTAGAAGGTTTATTTTAAGCTTACTTGCGTAATGTTGCACCGCCTGACGTTACGGAGATGCTAGGGGGAACAAAACGGCCCTACAACACACCTTATTGACAGTGACACTCCAAAGTGCGTGCAAGTGTTTTTGCCATCTTGACATTTAGTCCTGTTTGCATCAGTAGCGAGATGGGAATTACAGCACTGACGGCAGACCAGTTGGGTGATACTGGGCGGAAGGGACAGCCCAGTAAAACGGCTAAATGGACCTTACAGCCAGGTTGTTTTGTCAACCAGAAAAGTGCAGTTGTGTTGACAGTCGAGTTTCAGAGCTGAGGTGCGATTACGTAAGCCGGCAACAATAAACACAACATATAAATCTACTGGAACCACTTGGATAAGTCACCGTGACGGGCTCGCTAATGAGGCTGCTGCAGGTCTGGAAACCGCAGGTCCGTCCATCTGGGTGACCCTGCCATTACATAATCACATTTTCCTTTAAGGGGAGCTCTGACATTACAAACTAAAAGACGCTTCCAAAACTCACCGCAATCATGGAACAAAGACATTTTTGTGCTTCCTCTCGGATGAATAGCCCAATTTAGCTTCTGTTGGTCTAACTCTGCCAGTGGCCGCCGGTTAGTGGAAAACTCCTCGGAGTCGCCAAGACTGTGAATTCTGCATTGAGGCAGACTTCTGGGAAAAAATGCTGTACATATGTTAATGCCTACAAACAACCCGACCACCACGTTCTCCCCTTCCACTCGACTCTTTCCGTGTTAATACAAAGCTAATGCTAAAGCTTGGCAGCCACAGCGGGACAGAACGCGGACTGTTTACACGCCACGGGGCCCTTTTAGCCGCGTCAGTCACCTGCCATGTTACTCCAGCAACTCAAACATGAGGCAACAAACTCAAACACAAGACACTGTGGCCCCTTTGGAAAAAGGTGCTTTGCTTTTGGGTCGATAGCGATCGGTTGACGATGCAGTGAATACAGGCTACGGCTTATTCCTCATGAACCGTATTCAAAAAGGAAAAACATTTTAATCAAGAGGAAAAGCAAATGATGTAATTTGTCCAGGTAAGTCTTACTACATCTTCTGAATAAGCCGGTTCAGGTTTAATTTAATTTTTGGCTTCACGCGCTCAATTCACTGAAAAATATCCCTGCTACACAGTAGACCGCTGTAGCCGTGAGTGGTGGCTGTATACGCATGTTTAGTGTGTCTCAGGGTTAATGAGTCAGTGGGTTTAGGTGTGCATCTGGACATTTATGTTTTTAAGAGCGATAACATCAGACCCCCACGTGGAGAGCGTCATCTCATGTGGATAGCGGCCTGTTTTCAGGGGAAATCACATTCCCCGTGGCGTCCAGCCGAGCCACATGTTGGCCGGGATGCTTTAAGAGCCGCAGGACTTACTGGAGCAGCGGCGCGCTGGATGGCGGCCTTGTTAAATTTAAGGAGTGCTTGAGCTGCCGACCTTTGCCAGTTTCCAATGAGCAGGAGCAGAACATTAGAATCCTGTGGCTGCGGGAGCCACATTAAAGCCAAAGGAGAAACAACAACAGAGAAGTGGAGGAACATTGAGTACAAGCAGGAACAACACAGCCTAATCTGTGCGATGCTGTCATTTGACTGTATTACAATATTAGTGCTGGCTGATTTCAGGCAGCGTAACCAAACACCTCCTCCCAGCAAACACATGCGCTTAATCTGTGACAGATGGTACAAGGATGAAAACCAGACCAACTATGATGCTTCAGAACCACTCTTTTAACATCAAAGCAGCCCGGCTTTCATAAAAGAACAGCACATTTTGCGGGTTACCACAATTATCGCGTCTGAATTACAGGGAATCTGCCTGGAACGTCAGCCAGGGGAGAACATCTCCACTTTTTCTGCGGTTTGGATGCTCCAAAGCAGTTTTTTTTCCTCCTACTGTCTCTCCTTTTTGTAAAACGAGGCCGCGAAATGTTGCGTAACAATGAAAAAGCTACGCGGGGGGGACCCACAAAAAACAAACTGTGCCTGTTTGGAAACGACGGGACGTGCATTCATCAAACCGAAAGGTCTGTGGAGGAGCCCCTGCCAGAGGTGCGTGCTCGCGTAGTGCGCGCTCGTGTTGGAGGTCTGCAGCGCACGGTGCTGGAAATACTCGGTGTCATATAAGTGGAGTTACATAATCGCTGCTGATGGTAGAGGAGCCCCTGGCATTAAGGAGCCCCTGTCAACGCCCCTATTATGACAACCAGGACATGGACACCGCATATCAGCCAACACTAGACGGGGGGTGTACACCACTCCTTTAATACTGTACATTTAGCACACATGCACACACAGCCTGAAGAAGTCTTAATAGACAGAGTGAGCATCTGCGTATATGTTGGTCACGTCGACACAGAGTGAGAAGTAGGTCAAATAAAATACTGAATCAGTCATATTTTGTTCTGCAGTGAGTGCGCGCCTGGGCCTGTGTGTGTGTGTGTGTGTGTGTGTGTGTGGAGACCGGGGTATCAGTGTGACGTGTTGCGTCTCTGCCGCAGCCTCGAAGCAAATAATGCTGGAGTAGGCCATAAATGTAGAGACCAGACCACAAATATGTCGTTTCATATGCTTAAAGAGGTGGTGAATTCCTGCTAAAGTGGATGATCACTGTCGTCTCTTCCAAACAAAAGGAAAACAAGATCCAGAGAGACAAACTAAATCAGTTTTATGTTCCTATTTTCTTTTTCCTCGGCTTTGCTTTTGGGACGCTTTCTCCAGGAGTAAAACAACAAATACAAGGTTGTTAGAAATTGCGGTGTACATTAAACTGAACTTCCTGACTTCAAAGAGAGAATAAGAGCAGTGCTGCTCAGGGACAGACAACTTAAGTGGAATACTGTCATTGTGCGAGTTTACTTTTCCATTCTTCTTCACCTCTGTCCGAACCCTTTTAGGGACCAAAGTGGAAGCCTTCGCTCCACTTCATCCCATCAATCTGTTATTACAGTAGCTTTTAAAAGGACATACCCCCCACAACTCTCCAGATACTGACAGTGGGAAGCCCTGCAGATAACACAGGCAGCATCTGACCGAGCTCAGATCGAGGTGAAAGGCAAAGAGAAAGTTCTTTAAATAAGAACCAACACCCTGACCTCACCTCTCTACAGCATACCTGCCCTGACTGACGTGCACTTGGTATAAACAAGCACGTAGGCACCGACACTGGCACAGTGTTGCATTCAGATGTTTGCAGGTGAGAACTGAGGTGGCAGTGTGCTCTTTCCAAGGAAAGCCCGTCATGCTGTGTAAATGGAGCGGGCAGTGGGAGGTTAGCCATTAATCCCGTAAGGATTGAGGACTCAAACCTGCCTCTCACTGCTGCTATCACCTGATCCGACCTGTGGCGCCCAGCTAATTACCTGTCCAAGGAAAAGAGGCCTAGATGCGGGATTACACTATCTCTCATGTATCTGAGTGGTGAAAAGCGACTTGTCGAGAGAGCTCATTTGGGCTTTTCTAGCCTGATTAATCCTGTGTAGTTAAAGACGACACTCATAAATAGAAGGAAACTGTACTTGTTCACACCGAGATCACACAATAAATCCCGAAAAGAGATTTACCTTTCGGCGAAACTAATAGAATACTATCTGATCCTAACATCGAACTTAGCTCCAGACATAAGGGGGCAAATCTAAAATCAGTGACCAAGCAGCTAATATTGGTCAGCGTGTGGGCAGGTCAGCGTGTCGGGGCTGGGGTGTGTTTGCACAGGTAGAAGCTGCCCCCCCCCCCCCAGTGCCAGCTGCGTTGCATCACACCGCTGGAGAGACTGGAGCTGGTTTGATCTCATATCTTTAGTCTGTTTACTCTGGTATTCTTAACATCTCTTAACCAGTCGGGTGTTTGCCTGTCGTGACTCACTAAAACCCCTGTTAGCCTTCCATCAACTCACAGTGCTCACGGGACATTCCTTTAAGACCACTCTCCTTAAATAATCCCTCCGCCTTTTCAAGCTGAGCTTCGTGTTGTGCAGTTTCAGCACCTGCTACGTTTGGGCCGCCCCCTCCGTCCACGCCGTCGAAGACAACGCCGAGCGTCGGTAAATGTAAATACCTCGGATGTTTGAGACCTCTCGGTCATTTCGGAACAATCCTCTCTCTATGCCTGCTTGTGTGAGGACCAGTTTGACCTCTGACACGTCACATGTGACCTCTGATTCCTCCCTGCTCAGGTAAATACTGATAAGATGACACCAATCTGATCCCAATAACCCCTGAAAGAGCTCTGTTGCTCTTTTACAGTGAAGAATGTGTGTGAAACAAGCATTTTATTCCTTTAAAGGACAAACCACAGAATAATCACAAGATGCCGGCGCCAGTTTCCGCCGCAACAACACAGCAAAGCGGCCGAATCCACATGACCGGTTGGAGAAAAATAGAAAAAAGGGGAGTCAAGAGCTTAGAACACGTCCAAATTGAATTGGAAACGCAATCAGACACGTACAGAGACGTCAGGCGTGAAGATCAAAGTTTAACCGAGACGTCAGGAGCCATTTTCGGCGCTGAAGAAGACAGCGGCTTGTTTGTTTTTTACGTCTTTGCCGCTCATGGATTTTCGAACCAGACTGATGTGACTTCTGCACTTATTGGAGGAATCTTTATGAAAATGTAATAAAGCAGTAATGGGTCACACGAGGGTCCTTTAGAGATAAACATATGTTGAACTGGGCCTCGTTCAGGGCGCCGAAGGACGTTTTGGTCATCTGAGGTTTTCAGTTTCCCGACCAAACTATGTGACACAGGACATAAATCACCGCTTTAAAGGACACCTGGAATGATGTCAAAAGGTTTTGTTCACAATTACCGCCGACATTTATCTTCCAGTCCACACATTTTTCAGTCATTTTCTCAGCCTTAATTATTTTAAGATGTTCTTTCTCCCTCTTGAAGACAAAATGTGCAGCGGGTTTCAACAAGTTCTGTCCTTGTCATATTGGGTGGCTGTTGACAGGTACGTTCCTCATGAGATTGTCTGGCTGTGTTTCTTTCTTTTTATGGGAAGAACCTGCACTTAAACGTATTTGCACATTCTTTCTTTACAGCGTTGCACACAAGTGCAAGCTGAAGAGAAAACATGGCCAAATCATCCAATAAGCTTATTCCACATGGCTGACGTGTGACCACCACCATAATTATCTGTCCCAGCTGCAGCTGCATGAGGCGGCCCTCCTGTAAAGCCTCCTATTTTTGTTCCTGTATATAATGAGCATTAAAAATCAAGATCACATGTATAAATAGATACAACTTTTGCCAACAAATCCATCAAAACGAGGCTCAATTTTGATGTTATTTTTCAAAACACAGAGATACTTTGACCCGAGGAAGGGAGCCAGGTTTTTCTCTGGTTGATAACAAAGACTCCACGCAGCTCCGCACGTGGGCAGCGTACAAAGATTTAAGGGTAAATCCCGCTGGAGAGAGATCTGACCCTTTGTGGTGTTACAGCGGAGCCCGTTTGGACCCCGGGCTCAGCAGCAGGCCCAGAAGGTGCCCTCCTCTCCACGCAGCATCGCGTCAGCTTTTAATAACGCCGAAAGAAATCCCTGAATATCGCTTGGAATTTCAAACATCTTTTGAATGAGTAGCTTTGATTCACTTGGTGATCACAAAAGGATTTATTTTTGCGCAGCTGTGTTCCAGCGCATCGCAAAGAGCTCCCTCGATAAAATAATGAAAGCTGGGACTTGTTCTCTTGGCTGCTAAACCAAACCAACTGGGGCTGAGCGGAAATGACGATGAGCAGGCACGTTTGGAAACCGACTTTCCAGTTTAGCCAGGTTAAAGCGTCCATTTTCTGTTGGTACGAGCATCCTGCCACCAGGACGGGACTCTGTTCCAGGCATGTGGAGATGTTGCACATGATATCTTTACCTGAAATGGAACATGAAGCGATGCATCACATGCTTGGACAGCATGATTGCCAGCTAGATTATTGGCGCTCCTCTTTAGCTCTCGCAGCGGGAGGCCTGCAGCCGGCCGCGTCGGGTTACGCTCACAAACAAGGATGTGCTATCAAGTGTGACCGGCAAACGGGACTGGATAGCATTTACGGAGCGACGCACGTGGAGTCGCAGGCAACGTTAAAGATTTAGGAGTCCTGGGCTGACGGCTCAACGCGGTGTGTCCCGCAAATAGTAAAAACGGAATATTTTTAGCGCGCTAATGTGAGCTTAGTTTAGAAACCCGCAGAGTTGGAAGGCACACTTTAACTTGGGCAAGGGTCAGATCTGGGAGGAACACGACTTATTAGCTTCTGTTGACTAAGAAAACACAAACAGCATTTTGTTGATGTCTATTGCGAGGCGCCGGACGCCAACGGAGCACAGGAGCGGCTGTGTGGTCGAGTCGTCCCACACGGCAGCTCGAGCTCGCGACACCTTCGTCCCACACTTTCCCAACACGAGCTCGGTTCAGAAATGACCAAAGGTAACACCGTGGAGCTTTGCCCTCCAGCCGCTTCAGCAGGTATGAAAACACGGTGTTTGTTTAGGAAGCAGGAGTCAAGGAGGCAGAAAATGTAGGGCGAACATGCGCTTCCCTAGAAACCAGAACTGTAAAATTACCTTGAACTAATGATACTTAGAACAAGTCATTTCTCCTCAAATTGATGCACTAAACATGTTGACACAATAAGGCATTGTTTTCTTTTCCAGACTGATATTCAATTAACCTACAAGGCTGCTCTAGTTGCAGTGTATTGATACACCTTAAGAGTGGATTATGTGCTAATCTGAGACCTTAAAGACAGGCCTCAGCACAGGTAGGCTGCAGCTTTATTTAGAACACTTGAAGCACAGAATTCTGTGAATGCTGAGTGGAGGGACTAATTCAGAAGGCCTAAGAATGAAGTAGCGGTAGCTTGAGACTGTGAAACACCAGAACATTCCTGGGAACTGGAAAACAGATTTTTGAAAGCTGTCATGGGAAAAGAATTGATCCACAGAAGGATTCTGTGTCAGGAGCGTCTATGCCAGCGTCAGGACTTCTGCAGCATAAAGGCTCAGTCATAACATCTGGCCGGTGGAACCGGTTCGCTCGATGGGTTTCCCACCTGGCGGGCCGTTGGGAATATTATAAACCCTTCATTTGTCATTTGTCAGGGCATTAAGCCTAACGGCTTACGTTATAAAAGAATGAAATGTTGTTCATCAATCTTCTGCCATTCTACAGTCGCTAATGATCATTTGTGTTGACTCATTATTTCACGTCCAGCTGCATCAATATTGGAAATAATTTGGCCTCTAATCCAAACCAGCGATTGTGCTGGTCTTCCCTGAAAAAAATGGGGGTTTTGGCTTCTCTGAACCCTTAAAAGTGTCCTTCTGAATCCCCGGTTTAAAGCAAATGTACGCACCAACCTTACTTGACCTTTTCAAACACACCAAACAGCCCCGGGCGCTTCACCACGCTGTACATTATCCACCCAAAACAAGACAGTAACGCATCAGCTGCAGCCAATGACGGCATTATCTCGCTCCAGTGCGGCGGCGCCCAGACCGGGCAATCACCAAACGGGTGCACATTCAGTACAGTACAAGTTTAATAGGTGGCATGGCGTGCCCTTCCAACCAAGCTGATGAAAACAAACAGCCCTCACGTCACAGTGTCATGTGTAAATGTAGGCTATCGGCGGGGGCCTCCATCAGTTCCTCCTCAGAGAACACTGGCAGGCTCAGATAAGGCGGCCCTTCGAGTGAAGGCGCTGATATTGGCTGCAGGGGGGGCCGATAGGGAGCCTTCAGATGGCGTTACGTCACCGAACATGAGCCGCGCTCTGATGAAGGTGACACAGCGAGGCGTGGAGGGACCCAGGGGCCAGCGCAGATCTGCTCCGCGTCGCATCACGATGAGATGTTAGCGAGGTTTTACAGCTTCGACTTGATCCGCTCCAGTTATACGGTGCTGGTTCCCACCTCCCACCGCAGCAGGGGAGATTCTTTTCCCCTTACTTTTGTCCTGAAATGTTCTCTTAAATGTTCCCTTAAGATAAATGAGACAGTTGAGGCAGCTAAAATCGGTTGCTGTCAATAATATCGCAGCCAGTTGGAACATTTCTACTAATTCTTCACCGCTAACGTCATTTAAATTTAACGAGTCATTCAAACAGCGCTTGAGAAGGTCTCTTTCTGTAACATGTGGAAATAACTGATTCGTGTGTGAGAGAGCTTTTGATTTTGTGCTCATTTTTAATTAAGATAATATCTGTATCCTGGTGACGATGTTGATTTGTTTGTCAAGCAGTAATTACCGTTTTCTTTATATTGTGTTATATTTAGACACATCAGAGCTTCATACAGTGACGGTGAAGCTGCTATTTTTGCTCGCTCTCGCTCGCTATCGTCAACTTCAGCCTGTCCCGATGCACCCGTGGTGATGGGTGCTGAGGTATTTTTATAATGCACACAAGCCGACCCGGGAGCGTGACCCTCGTAAACATCAGCCGCGCAGAACACACAGGTGAGTGTGGCGAGACGGCGGCGACGCCGTGTACACAGAGCTGGAGGAACAGATAAGTGGCGGTTGAGGGTTAAAAATGAAACACGGGTCACAACTGTCTGCTGTCCGCCGCCCCTGAATAGAGGCGCTTATTGTGCAATCTTTTCCCTATACGGGGGCTTGATACAGCGGCGTGCTAATGAGACAGCAGCAGAAATGGTGATTCACTGTTTCCTATTAATTGCACTTTCATAGTGGTGAAAATAATACAGAATTTAAAAGATTTGTTCTACGTTTGGAGACAGAAAGGGCAGAAGGGGACAATACTGGGGGTAATCAAGCTTTTATTGCCTTTGCATTTCCTACAGAGCACAGTTTATATGGCCTATATGCCACCTAAATCACCCATGAGCCTGTGGGAGAAGGGTTGCTAGGTAACTGCCACCTGGGGAGGTTTTTTTTGTCTTGCTTACTCTAAAAACACCCCTGAACTTGTGTTACCTTTTTTGGGTACTGCTAAAAAAAAGTCTTTCACTTTACAAAACTGCTGCAAGATTTTGTGGAATTTTCAGATCTCCACCTTAGATGTACAGTCACAACAGGGGGCGGAACAATCAATGCAGCACTAGCTGCAAAAGACATTTAACGAAAGACATTTAATATCATCGAGACTTTTCTCCTTATATCTGAACCGAGGAGCAGCTCCTAACAAGTGGCCATGCTGACGTATTCTACAGCCTCTTGCATTTGCCGTGAACCCTTCTCAAGCGAGACGGCGAGGGTGTGTGCTTGACTCGACATATTGCAAATCAATTGGGGATCTGTGGACATCCGGAGCTTTTGATGAGGGCAGATGAGGAGCATGGAGCTATTAAAAAAGGGTGAACTGGCAGAAGCCATGTCTTCTGATCCCTGTCCTGACGGCGGCCTCTGCATGTCATGGAAGATTTGAAGTGCAATGTTTACTCTGTGTGTGTGTTTGTGCGTGTGTGTGTGGGTGTGTGTGTGTGCGAACATAAAAAGTTCCTGTGGCACCCGCCCAGACGGAGTGGCGATGACAGCGCAGACAATACACTGTTGGCAAGTGGATACCTGTGACTTTCTTAGTTAAAAAGTAACTAATTCACTCTTGTATAAGCAGGAATGAGGACAAACAGATGCTGTTTGACCATCTGAACTTCCTCTAGATTACAGCTCAGGCTCTGGAACACGCAGTTAGAAGAGATTAGGGGCACCTTTTTTTTTTCTATACCTGACTCGCAATGACGCACCTTTGACTGCTGCTCCGTCAACATGACCAGGGCAGTGGGGGGATGGGGGGGGGGTTGTTTAGCCACCAACAGACAGATGCCGTGTTGATTAATGTGATCAAGGGCACGCGCGGAGGACGAGCCGCTGAAGCCAGATCAGAAGAAGCCACCGCAGCCATATCCGTGTCTTTGAGGTTAACCAACCACAACAGTAAGCACATCAACAATGGCCACCTTTAAGCTTATTAGGAGCGATTAGGCAGCTCCACTGGCTCGTGCTTCAAGGAAAGAGATGAAATGGCCTGCTGGTTTCGGCCGTGGCCTCGGGCCAGCGAGCTGCAGCACACACTGTGTATACTGTTCACACTACAAAACCTTAAAAACAAGGGTGTTGCCGCGGGCATTAATGGACCCCCTGCCGATGTTTGGAGAAGGAAGCATCTACACCGGCTTAGTGACGAAACCCCATTGACCGGGAGCCATTTTGTTTCTACTCAATCATCCCTTCTGGAACGATCGAACCGATCGGTTTAAAAAGGGACGTTTCTGGTTCAGCGAGTACAAACGGTAACCATAGGAAACAACATTATACCTGAGGCAGCTTCCGTGGCTGCCAGACTGTCACGCACATCGGCAAATATTAAGGGAGGACTTCATTCTTTAAATCCTCCGCTGCGTTATCAAACCATGTCAGCCGGAGACGAGGCAGCTGCTGCCCAGGCTGGTGCCTGCGTGTCAACACGTTGGCACACAAAAATTAAAAATAAAGGGACACATTTTTTAGAATTTGACCAAAGCACCAAAGGATCTCAAAGGTGTGTTCAAGTGGCAGGTGATGCTTCCAGGGCGCAGGCGAGGCGCGCTCTTCGGGCCAGTTGAAAGAGTTCTGGCACTCTAATGCCGAAAAGATCTCCCGATCGGGCTCGTTTTGCACGCTAGGAGCTGTGAGAGCGAGCCTTGTTAATGAAAACAGAGATTAGAGGGATCACAGCAGGCAGTGTGGTTCACTTGCAGCTGACTGCTGACAGCATGACCCGGGTTGCCATGAGCGGACCCGGCACAGACTGGCTCAAGGTCAACAAGGAATAATGTGCACTAGATTAGCTGCTTGCCATCAACCCTGATAACCTGAGAGGAGAATTAGTGTCTAGTGGGGCAGGAAAGTAGGGAAAGCGTCAGCTCGTGTGGAGCGGAGCCTGACCTTAGTTTACTCCAGGAGGAACGTGAGGAGGAGGAGGAGGAGAAGGAGGAGTTGGTTGGAAGAGAAAAGCACTTTGACGTGGGATTATACACACAGGAAATTACTTTAAATGGAATTTCAGAGGAATTATTTGTTTCTAATCTGATGCAAATTCAAACTTATTAAAAGTGTTACAACAGTCAGCTCTGGTGTTCAAAAGGGAAACCTGAGAGGTGTCATCCTACCTGTAACTCACACCACGCCACTTCCACCGTCGTTTCAGTGTCCAGTCCCTTATAGACCGTCTTGAACGAGCCCCTCCCGATCTCAATGTTGAATTTGAGGTATCTTCCATCGGGCGAAGTCGCCACCGCTTTGGTCTCGACGTCTTCTTTCTCGTCCTGCTCCCACTGAGCATCGAACTTGACGCGAGAGAGGATCTTTTGCTGCTTATTCTGAACTTCGTTTTCAGACTCCGAACTCTGTGCGCTGGATCCCTGCGCGGCGGCGTCTGGCTCCTGGCTGCAGGGGGGCGTGATGGAGCCGGTGGCCGGGCTGGACACCGGCGACGGAGACGGCGGGGAGTAGTCGTTTTTTTCCTCCTCTACTCTGGACTCGGGCAGCGTCAGAATGTTCTCAGCAGACCAAGACAAGGCTTTGGAAAGTGTGCCGCTGTACAGAGGAGAATCGATGTCCATGCTGATTTTATGCAGACCGTACGAGTTCCTCCGTGCGCCCAAACCGTGCGCCCTCAGCACGGATGGGACGGGGGATAAGCAGTCGTCGGTCATGTCCATAGGGTGTCCCGGGAAGCCGCGTCCTGCTATCTCAAGCTGTGCGTGTGACATGGCAGCAGGTTGTTGGTTTAGAGCCTAAACGTGTAAATAGCAGGACGAGAGTACAATTACTGCGAGTTCCGAGTTACTTTCCCATGATGTCAGTGAAGGGTTCCAACAAATGACAGGACTGTTACCCCCACTATCGAGACGTGTTCTAACACGACTGTCTCAAAGTTACGCTGCATTTACCTGCACATGTATCTAACTAAAAGAACAAACCGATGGGGCAAATCGATACTTACTCGTTCCGGCCGCTGCGTAAAATAATCACCGAGTTGAGGACAAAAGTGCTGAATGAGGCATGATTACAAGTTCTTTGAGAGAAAAAAAGAATCGTCCTGGTACCTTCTCTTTGCCAAGTCTTCTGCCATAATAACCTCCTCAGAGAGAACTGGGCTGTCTATATCAACAGAGCCTTGAGGGCTGTGCGTCCTGTGCGCGCTCCAAACTCCGCCCTGGGCGGCGCTGACGCACGGATCCTTCGCTCTGGATCCAGTGATCCAAAGGGAGCAATTGCGGCACGATTGGAAATGTTTGCAGACTCTTTCAAACATCCGTGTGTAAAAAAGTTTTTCTAATTGTGGCTCGCGATTCGTAGGAAACCATTACTGATCCTGATAGATCGATAGATCGATAGATCGATAGATAGATAGATAGATAGATAGATAGATAGATAGATAGATAGGGGCCAATATTAGGGCATTCATAACCTGTCTTTATCTTTCTTGGTAACGTGCACGCTGACAGGTGCACGGTCATGATTGCAGCCAGATGATCTTTTTCCTCCTAAATTTCTTTGAAACTGATGAGTGATGTCACTTCCAAGGAAGATGCCAGCATCAGTAGCTTTATCACTCCTTGACGGCTCTGTTGACGTTTCCATCCGCCCCCAGGGGTGTTGTGAGGGGGGCCGGCCTGTAGGGGGAGCCCCGCCACGGACGCCTTCGCGCTGCTGCTGAAACAGGACACCTTTATCACGCAAGGCCACATTGGGGCCCCACCTGTTGCGCACGAGCACGCTGGGTGTTATCAGAACCACCCAGAAGTCCCTGGAGCTGTATCGCCCGCACAGGCAGGAACACACAGCCCACGATAGGAGCGGATCGTCCCGTCAGCTGCGGGGACAAAACGGAGCTTGACGGCTCCGAATATCTCTGCGGGCCTGGTTCGTATCACAGATCAGAAGCCCAAAAGGTGACTTATCACAGTAACAGAGGCACAAGCAGATTTAACAAACGCATTATTTATTTTCTTTTTACCCCCATTATATGAAAAGGAAGCATGGATATACATCTTTAAAAGACAGAGAGGAAAAACAGGAGTGTCACAGTAGCTACTGCACGAGAACCGGAAGTCCATCAAGTCCGGTATTATTACACTCTGCTGGTCAGTTCCTCTCCTGCAAGCGCATACTGCTGAAATAAAGAAGTCCCCCACCTGGTGTTGTGTCCTGGGATCTCTTTGGATTGGACTACTGGGACGACAGGTAATAACAGCCAAGCACACTGTTCCAGAGCTAATTACACCGAGGATATTTGTTGAGATAAAACTAGACGTATATACAAAAAAAAGAAGAAAACTACAGCAGGCAGGGAGAGAGTTCCCCTGATGGTTACATGTTTAAATGGCAACAATTTCACCCTGAAAAAAGAGCGACAAGTTGTATCAGTTACTGCTGATAAATGACAATAGTTCCAACTATCAAAGGCTTTGAAATGGAACAAACCACCAGTTGCCTGACCAGCATCCTCTGAGCACTGAGGTGCCTCATATTTATCCTGCAACTCCAGCAGGTTTTAGAAGAATTTGACACCCTTTCCATCATCCATGGTGATGATTTCTGCTTTGCCTTCTGCCTGTAGTGCCTGCAATGAACGCAGCAGCATCCATTCTTCTAGACCGTGGAACTCTGGAAAAACAGGGGGTGGAAATAAAAACAAACCTATAAACTACAAAGCACCTCTTCACATAAAGCTCCATGCTGCTTTGCATTTATATCCACAGTCAGATTTTATTACTGGTGTGAGAAATAGGCATTAAAACACAGGTGCGTTACCTATGCCTCATGTAAATATGTAAAGAATGCAGCACACCTTCACCCTCCGTGTCATCCCCGTTGGACAACTCGTAAAGTGTAAAAACAGCGTTGACCATCCCATTTCTGGAAACCTAAAAAGAGGAGAACATCAATCCATCTCAGGGTACGACTAAAGATGGTGCTTTAGTTCATCGAACCCATGAAAGTTTAACTAAGGCAGAAATCATAAAAATTAAGTCCTAACGTAATGGATCCATGTTTGGTGACAAGAACCTCATGGAGGCTTCTCGACTCACCCACTGGTACATTAACTTGCCCCATTCCTCCGGTCGTCTCCACATGACTAAACACCGCGACTTGTTCTTATCCAGCCACTCCAGGTTCCCTGATGTCAAAAAACACGCACCTGAACGCCCGATGTCATCAGCAAACCGACATATAAAGGGAATAAATTTACCTTTTTTCCTCAATTCCTCAAATACAACTTGAATTGCTTCCATTGATAGTTTTCCTGAAGTTCAGTTAAGATCAATAGACAGAAGTGCAACGTGTGTCTTGCGGTCTGGCCGTATGTACAGTATGTACATAGGCCTTGTTAGGATACGTTCTATCTTCTTGTTGTTGAACACCGGGCTTTCCTGAGCCTCCAGCACATCCAGGGTGTAAAGTTTGTGATGCCGGCAGTAAGAAAGAGCCAGGGAACACCATGCTGCCAGCTGTTTCTGTCTCGTATCAACATTGGGCTGTAAACTGGAAAGAGATAAACATAGAATGCAATGAAGAGTTCACAAAATGGAGCGCCCGCTCACAATATTCTGATATTTTATCTTACATTCATCCATTTTATAGGTCTGCCAGCACCTACAATCAGTCCTAAAGATTTAAAAGATTTAAAGATTTAATTAATAGTTCTCATGGGTTACAAATGAGGTGTGCCTTTGGTGTTTAGTTTTATATGTGCGTCATTATTAATGACAAAATAAATAATGGATTGACTTTAGCAATATGAAAAACGGTGACACGTTTATAGCTCTGAACATTTCCATGATAACAGCAATAAACAACTGGGTTGAGATTAATATGTTGCATCTAATATCACAGTTAAAAAGTCGGTTTGGTTATGATTACATCATTCTAAAGCAGACTGTCTATATTTGATAGTTTTGTGTGTAATCCTTTTAAGTTAATGATGTTTGATTTTGGATAAATATGTAACCAACATCAGCGCTGCACGTCATTCGTGTCTAAATGTGGCACAAATGTCCCTTTGAACAGAGTCTATGACTTTTCTGTCAGGTACATGGTGGCCAATACACACACAGTAGACAAATCAAAGGTCACAACATTGCACGTTTCTAGGAATCGTTTATAAAAATTAATTACTAAGCATGGCGAGCAACAGGCAGTCTGAAAATCTGACACGCATTTAGTGGGTTAATAACACTGGAATTAACATTTGCAGCAGGACACCTCAAACAGTTACAGGCCATGTATCCAGATTAAGAGGAGGTGAATATTAAGTAGTATGTGGACACAAGTTCAACAGCTAAAGCTAACAATCAAACAGGTGAAGCCACATAATATTAAATCCATGCGAGACAACGTTGATTAACACCCGCCCATAGGTTTAATCTGTCGCAGAGTAAAAACGTTGGGAAAGTAGATGTTTAGAAAAACTTATGGTTAAGTGTGGATGTGCAAATTTACTTCCTTAGCAATCTGTAAGTTAGCTAGTTAGCCGCCGGAAACCAACAAGATAGCTCGTAAATGAACGCTTACTTTTCAGTAACATGGAAACAAGAGAGGTAATTGGTTTTTCAAGTTTTAATGCTGCTTGCATATACAAAAGGGACGATTACTTACGTAAAAAATGGTGGGAAATTATATTGCCAGGGCCACTCAAAACTCATTTCAGATGATGTAGCGTCCACAGCTGACCGGTTCCGGAAGCGTGTCCACCTCTCAAATGGCTCCGACAAGATACAAAAATAAAAAGATTTTACATCTGGTGAATGTGTTAATTCTTAAACTCATGTATTATACGGTATGATTTTTGGCTTTATATGTGGGCATTTCCTTGCAAGGATCCAGGCTCAATTCCGAATTTTGGCATAGCGTTTGTACGCCGGAGCGATACTTATCAGCATAGAAATTAACCATTAAAATGGGAAACCATGTAAATGTTCTTTAGCATAGACTATCATATGATACTGATACGAATCACTTTCAACTTAAATTAATTCAATTGAGTATTTTTAAGCATTTTTACACACATATCACATTATGTATCCAAATTAAATAAACAATACTTTTGGTTTGCAAAGTTATTTTATTACGAATAATCTGTGCTTTTTGACAATCGAAATAGCATCTATTTCTATGTACATGTCAAACCTTTTCTAGAATCCATTTTTATCGTTCAATGTCCTTTTCTTTGACAGACGTCAAACAATTCTAGATTATATTTCTAAGAAAACACTATACATCCTTTTCATTGAGAAAATTATGTTTTACCCTTTACTGGAAAATAATCTATAGATTGCACAAATACTCTATATCAAACTCTACTTCACAGCAAGATTCATAAGGCTTTTTATACATTACTATATTACAGTAAAAGTCATGAGTAAAACTGAAACCAAGAAATAAAAGCTCAGTATTAGAATAAAATGACAGTTATTGCCATAAGTGACATATTGCAATTTAAAAATGAAAACAATCAGAATCAGAATTAGATTTTCTAAAATAAAGACAGAAGCATTTACACTTAAAGACAGAATTAATGCATTGGTCCAAGGATTTTTCACGGTGATCTGAACAAACAATACAACCAGAATATGACTCATGAGGTTAAATCGGCTACGTGAGCAAGTCACCCAGGCTTTCTCCGACAAAGTGATGAGCTTAAGCTGCGACACAGGAGGTAACACCTGGTTCCACGTGTGTGGCGCCACTTCCTGTCACAAAACAATACTGCCAGGGATAACAACGTCCAGCTCCTTTGGAGTAAATCTGGGCACAGCAGTGGTTGAACGTGCTTCATATTTTCTACTTGAGGATCATTTTGTGAAATTTCTGTACATGGTTAGAACGTCGAAACACTCTGAGCAGAGAAAACTGGTAGAAACCTTTAGCCAATTTCATGACAGGAGGTTTGTTTTCAGTGTAGCACTCAACTTGCATGTAAACCCAAGAGAAACATCTAAACCTTGGAGCATGTTGACATTCATACAGGTCTGTGATTGTTGCCTCTTTAGCTGGAGTAGAAGAGGCGATCGTATTCATTCAAGATGAACTCTACAATCTGATTCTGGAAGACCATGTGCAAAGCGATGTTTTGCGACTCCATCTCAGGCCGGAGGAGAGTCGGACCAAATACAATTGCCACGTTCTGCACAGTCATTCGATTGTCATCCCCGTACTGAATGACCCTGTCGGAGGGGAAAAAGAAGCAATCATTCTGGTTTCATAGTGTCAAGACAATGTTTTCCATTCATGTTTTAGAAGGGAAATTATGGACATTCTGGATTTGAAGTGTTAGACTGGCATCCGTCCGTCTGCTGGGAATGTTACAGGATGATAAATGCTTTGATGGAAGTGATCTAACCTTCGTAAATGCCCGAAAAGAAGCTTCATGGTATCGTGATTTGCCGAAGGAAGGGAGTTGACCAGCTCGTAAATGCATGACAGCTTTTTGTTGTAATCAGGGATCCCTGGAAAAACATAACATGTGAATATAACATCAATTACCCAGAGATAATTGCATCAAACCAGATGATAGTATCCGTTTGTTGGATTAAAAATGGGACACTGGTTTTGAAATGTGCTTACTGATAGCTGCGACAAACTTATTGAAGTGGCTGAAGGGGAAAAGGGGCTCGGGAAGCTCTCGAAAAAACAACTTGAGCGCTCCAGTGATGACGTGAACATCCCCCCACTGACCATCCTCCAGGTCCAGTTCCTCTGTGGGCACACAGCACATGCACCTCTCATTACAGCACAGCAGGGGGCAGTGTTGTCCACAACGTAGACCTGCACCGACTTAGAAACGTCCTCTATATCCTAAAATCACATGCGGGTTTTACCGTGATCGGCCTTGTAACGGAGCTTCTGAATGACAGCGAGATTTCCGCTCACTCTGTAAAGTCCATCAATGTCCAAACCTTAAAATCAAAAGAAAAGGAATGTTTACAAAGTAATCCATGACCCACACCATAATTTTATTCATGTGTCAGGCAGAGAGTACCTCTTTTTTCCACTGCTTTGATGCATTTCTCCACAAAACGTGGGACCGTGGTCTTCTCTTGTGCACACAGTGTGGCCAAATGGCAGCCAAACACATTGTCTATGAGGAAAAAGTACATTATTATGAATAAGAATTTAGGTGTAGTAAGAGTGGGTGGGTACTTTTCAATCTAATGCACTATAAGTGCATGTGGAGCTGCAATCACCTCGAATGTATCCTTTCTCCTTGACGGACTGCAGCGTGGGGCGTTTCATGAGGAACTTCATCAGCTTGGTTCGAACCCTTTTTGGGTCCGTGTCCCCCGCAGAGCTGGACGAATGTGTGACACTCGGCCTATTGGCTGAAAAGTTTCAGACATTTATAGACACTCCGCCTGCCGTTCCAACTGGGTCGACACTGATGACGTCAACTGTTCAACCTACATCGACGCTTATCGGGGCCGCTTCCAAACCGGTCGTCCCGAGCCGCGTCGGTGCAGCCGATCTTCTCGTACAAGTCTCCGTCCTCCTCGTCAGAAGGGTGGTCCTGGTACTCCTGGAGGGCACCAATAAACACGCCAGTCATCATCATATCTATATTTTCTAATAAGGCTTCCATTTTAATTTTTTGCTATCATTATTTCATTTAAAGTTGGACAGATCTGACTGACTTCAGGGCAATGATGACAGGAATCTTGTCATCAGTTAGCGGTTAGCAAGTGTGAATGTTTTTCACTACAGCTGCTAAACTTCTCACCAGTTGTCGTATGGTATCGGTCAGGACTCGGTGCCAGTCAACAATGATGCTTTCTGTGTCGTACTGTATCAGGAATTCCAAGGCGTTCTTAGTTTTTAACTGGGGAGGAGATAAAGAGACGCGTTTCATCAAGCATTGGCAGTTTATGTTGATAAAAACTGAGTTTGGGTCCAGAAGAGGTGGCTCCCTTCGTGGATCTGGAGTTTAATCCGCCCACAAACCTCCAAAACATTCTTTTTGCTGGATTTGTCTTTTGTGGCCCAGCAAATAGTCGCTCCTTTCAGGTCCACTGTGACCTCTGGGACAATCTGATTGGTTTTGTTCTGCATGAAATAATAAAAAACTCAGTGTTTAGATTCCACAAAACAAAGAGAACTCTAACCTGACGGCTCACCTGCATGAATATATATAAATAACACACTTAAAATTCACCAAAAATGGAGTATTCCAATAAAATTATTTTAAATCTAACCTGCGGGCTCCTGAGATAATAGTAATGGATAAAAGGTGTGTGTAATTATCTACACTTACAAAACACGAGAACATTCATGTGGATGAGCGCTTTTATTATGTATTATTAACTGTTACTATTATGACTATTGCAGCATACCGATGCTCCGGTGGTGGTGGATTTGGGGTCTTTGTGGAATGTGAGCACCCCTCCGTGGAGAACCGTCCACGTCTGGGTCCAGTTTTTCCTGAAACGTTGGAGTGACCACAGAAGAAGATGACGCGTGACGCCGAACACACCCAGGAACACGTGAGACCTGCGTCAAGTCCGAGCTCACCTTACTTTCTTGCCGTTTTCAGACACCTTTGTTTTATTGAGGATTCCGGCTTTTTCCAGGTTCTGCACCTAAAAACGATGAAGATGTTTTAAATCGTGATTTATGTACGAATGTTGATGAGCTCAGCTGGACACACACACACACACACACAATGAGACGTTTGAACAGAATATGGAATCTTTGTCTGATTAACGTTAATAATTAATTAATCATAGTGAAAACACTAAAAACAGCTCATTGTCTCCAAATGACACCAATAAACGTGCGACTCCCTTCCTGTGAGCATAACTCTCTCTCCCTGAGTCACCGGTTAAATAGATCAGAGCAACGGGCTCTGATCATAATGTCACAATGATGAAACTGACCAACACTTCCACATTCTGTCCCATTACACTGTGGGAAATGGCGCTAGAATTATTTACAAGGTCCAGAGAGTGAAACATCAGACGCCGTCACATGACTGAGACAGAGAATTCCCCTGTTGCCGGGGTTATTTTAAAAACCTGGCCCGTCATAGATAGACGACGCTATCTATGAACTGAGCTCAGGTGAGCACTCGAACCAACAACCCACGTTATAGCGAAGCCACCTGGAGGTCAGGTAATAGGGCTTCCTCCAGCATCTGTACCCAAAAGCCTTTAGAGAGACAGAGTGGCGTTCAGAGGGGCACCGAGCTGAGTGGAGGGTCGTGATTCTGGTTCAGGATTGAGTGCAAACTCACATGATGCTGCGTCTCTGGAGAGTTTCCAGTGCTGGAGCTGTCGCTGCTGTAGTCTGACGTTTTCCTCCGGTGCGTCGGGAAGAACCTCTGCAGGAGGAGGACAGCAGATGCCAGAGAGGATCAGAACCAGGCAGAATTCCCCTCATCTGAGCACCACGTTCAGGCTGATTCATAACCTCCATAAATAGAGGAACAGTCACCAAAGTTACAGTTCTCATGGTGAGAACCTCCTCTGGCCTTTTGATTCTGATTCTGATTCTATATTGATAAAGTTTAGAAGTTAAAAGTGCAGAGAGAGGTGAAGACAGTTGTCCAGACTACAGTTAAATAAAACCCAACACGCAAAGGACCCAGAATTGAGAAGGCTGGGCGGACAACCTGAGTGGAAAACCTCACCTTCTCTTAGTCAAAAGTGTCCACATACTTGTGGCAGCGTGTTTATTTAAGCGGAGAATTACTGATAGCAAAAAAATAAAAATAGAAAAAGGACCATATTTTTAGAAACCGCCTGCCGAGTGTTTCTGCATCAAGAGTCTATCTTCCGCGTCCGTGTTGTGGAGCTCTGAACGCGCCAGACTGGATTTGCTTTGCTAAATAAGGGCTCAAAAACATGGGAGCGTCTGTCGTTAAACAGGGACCTGGCCCGACGGCTCCTGTCTGACTAAAGCATTCAGCTAAAGCCAGCAGACACACCCTGGATGTGTGACACCACGTGTGCACGCAGGCCTGTGCATGTGTGTGTGTGTGTGTGTGTGTGTGTGTGTGTGTACCCCGTCATCCTGGGGCGAGCCCAGCTGTGCAGGTCCCACGGTGTGTCTCCAGTTTTTGATGACCGACGTGTTTTCGCCTTCGACGCCGTTCTCGGCCCTGGACTGGCCTGGAGCTACGGGAGCCTGGAAGAGTCAAAATAATTCCATTAACCAGCACAGACCCATATTTTTTTCATGCAGAATGGTAAAACCATTTTTTTTTGTTCTTGTTTTGAAGATGCACAAACCTGTTTACCTCAGGTAGGTTCCAGAGAGACCTGCTTCCATCTCTTAGGTAATAGTAGGTGTGTCCTCTATCATCCACAGACTTGATCCACTGTTAAATAACAAACATGCAAGTAAAAAAATGACTCACAATAATTACCCCGCTAAGTGAATGCTGGATTATCTGCTATGTTATACAATATAACAAGCATTCCTGCTAACAAACGTTGAGCGTGTGTGCAGGTTCTCAATGCTGCTACGAGATGCTGCCAAGTTTCTTCTTAACTCAAGTCTCTGACCTGAGGATTTTCACTGTTTAACCCCCCCCCCTTTCACTCGGTCCTCCGTGCTACCTGCTCTGGAGAGTGCTCGCTGGTGAACACCCACGCCCCGGTAGGATCCACGCTGAGGCTCCAGCCTGCAGGGGTGCTGCGGTCCAGGCTGGCCCGGGGGATGATGGGCCGACCCACGTGACGCAGCATGTACTCTTTGGGCAGCATGGGGGGGCCTGTGGCGAGGAGCTCCTCTGGCTCTTCTGCGTCTTGGTCCTCATCCTGAGGATAGTCCTCCTCAGGTAAAGGGGGCTGAGGGCGCACACAAATAAAACACCTAAAGGTGGTGGAATGACTAATGGAACACTTTATAACCCTTTAGCTTAGCATAACCACAAGCTAAAGCTTATTTTAACTAAATTCTTTCACTCTGAAACCTTTTTCAATTGCTGGACTTCTCTTAAGATCTAAAGATGTTTTGCTTTTGAGCTAAAGGCTTTGAGAAGCTCCACAGACGTATCTTTGAAGTAAAACAAAACGGTAATTTGTGGTGCTACCAGCGACTTCCTGCCTCATCCGAGACGCTTCCTCCAAGCATTGCGTCATTGCAGGCCATGTGCCAAACTTAGACTGTTTCATACACGCTTTGTGCATTTCTACCTTTTTAAACGTACAGCGTGAATGAAACCGTATGTTCTTCTAAAGTTGGACACTTTATCCTCTGTTGGGGATATTCTGCGCTGGTGCTGTGGGACGTTTCCGAGTGAAAATGAGTCTGGTTTGCTCTGTGGTTTCCATTAAACTAGACTGTATTTACAGCTTTCCCCTGGGTGAAGCTAAAAGCGGAGCCAGCCTAAGTGGAGCAGCCGGGTCGTCCTTACCGGCCCGTCCTCGTGAAACCTGTGCACGCTCATGGGCTCCATCAGCGGAGGGTACGGGCTCAGCTGCTCCGGAGGCTCCCAGGTCGTCTCCCCAGACATCGGGTTGTAGAAGTAGGGGCGACCGCTCGTCTCATCCACCAGCTGCTCCCAGTCTGAGCTCCACACAGGAGTAGGAGAGGCGGGGGATGGAGAGAAGGCAGGAGAAAGAGGAGGCGAAGGGGGCAGAGGATTCCCTGCTGTGAGGTGTTCAGAGTAAGTGGGGGATTCTAAGCAAGGCTTGTCCCAGGTGGTCTGCCCCGTGCTGGGGTGGTAATAATACTCCTGTCCACTTTCCTGGTCAACGTGCACCTCCCATCCAGTCAGATCCAGGTAGGAAGGAGAGCAGGAAGACGTAGACTCGGAAACGCTTTGGCGAAGCTGCTCTACGTTCACGTAAACAGCCGACGGGGACGTTTCATCCTCCACCTGCGATGAAACCAAAAAAGAAACTGCTTAGAAGAAGCTGGAGCATAAACAGACTGCTCCCAGTTGTACAACCAATAAAAAAAAACATTCTTATTGCGCTCATAAACGCTGCTGCATCATCGCTTTTACAGTCGAGCGAAGCAAAAATACTTTGACCAGCTTGCAAACAGCTAGCCGCTAAAGCAAGAACAAGAAGAGCGAAACAGAAGGGACAGAAGTGCCGTAGTTAGATGTTCCTGCTGCAGCTGCAGTGGTGACAGCAACAACCCAGAATCCACCGAGTCATTTAAGATGGCGCAGGGCCTGGAACAGAGGCGTGCACACTTTATCCTGTCAGATAGTTTAGAGTTGACCAGAAATCTCTGGTCCCCCCCACCTAAAAAATAAAATCCAGTTTTTGGAAAAGCGGAACTGTTTTCAGTCCACAATTTCAGCGGTGGTGGTGATGGTGGGGTGGTGGTGGTCTGTTTCATAGTAAACACAAGCTCAACACAGACGGTGTGCAACACTTCTTTATGTCCACAATACATCACAAGCTTTAACTAATAAACAGTGGGAGTTACCAAGTTACAACCCACAAAGTTCCACCATAAAATGCTCCAACACGCATGAGCGATTATATTTGAAACCGGGCCGATCGCTCGTGGACACATGACTTCACCCCCCGTCACCCCTCTAGGCGGTGCGTTCAGGGTCCTCTATTGAACGATATCAGTGTGCCGACTTCCGCTGCCTCCACTTTGGTGGAGATATAACCCCGAGACAAATCGATGCGGACAGCTAGACGAGCGACCCAGAAGCCAGGGCAGGAAATGAAAGAATTGCTTCATTGATCTCTGACAGTGTGACACAGGAACGCCCCGACCCTGAAGGCAGCGGCAGCAGAGGGCTATCGAGAGTAAACAGTGCAAATGTGGCGTTTCGCCTGTAAATATTGCTCTTTGATTGATGCTTTTTTTGGTCATTTTGCAACTTCCTGCTGCTTTTTACATCAGCTGATTACTTCACTTACAGAGAAAAACGCCACCTAACACCCCACCTTGGTTTTTTAACCAGCTTATCTGTGAGTTGGCCTCAGCCCTGGTCACTCTAAACATGTCAGTGAAGTTGCCTCCATTCTGAGGAATCTGAAACAACACTGTGATGCGTTCGTGCGTCATGCAGCTGTTCTCCATCCATTACCTGCGCACTTCAAAAATCAGTGTTTGAGCACCAAGTTAGTGGTTTTGATCAGCACGACGTGCTGAGTCTGTTTGTATTGTTTACAAAAGCAGAACATTTGAGAAGAAAGGAAGCATTCTATTTCCTTCTGAAATGTTTCCTATGTTTTGACTCAGAACGGCGTGAAAACAGAAGAGAACCGTGTTTGCTGCCGACAGACGACCATGTGACTCAAGGCCAAAAGCATCGATCTAACCCTCTTCACAAGACCGTTGTTTAATTGACATCTGTCAGTGGCACTTTCTCAGTACAGGAAAACATGCGGGGACAAAAAACAAAACAGGAAGTACAAGAAAAGGTGGAAGCGTCCTGACAATACCCGCTGAAAAATCATAAAGAAAGCAAGTCTGATGGTGGCTTACCTGCGGACCCACCGGCAGACTCAAGCCCCGCTGGGCCCGGTGACCCGACCAAGCCCTCGAGTACATGTCCACCATGTTCATATCATGGTTACTTGATGATTGACGGGAGCCGTGATCCGACCGCGAGCGCACAAATGTGTCGCACAAACTTGTGATGCCACAGAGACGAGACGCCCTCGGCCGCCTCTCAGCTACGACTGCTGCAGCCCAGACAGAAAGCAGAACTGTGGGCTGTGTTACAGAAGCAGCAGGAAGGGACTGTGTGTGTGTGTGTGTGTGTGTGTGTGTGTGTGTGTGCGTGTGTGTGTGTGTGAATTAATCCACGCAGGATGGAGTGTAGAGGGTAACCGTCTGCCAAAACAGAGTCAAAGGCAAAAGACAAAGCGCACTGCAATCTACTTCCTGCTTCTGTGCACCACCAGTAGAAAGGAAACGTTAGCTTAGCTCGGACTTATTTTAGGATCGCTCTCGAAAGAAGAACAACGGCAGAATACCAAAGATATGATCAAAAGTCCGGATGTGCAGCACCTGTATCAGACCCTGACCTCCCAGAATGCCTTGACAGCTGCTTTGGGCTCTAAAGAGATCGCAGTAAAGGAAAATTAGAAATAGGAAGTTCTCGGAACCAAATATTCCGTTAGTGTGCCAGAACGTCCTTCTACATGTGGCAACATCTGGAAGACAGCTGGCACTTTTATGGCTACTTTCTGTTGAGTGTTCTGGGGCAAAGGTTAATCTCAAATAGACTTTACTGTGTGTCTGTCGTGCTAATTGGTACATGTTTCGTGATTTTGTTAGCTAATATTTGTAATTGGTTGGGAAATACGAACCCAACGCATTAGCGATCCTCTGTGATGACTTTGCTTTAATATGACTTTATGGTGGTCAGAGACCTTTATGGCATAGATTTATAGATTGTGATCATGCGTTAGCATGTTTGTTGACCTCTTGGACTCGTGTCCAAGGTCGAGGTTTTGCTCAGAAAAGAAATGTACTAAAAAACAGGACAATAGCACGGGAAGTCATCAAGGCGTCCTCTGGTGGCCAATCGGAATGTCAGAAAAGGCTAAAGAAATCTAACAAAGTCTAGATTACACTGCAAAAATAAGAAATTATCCTGCATTATTGCAACATTTGACGAAAAACCAATCATTTATTTCATTTTGTCGCTGGTGGAAATGCTTTTTTTTTCCAAAAACGACCTGTGTAATACGGAGACGTGGGAGTCAGAACGTACGGAGGTCAGTGGGCCTTGAGTGTCCCCCTGGTTGCATAAGCTGTGCTCCTTTTACACTTGGAAGACGCTGCCAAATATATCATGTACATATTCACACAATGAGGAACTACAACATCCTCCATAGAAACGGCGTTTCCTGAAATACTCAGACCATTTGGTTTTATTGCCCAAATATTTGACAGTCCCTCAGATGTACCAAGAATAAGGGTTAGGGTTCCTTCATGGCTTTACAGATGCTTTGACCCTGGCGTCTTCTTCCAGCACAACCTAACCTAAACGCCGACCTTAGGCGAGATCGAGGCTGAAAGGCTCCCAGCAGGAAAACTCGCTGCCCTCTGCGAAGCCATGAAGCAGCAATATGCGTGATTACTTAACCACATTAGCGCTGATCCAGTCAAACAACGGAGAACCAAATTGAGCCCCAAATCACGCCACAAAGAAGACAGTTGGGCCATTGAATCCGCTAAGCTCCGCCCCCGTCTCTTACATCACATTCCTCCTGGCCCAAATACAGACAATTCCATCGTCCTTATCGGCGCATTAAAGGCAGAATTCCAACACATTTTGTGTGGGAGGGACATTATTAATTGCTCTTAGAGTCCTCGGATTCCAGAGCGTGTGTGGGTATCACCAGCACCAGCACAGAACCTGAGAGTCCATCTTTAAAGATTCCAGCTGACTGCGATACTCAGCGCTCAGGTAGTCGTCAGACTCTGAGACATTCTGCAAATGGGAGCGACACCGATACCATGTGACTCACGCAGCCGGGAACAAAAGCCCAGCTGAAGCTTCTTCCACAATGGCTTTACAGGACTCTCAGCACAACCAGGCGTCTCAAGTCGCCTGGAGAAGAAAGTCAAAGTGAAAGTCTGGAAAAATGCAGGCGTTCTGCTTTCCAAGCCCGTGCTCCACGTGCTAGGTGAACAAACTACTTTACAGCCCGGAACCCTGTAATTTATAGGCGCTCTAAAACATTCTCTTGAGATGTGCTGTAAAAATAAAGGCCTTCTGCTGTAACTTCTCATCTGGCTGAACAAATATCCCATTTATCTCACACACGAAGCTGCTCGAGCCGTTTTCAAGTGTATTCCCAAATCCAAACAAAGATGGTGCCTGAACGGGAGGTTTATTTAGCCAAATTCATGCTCTCAGAGGGGTGGTTTATAGGGAATACTGCTGTTCCCTGGGCCTCCCCAGGTCTCATTCACCTTCCACTGCTTCATATATGACGTCTGTCTCATCCGTGTGAAAGAATCGGGAGCAGTACGAAAGCACTCGATCCATAAATATTACCAGTTTGCCCTAGTAGAGATATTTAAAAATCCAATGTTTGATACTGTAAATGATTGATTCCTCCTCATAAAACAGACAAATACTGAAGTTTCCGTTGGAGTCGGTTCCCAGGCTTCTTCGGAAATACGGCAGAACAACATTCTTGTGGCCCTGGAGGCGGAGCCACATCTGCATTTATAAAATATTTCACTTCTACATGAATAAACAGGCAGCTAATAATATACTCAGGTGCTTGTCCACCTGGCTGCTCCTAAACTACATCTAACTGGCTGAGATTAAATCACAGTAGCACATTCAGGCCCCTCTCTAACCATCCATAAAGAGATGAGGCTCCTCCCCAGGGCAGCAACTCCCCACCTCATCTCTAAAGGTGCACGTGTGCCGTCACAGGGTTCAGCTCAAATATGTGTGTGAGGCGTTCAGCACGGGCAAAAATAAGACGTCTCCTTAAATACACAACAATTAAAAAAAGATTTCAGATGGTTGGAATTTTAGTGGCAGCAAAATGCAAAGTTCCTTTAACCACAAACTGCTGATGGCTGCGTTTATCAGTGTGGAGTAAGATTTAAAGAGCACGTGTGTGTGTGTGTGTGTGTGTGTGAGGCACTGATGATGTACAGCGAGCCCTGATAACATTCTCACACTACCTGTCGGAGCAGTTCTTGTCTTGTTTTGGCATTAGATTTGTCGTAGAGCAGCTGGAATTACCTGCAGGCGAGCTGCTCTCCAGCAAGCTCACCTGCCAAACATCAAAATGCTCGTTTTGCTCAAGATGGAGAGCAGCACCAGTCCCCTGGACACCCGCTGACAGCAGCCTCCATCAGCCGTACCGGCGGTGCAGCCATCAAACAGAGAAAACCCACTCGTCTTTATAACTACCTGCAACACGACCACAAAAAACCCTCCATAAACTAATAAAGGTTCCGAGCATTTCTGCTTTCATTATCCAACATAAATATCACATAAAGGGCGCCAGGGTTCCTCCTGCAGCAGCTCTTGCAGCAATTGAAGATTTTAGACTTATTGTTCATTAGAAGTTTGATTTCTTCGGCAGAATTCTGCAGAAAAAATGACATTCACACCCTATTAAAAGAAGAACGCAGGAAATAAGGGCACAGGCCAGCGTGTTGTGCACAACACCCGCAGAAGCCTCCAGTTGAGGCGACCTACATTTGAGCCAATTGCTTGGCCCATTATGCGCGCGCACGTACGTGCAGAGAGGGAGAAAGTTGGGCCAGACTCCCCCTCACATCACCATGGAGATAGCTCCTCTATTGTGGGGTGAGAATAGAGGTTTTTGAGGGGTCCTGGCACGTCTCCGGCCTCGCTCCAACAGCCGGACCCCCCCCCCCCCCCCCCCTCCACAGCAAATCTCAGGCTATGAGCAGCGTTTATCTCACAATTGCTTGTTAAAGCGCTTCAGACCCCCCAGGAAAGAACCAAACGCGCCGGTTATGATGCGCACGGAGAGACTGGTTCTACTGGAGAGGCTGCAGCCATTACACGACTTTCTCCTCCACGGGCGGGCTGGAACTCTGCAACAGGTGTACGAAAGCGGACTTACCTGACAGCCACATTAAAGTGTCCTTAAATCTAACAGGTTACATCTCGGGTGGCACACGCGCGCATCTGAGCGCAAAAGCGTCGCGCGTTCTCCCAGTGGTGCTTTTAATCAGAATTCCCAGGATCTCCACCAAAGCCGGGAAAGCAGGTAGCAGCTGGAGGTTTGGGAGTGGCTGGCAGCTTTCGGACTTAACTCCTTCCTGCTCTCCGAAGACACCACCCAGCCGACGCGACCTGTTTGTTACCTGTTTTGCATCCGAGTGCGCGCCGAGCGGAGCCGATTCCTCAGACCTTCGATGTCGGGTCGAATCCCCGCACCGGAAAAGTTGAACTCTCTGCCGAAATAGTTCGGCTTCTACCAAATTTAGTCCGGATCCAACGCTGTAGGCGTACACACCCGTGAAAAGCTCCCGCCCGAGGGTGAATCAGCTGGTTTTACTGGGCTATTTCTCGAGAGAAAACACCTCTCTTCATCCACCGAGATGGTTCGGATGGACCGCTCATTCATATGCTGATGAGCTGGCACAGATAGCGTGAACTCAACTAGCGTGGTGTTCCAAGTTAGGAGGCTCCTCGATGTGAAGGGGATCTTCAGTTTATTCTCTCTCTGTCAACTCTAATTCAATCAAGTTTATTCCTGATCAATGGCGCAAAGTCCACACTGAGTTATTTAGTCAGTGCCGTGAGGAATTCTGCTTAATAGCTGTAATTGGTGGACTGTATGTCAGTTTGAATACGTGCGTTTAAACACTGAGGGAGAACACTGAGAGAAAACCAGTTTCCAAATTTAAAAATACAAAAAAAGTTTCAGTTTTGTGCAGGAAGGGTTAATGAACTATAACATGGCCCGCCACTAGGGGGCGATCAGGAAACATATTTTAAATCAACACATTCTTATTCGCTCTAATATTTTTTTTTATTATTTATATGATATGATATATTATTTAGCTGACGCCAATAAAAGTAAAGGGTTTCAAATTACGAAACAAGTAGCTTTAGTTGTGAAAGCAAAAAAGCCTTGACTGGGTTTAAAAGGCGACGCGGTTACGTGGACGTTTCTGACAATAATGGCGCCGCAGCGACATCTGCCGGTTAATGTAATTACTACTTTTTTAAATCACAGAATGACAACGTAAAAGGCATCAATGGAAATGTTATTGCAGGCTGAAAACCTTACCTGAGCAGTCGATGCTTCTGCAGAGAACGTTCCATCTGCTGCTTGTCTCCCTGGTTCTCCTTTAAACTCAGGCTCGGTCGGCTCAAACTGTTCACCACAATCTGGGAGGTTTTCCTCTGGCGCGGGGTCCAATGGAGGTAAATTCGGGGGTTCAGGGAAATCCTCGTCATCGTCGTGTTTTGAGTTATGATCCTGCAGTGAATCTTCCGACTGTTTTCTATATCGTGGCACAGGTTTCATATAAAGTTCTGAGATGTCAGGATGCTGAGAGTTAAGCAAGGACCCGGAGCGGTATTCCTTATCCATAATTTGTTCTGGTTTCTCTGTCTCTGGGACATCCCCCCAGAATACAAAATCCTCCCCCAAAGCACCCTGAGAGGACGGCTGAGTCGCCACTGCTGTCATTTTGTCGCCCCTCTCAGGTGACGCAGATCTGCTGGGCATCTCCTTCACATACTGGGCTGGGACATAAAAGGGCCTGCTGCGCTGGTCCCTGCGGACGCGCCACCAGTGCTCGTTGGTCTTGCAGACCAGGATGTAACTCTCATTGGGCTTGATGGACACGAGGCGACCATCCTTGGCTGTGTAGTGGAAGTCATACTCCACCAACACGAGCATCGTTGTTGAGGCCCTTCCTGTCAGTATGGATACAAGGTCCACATCTCAGTACCTGAAAATAAAGGAAATATGACTTCTGGTGGTTTCTAACATGTAGTTGTTGGAAATGTCACCACTTACATCTTTTTGCTGTGTGTGTGTGTGTGTGTGTGTGTGTGTGTGTGTGTGTGTGTGTGTGTGTGTGTGTGTGTGGATGTGTTTCTATCTTTTCTTCTTTAATATTACTTTTATGTGTCCTGGTCATGCTGTGATTTTTGTGCTCATGTTTATTTTGTTGCAATAATAATTCTTGTTTTGTGTCGCTGTTTTCTTTAATGAAATATTTGTCATCTCTTTCCATCTCTGGGGGTATTTTGGGGAATCATTTGGTGCTTTTTCTTTCCTCTCTCCCATTTCACCGCCTGTTATTTAGGGGTCAGAGTGTCTATTTCTAAATCCATCCAGTGTTTGACATATTCAAGCTTTCTGCTTGCGTTTAGTAAAGACTTTGATGCTGATGCATTAGCTTAAACGTCTGCCTTGGGTAAAAGCTTCTGTGTTAAGGATGAGACAGGAAATAGTTTCCATTTGCAGCAGACCCACTTCAACCTGAGCGTGCACAGGCAAGAGCAGCAGCCTCAAAACCGGCTCTCCACAAAACAGGAAGCCTGCATAAAACCCAACACATCACATCGATCGAGCTCACACTGGCTTATCAGGCGCTGTTTCCCAGAAAACACTCACAACCTGGTGTCTTATAGCACCACAAATAGATGCAGATGTTCATTGTTTGATATGAAAAAGGTATGTCCCTGCAGACATTTAAATCTAAAGCTGTAGGTAAAAGTTGTACAAATTACAATTTTAACGCATTATGCACTGAAAATAATTAATCAACATCAGTTTCTTGTTAAACAGAGCACGTTTTAGTAGATGACGTTGACTGGTTTCATCCTGCGCACAGTAGCGCAAATCAGTGCATTAAAACAATAAAGACCACAATGACATCATACAGATCTGGGTGAAGACTTCATCTACTTGCCTGATGAGTTTTCCAGAGACTTTAATTGAATCTGTCTTCCCTGGAAGAGGGTTGAGTCCCGTTGGCTGCAGAGCCCAAACTGCTGCTGACTGTTGGACATCTGCTCGATTCAGGCTCTTGTTTCCTGTTCTGTGAGCAACGGGGTTTTCGTTTAAGTACGGTGCCCAGGCCCCCGCCCCCCTCGCAAAAGACAAGACACACAAAAGAGGAAGTCTGAATTTAACCATACTTCCCAGTCTGGTCTTGTTGCGTGTGCATGATGTTTGCGAATCAGAAGTCTGGAAATAAACCATGATGATAACATTCCCAGTCTTGTGTCTCTTACTGGCATATTGCGTCTGCCCCCGTTGATTTGCATTGCTTTGTGCCCCACTCGGCCCTCTGATGGAATTCAGGTGTTTAACACCGATTTCCCTATATAGGCAGCCACTATAGTTCTGCTATATAGTAGTAGTGGATATTATATATTACAGGAATCAATTTTTTGTCAGTGCGAAATCGGAAAAAAGTTGAGGTAATTGCATTGAAATGGTTGTTTGCCAGATGTAAATAAAAAACTACTTTCACGTTTGTCAATAATCGCAATAGTGCGTTAACAACTTTTAGTTGGCATCATAGAGCGTTACTCCTACACGTTATCCCACAGAGGATTCTGGGTAATGTAGTTGGAATTACGTTTTTTTTTTTCAACAGTATTGGAAGCCCCGCACGAGGCAGGGCAGCAAAAAATTAATAAAAACTCATGTTGTTCCTCCCCACGGAAATCTTTAGTAAAAGGCGAAAGATTTATACGATCTGAAGAGAAACATGAGTGTACTACCTTAGCTACGTTGTCCAGACAGGTGTAACTCTCAGTCAAAGAATATACGATGATGGTTGTCACACGCAGTCAGTGCGTTATTGATCACATGTAACATAAATTAACATAATCATCATTTGCAATTATATTTAACACAAGATTTAAGTATTTTACTCATAAATGTGCGCTTTAAAATTGCTTTGAAGGGTGTACGCAAGGCATGATGGGTAATGCTACATGATTTCTGCCTCATATAGCTTTTGAAGGAACGACCCTGCGTTTAAAATAACACAAACATAAGATAATTTCGATTTAGGATTATTTTACAATCAAAATGTATTTGGGCGTTTAAAAGGCGATATAAAATGTTTTAGAAATGTACGCATGCGCTCTGTGGACGCGAGACTCAGACTATGGTCTTCCGCCCACGGACCGGAAATTCTTCCGGACTTTCCCAGCGTTGCATGACAGAACTGTCCAGTAAACGTTAACGTTTAAAATTGCTGATAGATGCACCGTGTATGCAATTTATTTTCCTTGCCAAGAATCATTCATTCGTACTCCGATCCAAATTAATGATTTCCTTTATAATTGACACGAAGCCGCTGTGGGATTCAAGACATTCGGACAGATTAAACATCTGTCCTGACCATGAGCAGGTCAAAAGCGTTTATGCGCAAAATTATAATTTTATTGTTTTGCACAAAGTGCATGCATTTTTAAACATGATTTAGTCGTGATTTGCCAAGGAGCAGACAGTTCGATGGGGTGGAGGTCAACACACTCCGCAAAGTGAATCCAGACCAGCATGACTTCCATTCACCTCCACCTCCAACTTTGATGGTTAAAGTTATAAAATATTGATTTACATTCACAAAGATGTCACACTACAGACTTCAGAACATCATGGATGCGGTTTATTTCTGGAAATGCTTTACACTGTAATATTTAAAACATAAATTACATAACTGATCAATCTACCAGCACAATTCTAATAAGCAAAAAAAGAGCGCCACAATCCAAATTTTAAAGATACAAAAGACAAATGGCAGTTTTTGTGCAAATACATCGAATGTATCAGTTCTCAGCTTTTTAATGGCATCTGTGTAAATGTACAGTAAAACTCAACTCTGAAGTGCAGCTTCCACGCACTATCAGCAGCACTCTGAATTTAAGTTTTGAAGTTTTTTTTAATTCTAACATCAAATTGTGGCACTCATAATTTTAATCCACCCTTTAAAACCAGATCATGTTTTTAAAATACTGTTAATGATGGTGGCCTGTCTTTAAGACACACCGTTTTGGTCCACCTACAACCAAATATACAGATTAATTCTTCTTCCATTTTTGGTCAACTGTTAAAATATAAATATAGATTAATATTTTAATAGAAAAATAAGGCAGATTCTTGTCTTAAAATCAGCTGTGTTATTTCCTATTTCCTATTCCTTTGTCCACAAAAGCCACAATTTTCGATGATTTCATGGAAGTCCATTTCGACCAATATGAATAACAAATAATAAATAACAAGTCCTTACAATGAGAAACTTTCATTACCATCTCTAAAGTTGTATCTCAGCATTTTGGCTTAGCATCTCATAATAAAGAGAAATGTCTCAATAATGTGAGGTAGTAACTAAGCAGTACGTATCTAATTCTGCTGAATTCAAAGTGTTTACAACGGCAGAAGTGGACTTCTACACAAACGAATGGTGAAGAGGACAATTTGAAAAGTGTCTGTGTGCAGCTTCAGACCATTTCCTTTAAGTTCATATGGCCTTGACATCAATGAGATGGCCCTGCTGGGAACCCTGCCTCAGGGTCTTGATCCCCTGCAGCTTGCGACCGTGAAGCGTGAAGCGGGACCAGGCGGCCAGCTGGAGAAGGGCACAGGTGATAGGCACAAACACCAACATGTAGAAGCAGCCCAGACGCAGAGGTGGAGTCCCTAAACCACTGGCGGTGTCAGGCACCGACACCAGGGAGTCCTTGACAGGCTGCCTCTCAAAAATATCGTAACCTAGGGAGACAAGAGGTAGCTCCTTTAGACACGACTAAACACAATAGCAATCTCATGTATACGACTAAATCTGTTACTTAAGACAAACTGTGATTGGAACATGACAACTGTTTAGCACAAAAACATTGAGAGTACTCTGTTACACTGATGCCAATATCCGTTCTGAGCATTTCTATTTCTACCTGTGTAAACACAGAGCAGCCAGGTGCCAATGAGAGGAGCAAATGTCTGGCCTGGTTTGGTCAACAAGGCAACCATCCCAAACAGAAGTGCCGACGCGGCCTGCCGCCGCCGATTGATGACAAAATCCTCATCTACGAGGTCAGAAATAACCAGTTTCAGCAGCTTGCACGTCCCCTCTGTGAACACCCGGTTACTGGAAGAAAGAGAAGGAGTTACATTCCCCAGTGAGCGCTGCGTGAGGACAAACACCTGACAAAAATCTGGACAATCATGCTTCAAAAACATCTTTTTAAGTCAAGTGGGTTTGACTTAAAAAGATGCACTAGTGTGTCCAAACCACACTGTCATGTTGACACCTCAAACACTGCACCAGGGCTTGGCTGCTGATTGCATTGTAGCGTGCAATAAAGCTTTACAACGATAAAGCTCAAACCTCCACGACCATGCGAACTCAGGTTTTTCTATGCCGTACAAGGATGCTCCGTTTGGGCTCTGCTACTACAGCAGTGATGGTGATGATGAGGCTAAAACAAACCGAAGCAAAGCTTGTACTTTCCAAAAAAGTGAGGTTTGTTGGGTTAACCATGAAAACATGTCCTTGCTGCATGCTTCAATGTGTTTGTATATTCAGCGCTGAAAATAATAAAACCTTGGAGAAAAAGGACAAACATAAAAGGTCAAGCTGTCAAACATCAGACCCCACAAAGCAAGCGCTGATGTGTGTGCATTGCCGTACCTAGCAATGAAGATGCACAGCAGATAAATGTGGTCAGCCCCTGCCAGCAGCATAGCCACACTAAGTCCCAGTTTGAGAATAAATAACCAGCGGATAACCTGGTAAACTCCATAGCGTTGGCACAGCGTCAGGAAATATAAGTTATTTAGGTGAGGAGCAATAAAAGAGATGCCTGCAGGAGAGCACAACAAAAAAAAGAAATTAAATGATTAAAAATCTGAAAAGTAGCATAGAATATTATAGGCTGCCTTGTTTATGTGATCTAATTTATCTTTGACATTTATTGTTATATGACTTGTACACTTCAAAATGAAAGTTTAGATGATTTTTTTTTTAAAAGACAAAAATATCACAACTATGAGTGCAGTTTGAATTTATATTGTAGTGGTTGGTGTCTTTTACCGAGTAGGACGGAACCTGTCGAGGCAGAAATGTTGTCCGACAAGAGATGTTCCAGGAAAAGAGGAAAGAAGTTGCTGTTAAAATGGCAGTGAAAAACCTGTTGGGGGAGCAGAGAACAGCGACGAACAGCTGTATTATAGGAGGGAACAAAACTAAGGAGGTCAGAAATGAAAGCACCAGTTACTCCAACATACAAGAAACAGTGTTTGTCTACTGATAAAGGCAGAATGTGAAAGAAAGAATCAACACATGTGAGCTTAAAACAAGGTTAGAATACTCTAAAAACCACGCAGCTTATGTGATCAAGCACTACTGTGGTGCCAAACTCATCTGGGACCTGTTACATCTACTTGTAGCACACCCAACAGGATATAGTCTATTTTACCTGGACAAGATTCATCGATGCAAACCACATAAAGTTCCTGTGTCTGGAGAGCTGCCTGAGGTACTGTGCTATTGTGACTGGTTTGTCTGAATGGGCAGGTGAACCAAGATCGACAGTCAATCTGGGGGAGGACAAAAGAAAGGGAGCAGTGAGATAAATGGGGAGAGGACAAACGCCACCGTCCAAGCGTCCAGTTCTCTTACTCCTTAAGGGTCTGTGCTTCAGCCCGTCTCACAAGGACTTCCTTTTGGAAATGGTGCTGTAGCACATGAGACACAAATAAAAATCCCACGACGGAAAAAGCCGCCAAAGCGATGCAGAAAAGTCGGAAGGAGTAAAAGTCCTCCTTATTCCAGAAAGAGTAGGAGAGAAACACGGAAGCTGAGCCCAGAGCGCTGAACACGGAACAGTGGAAGTTGAGGCGCGTTCGATCGGAGGCCGACACAGCGAGGTCGGCCAACAGCGCGCTGTGGTGGAGGTCCACCAGAGTGAGGAACCCATCGTACAGACACAGGCACAACAGGAACTGAAGCCCCGGTCTGGCCCAGGACACCCAGAATGCCAGGAAGGACAGGGCAAAAAGAGGGCCACTTGTTGAGAGCGCTTTGAGGCGCCGCAGCACGACCTCTGAATTTGTGATCGGAGAGCCTGACCTGAAAAACAAAGTGGCAAAATGGGTCATTCTATTTCTTAGTAATTATGAAGATAAACTGTACAATTACAGGACTTCTTGAAATATCTGCTGTCCTCAACCTGGCGTAAATAAATGTCTAATATTGGACAAAAAAAATGTAATATCTAGTAGATTAGATATTTTAATCATTATCGCTGCATTTATTGACCAGGGTTCTTCTGTTTTGCATTTGTTGTTATATTAAATTACATTGAACCTTCATTCGCCAGTGTTGTTTCAGAGAGGAGAGAGAAAATAGCTGACGGAACTTACTGAGGAGAACTGAGAAAGGAGCGATCACTCAGCCAACCAAAGAGAGGGTCGTTGAAACTGTTCCAGATGAGGAACACCGTCTACCAGGCAGAAAGAAACAAAACTATCCTTTAAGTTGCAAGTTGAAAACTTTAGTAGCTTGTTAACATAGTTAAGACATTTAACTAGACCTGTAAGAGGTTTCTATTAAAAAATAATCATTTGGTATGGACTTGGAGGGACCTCAGTAATAAAACCACTTAACATGAAACACCAAACTGGACAAACACCACCTGTGACTCCTGGTTATATTAGTTAGTGATTTCACACTTGTCAACAGGTAAAAATGTAGACTGCATTTTAAACAACTTATCCAAACCCACATACCTCGCCCACCCAGAACGACACTTTATCGATCTTGTAGACGGACACAAATGTCTCCACGTAGTAGAGGAGGAAAACATTGTGGAGGATGGAAGTAAAGAGAGCCAGAGAGCCATAGAGCACTGCAGTGGAGAAGGTGTGTTGCCAAAAGCCTAAAACACTCCTGCCCATTCTTCCTCAGTCACTCTGCTCCGTCTTTGTTCTGTGCCAATGTGGAATCATCTCAGGGCCTGGCGCAGCCAACGTTACCACCTCATGGTCACCTACGAGAAACAGGTAAATAAAGATATTAAGGCCTGACAGAAATGTTCATGGCGTTTTGGGTTTAAGGCTTTCTTTATAACAAGTGGTGAAATGTGCCAAAAGGTGGTTGGTTGGTTTTACAGTGGAATCATAAACTAGTTTGCTCTTTACGGACCCTTTCTAATTTGCTGTCCTTGGGATTTCCAGCCTTTTGTAAAACAGTTCCGGAACATAAGTATCTGATGGGTTTAACAGCAGCCGCTGTTTCACTTCCCTTGTTCACAGACGCCATTCAATGTAGCAACCGTGAAACAATAGATCGAATTAGAAAACAACACCTGATTCTCACAGGTTCACACCTGTTGTGAATCTAAATCTATAATCAGTTGGAAAGAGACGTACTTTTGCTTTATTAAAACCGTATCTTAGGATGGTGGGATGGTGTAAAAAGAGCAAAACTATGTCGAATTAATGTGATCTCAGGGGACTTCAGGCAGGAAATCTGCGACATAATCATCAACGGCCCCATTTTACACCGTTTCTCACTCACGTAAACAACAAATAAGCATCGTTTGGACTGAAAAGTGAACGAGAAGACGCTTCAGATTCCTCATTTGAATGAAATCACTGCTGTGCTGCTACGAACCGAGATGATCCCAAGTGTTCGGTGACGACCAACTCGATCATCGTTTAAGACGTTTTCATTTTCGTGCAGCAGCAAAAAATAATTTTAAGGTCGATCTATAATTCAACAGGTAATCGTTCTTCATTACCGTTTGCGGTTAGCATTAGCTAGCATTAGCACGCTACTAATGGTAATTCCAGACATGCGATTACAACTAGATCAAAACACGGTCACGGTGGCGTTATTAAATGTTCGGTGGTACATACCGCCAATAGCGCTGTCAGTTGTTAGTATTAACCATAAATGTCTCCAAAAAACCAGGCTAAAGTGAAGCTTACTACGTTGCGTCTCCTCTTCCGGAAGACGGCTAATACGTCACGGCCACGCGAGCGCGTCTCACATCCGCAACAGCAGGATGTCACGGTATGACGTCATGTTAGCGTTCGTTAGCAACATTAGCGGTTGAACCTGTAGCCTCTCGTTATCGACAACCCAGTAGTTTAACCGAGGAAGCTGTAGATTCAAGTAAAGTTGGAAACTAACTAATTTAATACATGTGTTTAAAAAAAATTTTTAAAAAATATTTAGAAATGTCTTGTAAGAGTCTCTGTGATAAGAGCAATCAAACAGCCCAGTACAAATGTGATGGGAAAATACATTTCCCAATTACTGTGTTAAATCATTGCTTTAGATGTCAGAATAATACTTACTGAGATTGTCAGAGTTTGTCCTAATCACTGCCCAGTTTTTGGAGGTACAGTAGATATTCTGACTTCAAATCAGAATCACTCTGTTTAAGACCTCTAAAAACGTACTGATGCCTAATTACGGTAGATGACTCTATCATATTTAACCGTCTTCAATACCAGGAAGCAACAGGTGTGTGTTGGCAGCCACCTATCATAAATTTGCAGTGTATTTTGAATATTTTAAAAATCCTGTTGATGGATATTTAATTATAAGTGGGGTTTTTAGGATTTTTTGTTGTTTTGTGGGTACATTTTGATGGACTTTTTTCCCTGTACACTAGTGACTGCACTTCCAGCCCCCCTCCATCAAGCTGAGGTCACTGATGACATCAGGGTGCGTCATGGACACCAATGAATGGGTCTAGAGAAGGACCCCAGGGTGCAACACAGTGATGGGGACAGAAACTACGACTTACCATTGAGACCTAAACACAAAGATGAGGGTTTCTGGGAAAAGTGCACTAACGTTAGTTTTATTTGCATTATCGTCAGCATGTGTGTTCAGTTCATGCCCAGCAGGGGTCAGTCACAAGTCAGAACACAAACAGAAAACGCTCAAAAATTACGATATCTTTGAAAAAAAGATGTTGTTTGACCTCATCAGACGCAATTACAGCATTCAAGATTTATGAGATATGTTCCAGTCAGAGCTTATTCAACAGTAAATTAATGAGGTGGCTTTACTGACACAACTCCAGTTCATCCTGGGAAGTATTCTCTTTCAAAATAAATATTTATTTAATCTATTTAATGTGCATATTTGCAGTCAGGCAAGGGGAGACGGCTGTTAGAAAGACACATTAGCATATACAGACACACACAATAATTGGGACTGGAGAAATGGGACGCTGTCATTCTATTAATAAAGTATCGCCCAAAAGGCGACGGAGGGCGTGCGCGAGTCCGTGCGTGTTTCTCTCGGGTGGAGGGAGGGAAGGAGAGGAGGGGGCACTGGGCTGTGCAGCGAGCGGGTCTGCAGCAGAGGAGATGTGTGTTGCGCTGCGGTGAGGTCGCCACGCAGGATTGTTGCGCGCTCCTGCAGGAAACATCAGGCAGGTGAGGTTGTGCCGCCGCCGCGTCCATTCTCAGGCTGTCTCCGCGGCCACGGAGGTGACTGAAACGCCTGCGCAGGACAGGTGCACACGCGTTCACGACTGCTGCCTTCGCGTCCTGCTCCGTGTCGGTTCGGCTCTGACGTGAATTTATGTCCTTAGAAGTTCACCTGCATCTGTGCGCGGTGGTGTTTGGGGGGGAAACAAAGACGTGAGGCCATTTGTACTTCTCTAATATTTAAAGCTCAAAGGTTTCTCGCTTTTTTTAAAATTCAAATTACAGCGCAGCAACGTGAGGAGATAAAGAGTAATAAAAGAACAGGAGGTCATCGGAGTTTAATGTGACGAAAAGTTGGCCAAACTTCAATTCTTAGAACTCAGAAATGATTAAAACGTTCAGAGGAAAAAGAAGCATGATTATTCTGCCATTGGCTAAACGTGGGGGGATTATATACACCATAATTATAGAAACTATATTCCGATTTCTGAAGTTATTCTTTATTACTGGCTATTTGTCTTTGCTTATTTAGTGACTTTGCTTATTCTGTGACAGCTCACTGATCGTATTGGTGCACAAAGTGTCTGATATGTCTGCGTAACGGCAGAAACGAGCAGTTTATCCCTCTAAAACAATAAAAGAATGAATTCTTTGAAATTTGACTCCAGCACACAACTTATGGAGTTGTTATAGAGGAGGTTTTCTTCCAAAATGATCACGAAAAAGGTCTGTTCTTCAGATCAGTTAATATGCAATCAATAAATCAAACACCAGCCACTAATTTCACAGTCAATATATGTTGAATATTACTTAATTATCCATTTACAAGTCAATGCGTTTTATTCCATTAAACTGTAACAAATAAACACTAAATTTTTTAAAAGTCAAATCAGTTTCTACACTGACTGGCTAAACTAAGGACTTCCTTTAATGACTTAACCTCTGGGGAGACAAGGACAGTGCGCCTTCCTCAGAATATTATGTAGGGGATGAATTTATTAGCTGTTAATGCTCAGAGCACAATAACGGCACGACATGACGCCACATTTTACACTTTTTCCCCCTGTAGTTTACTAAACATCACAGGAATCACAGAATGAGGTCAATCACAGCTTGTTATTATTTCCTGGCAAGAGCCGATATTGATTTTAAAACAAGATGCACCTGTTGTTAAAAGAAGCTGATATTTCAGTTTGATATAAGTAAATAAAAATTGCTGTAACAAGTTGGTAGCTTTGTTTTTGTTCTATCCATCTTCTTATTCAAATCAATAAAGGAGGATACTTTTCAACAAGAGACTTATCATAATTCTGCTGTTGATTTCATTATTTGGGTGTTTGATGAGCTCATGTCGGCAGAGGCCAATCAGTGAAACGAGGCTAACGCCTCCCTAAAGATCTGATGCTAAACCAGCTCTGTGGGTCAATAAACAAGAACAAACTGAGACTCTCCGTTAAGTGAACGGTGCTTCAGAGGCCGCCTGCTGCTGCTGCTGCTGCTGTTGCTGTGTTTGGGTTCTCTCCTCCTCCTCGGCCGTGCCACCGGAGAGGTTCAGCAGTTTACCTTTCCCCAGAGTTTCCAGGCTTTTGTCAGAGAGGCGACAGTGTTTCGACACGGCTGGAGCTCCTCAAAAGTTCAGATGTGTTCAACACTGTTGTGTTTGCTGCACGTTGGGTGAGGGCAGCAGCTGACGACGCCACATTAAAGGGCTACGCTCCAGCCGTTGTCCTGCGCGTTGCCACAGTTTTGTTGCTTTGGTAAGTTGCTTTCCTCCTGCAATTGTTAAGGCCGCTCCGCTGTCAAATTCGAAGGTTGGCAAATTTGCATGACTAAACTGTTGTGAGTCGGTGTGTCATGAGTTGAGTTACGTCACTGGAGTGATCTGAGTCACAGATCTGCTGGTTTGGAAAACAGGTATTCCAGAAAGAGAAAGACCTGAGTTTTTTAATGCATTTAACATCATTTCTGCTGGAGCGTTGTGGACATCAAGCTTTGAGTCGTTGTCTCCTGTTCTGCTACATTAGAATCAGCTTCTTTTAGAAATTGGCATCATAACTCCAACATTGTTGTGGAATCCTCCCTAAAGATCCCTTTATCATGGCAGTTCCCCTCGGTTCTGGTCATAATGAGCCCACTGTGAGCTTTCTGCTGTGTCGAGGTTGTAGGCCCAACACATTCAGTCCTGACCTTTGGAACAGTAGTGTGGTAGATGTTGAGTTTGCAGAGTACAGGTGACACACAAAAACACACCAGCCCCTCCAGCCCTTACCGTCAGAGGAAAACTACTAATCCTGGTGGCGACAGAGGCAATGGAGCGACGTTCATTTTATCCAAGTTAGATCAGCTTTGATAAACGCAAGGTCAAAGAGGGGTCTTCAAAAATGCCAACTTTGCCCCTTTTATCTCTCGTTCTCATTCTATGGTTTGATTTCAGCGCTTGGCCCCCAAAACTGCTAACAGAGAAGCAATTAGCTCCACTGTGCTTCGTGCTGCCAGTGATTAACTGTGCCAGCAGTGAAGATTAAGTGGGGAGAATTCTGTGGCGTCACCATGTGGGGAGCGGGATTCTCAGTGTTGACCCTTTGATCAGTGATGGAGCCAGAGAACGGGCAGCCAGGCGAAGATTGTGCTGATGGCACGAGGCCTAATCTTCAGATTACCCGTCATGCTGCTCCAGTCTGCACACGGTTAATTAAGAGATGGAGCTGCGTTTCCAACGATCCTATGACAGGGCAGCGTTATTAAACTCTCCTAGCTTTTTTTTTAGGTTGTCTCTCCTTTGCATAGGCTAATTGGCTGTAATCCGAAGGTGATGATTCATATCTGTAATTAATTTCCTGGCCTTTCTGTCATGTTGACAGAGAATGGTCAAACATCTCTTTAGCAAGGTTAAAATGCTATTAGTGCCAACTTCTATGTGCCTGACTTAAACCCACTTTTGGCCCTCCTCCACACAGATTGAGCGATTTCTGCTCACGCTCAGAGAGACTGTATCTCCGCAGAGGTGCTGAGGTTCGCCGCCAGATTTGTGTGACAAGCATGGGAGGCCAGAGATCAGCCCCATCCTGTCTGCACCTGCTGCTGTCTCTGCTGCTCGCCGCCACCATGTCGCAGCTCTGGGCCTTCCCCTTCACCGCCTCCCTGGACCTGGACGTCACTCCCAGGACTACAGTCCTCTCCAAAGGTGAGGAGGCGGACGGAATAATGTATCGGTGGCTGCCGATCAACTGGTGTCAAAATAAATAAAATAGTCTAAATGATAAAATATACCTGATATACTGTTTACTGTATATGATAAAATGGCTTAAAAAGTTGTATATAACATTAGGTCCAGCAGTGTCCAGACAGGAACTGTTGATGTGCTTCCAAGGATTCCAATTTCTCAAACTCTCTCCCCAAAAGAACAACAACGCACTTCCTGTTTTTTGAGCCGTTAAACCGTGATGGGAACCGGAACATGAGTATCCCCCACAGAGATTAGGGTTACAGCACAACATCCACAATCCCATCACGGCCTATTGGATGCTGCTCTGACTCCTTCCAGCCCGTCCTTTAAAAAAAAATGGAGCAGTTTCTGTGACGCTGGACCAGACGACGGCTCCGTGCAGCCACTTATTAACGGCCTCTCGCTGCGCCTGTCCTAGATCACGCGGCTCAGCCGAGGCTCTAATGACACGATTGACAGGAGGCCCCCCATACAGGAACAAGAAAGCTGAGGATCTGATTAGTGTCGGAGCGGGAATTACTGCCGATTCATAGTATCTTGGCAGGCGTCATCAGCATCTTCTCCCTCTCACCTTCCTGCCTCTCCACTCACCTTCCCCCCCCCTCACTGCAGCAGTTTCCTCTGCAGCTGCAGCCAGAAGTGAAGCCCAACTGGACTCAAAACTCGGAGGACAAGTACTATTAGAGGAAGGGTGGCGTGAACAAGGCCAGCGCTGGTTTTACCTGAGCTCAGCACGTGCGATATCACGAGAGCCGTCACCACGCACGTGGAGGAGATTCTGCTGGAGCCACTGAATCCTTATAATAACATGAGCAGATGAGGAATCGGCTACTCGTGTTTGTTTGCCAATTTATTTGGACTTTTTCTTGCTCCGGTTTCAGAGGCTCCAAAAAAAATAACCTGCTTTTGTGGCAGAACGTGAAGAAATAAGTTAAATGTAATCAGGTACTGCAGAAATTTGATTCCAGTATTTTATTTCCACTTAGTTGATTATTAATATTCATGGTTTTAATAACTTACAGTAGACGTCACGCATAAATCTGTACGCAGTCAATTTTCTTCTATACGAGTGGGGAATAATAGCCTAGAATAATGGTTGATCCGTGTAGATTAAGGGTTCCTTATAGGATTATAAGTGTATCATAGATGGAACCCGTAATCTCGCCTGAAAAATCATCTTGTAATTGTCGTGTTCCTGCGTCCACGAGTCAGATTATAAATCCTACGATTGAATGTTTTCTGTCTTTTCCATCCAAGGAAGCTGCCCTTGACCTACTTTTCCAATCATCGGGGGGGGCATGTGAGTGCACGTGTCAGCATGCGTTTCATCAGCCTTGCTGCGTGTTTACTTGCATGTGCTTGTAGTCACACCATCCGACGATGTGTCTGTCTGGGCTTGATTTGGCGTACGTGGACGTGTACGGTGTCATGTGGGGGTGTCGGTCCCCGTGGGAGGAATTACATTAGACTCCTCAGCTGAGCATTTATTAATTTACCCAGTGCAGATGGGCTGCATAAGTGGGAGTAGAGGAACATGTAGATCAGATTCAAATGGAAGAAAATGACCTGAGGTCCCACTTGTGCTTTGTGTAAATTGTAAATGTCGACCTGGTAAACACAATCTTCCGCGATGCTTTGACAAAAATCCATGATTCGGGAGGACTTTGTCTGGAACTGGTTGGTCAATAATTGGCTTTTGTCGGTCAGAATGTTTGCTCTCTGTGCTCTGATATCTTGTTTTAGTTCAGAAGTGTTCCGTCGTGCAGGTATGAGATCGAGTTTTCTCTCCAGAGGTGAAATTGAAGCTTCTTGACTGCGTTGTGAACTCTACACGCTCTGCCCACGGGGGTTTCTTCCCTTTTCTGTGCCTCTGCCACCAGACCTGAAGTAATGGCCTTGTGCAATATTAATGCACAGTAAGTCATTTGTTGCTGTTATGACAAGCTGAGGCAGCAGGGTCGGGCCGGTGAGATTCTCTGGGGTCGGGATCATTATTAGACCCTGTTTGATTTGATGATTTCTTTGGAGATGAAGTAATTATTGTGTGGTGGCGACGGGCCCCCGATGGTCACCGACTTACAGCACAGCTGAGTCTCTCTATCTTTGCGGAGCCGCAGTTTGGCTCTTTGACTAGAGTTTTAAAATCAGAATCACAGTTTTGTGATAAGAGTTTTATTTGCACTTTTTAATTTTTACCCTCCTCCTGCTTCCTCAAACCCGCAGAGACGTCCACGGTGCCTTGATCTCATTTCCATCTGGCAGTGGCGATGTCAGACCGACCGAGTCTTATTGGTGATTCACCGAAATAGACCTGAAGCGACACAGAAAGTATCGTGCGTGTTAATTGAGGCTGTCGCCTCATTCTGAAGCGTACCTGAGCTTAAAAGTCTAGCGAACGTATCTCCGGGACTCGCATTTTTAGCAGGTTGTTGTATTGAAGCATCTTAAATTTTCAAATTTGAAATGTGTGCCGATCAAACCGACCCTTCAATTTACCATCTAAAGCTCCGGTGATGATTGTAACCTTATTTCCCTTCAGCATTTGACTATTAGACAGTAACACGTCCATGTTGCACCATTTGGTTCCTATTCCCAGACTCCAAGGCGCTGAGTTGTGTATTACTTCTTATATAATCTACGGTCATTTTCATTGACTCCGGGCTGAGAGGGGAAGCGCGGGGGTGCTTATATAACGCAGAAAGTTGACAACAAGTCACAGTTCCGACACTGTCCAACGAAGTTAAGTCAGCCTCACCTTCCAGCAGTCCTTCCCAGGCACGTGTGTGTTGGTGTCACACGGCCTCCACGTTGGATCTAGTGATCATTGAGTCACATAGGAAGTCACAAAGGAAATCCCGCAGTCAGATGACTTTGGCGGACACACGCGCGCACTCGCTGCTGACAAATGTGCAGTGGATCCAGCATCACGACGCTGAATCACAACACAAACACACCACACACACTTGTCAGATCCTCCGAACCGCTGACAGAATTGTCTTCATTCTTGAAAGCTGTGAACAAGCACGTGGGTTCGTTCAATCCCCGGCGGCAAACCTGACGGATCTTTCCAGAAGGCCGGTTTGACCTGTTTCCTCATCAAATCATGCATTCTGAAATTTGCACAAAGAGGCAGAAAAACACACACCTGCGTGTGCACGTGGACGACAAGAGTAAATAGAGGCGGGTGTACAGGCGGGACAGTTTCTGGCACACCTCGGCTCTCTGTTGACATTCCTCATTGATCTTGCAGCACCGCTCGGGCTGTGTGTGCTTTGGCTACTCTGGCGGACACGTTTTAAACTCCGGGCCAGTTCATGGAAGATGTTTTGGGGCAGAGCCGTGCTCCCAGCGGGTGTAAATCAAGAATAAATCAGATCTTAAATCAGATCGGAACAGCGTCCCTCGAATTTAGCGTTGCTTCTGTCGTCTTTGGTTTCTTTTTCCTCACTTTTATTTTAGCCGCACTGATCGATATTTTCCTTAACAATGGAAGCGATGACGGCGTGTGAAAGCGGTTGATGAGGCCCACGCGGGATCGAAAACGCTGACTCTGCAGTTTTTTAGAGCCAGGTACTGTTACAAGTGTAGCAGCAGTGAGGTAAAAAGAGAGACCCGACTCCCGATGGCTTCTTATCTTCCGGACTGTTTGCTCACGTCAACCTAAAATGAACGAGGGGAGAGTCGATCTTGGATTATTTTTAGGCCGGCACTGTGCTTTTCTGGAAAGTTCGAGCTTGTTCCGCCAAGACCAAGGTCGTGGCCTCGGGCCCGGGACATTTTCGCGTCACAGTAGCCCTTCTCATTAACACGTCAGCGCTGTTATGTCACATCAACACTATTTTTATTAGGCAGAAACCAAGGCTTTTGCTCATTCTTTGATGATTCACATTGAGTGGGCCCATGATACGGCCCCGGGCTGCCATTGTGTTTACGTAACCTCTTCTTTGAATCCAATCTCGTGATCTTGTTCACGACGCAAGTGATGTTTCAGTGCATGAGATGTGGCCGTGTTTGTGCCCAGGACGCGCGCGTGTCTGTGCGCCCCCCGCTGTGTGGCTCCTGCCAGCAGAGTCCCCCCACCCTTCGGATGAATCGCACCCCCGGCGTGTCCTGACCTTTGGCTGCGTCAGGAGTTGCTCGTTGCCCGCTCAAATCTGAGGCAGACTGTCTGTGAAAAATAATATCTGACAATCACACTGGGCCGTCTTTAGCGTTACATAAGGTTTCCCCAACATGGAAGGCAGCACTTCTTGGAAGGGTCGTATTTAAATCCATAAAAAGGCTGCGCCCTTTTTCTCCAAAGCTGATATGACAGCGGGATAATCTCAAGGATTATTTGAGCTATTACAAGATTGAGCTCACGTTTCGCCGGTGCTGATTTTAACTCCTCAAGTCCTTATTTTTCTTGTCTCGATTGCTTAAACTTGGAATTCTGACGTCAGTCCAAATTTTTTAAACTTTCTTCTAAATTTTACATTTTGACACAATGGCATTTTAAATGCTTCTTTTAAACTTTAGATTCTTTACATTTTCTCAACTGGCTCAAATTCATTGTTTTACATTTGCAGTATTTCCGTATATACAGTATTCGTGTACTTTTTAAACTTTCTATGTGTTATAGTGTCAGTGTGTATGTCTGGTATTATATGATTAAAGAACTTTGCACTCTTTGTTCTGCTTTTAAAACAAGTCCAGATCTTGTCATCAGGATCATAAAAACCCGTCTGACTGCAGGAAATCACCTTTTTACTTTGATCAAACCTCAAAGTTTGTTCAAAGATGTCAGATTGTCCTTTATTGGAAACACGAACACTTTCATCTATTTAATTTTCTTTCTACCTGATTGTATTTTATACGTTTTTGGTTGTGAATTTCTTGGTTGGCTTCCTCTGCCGGTCTCAAATTTTTGGAGCTGTCATGCATAACATCAGTCTGACGGCCATGACGGAGCTCGTACGAAAATAACCTAATTATTGACCAGTGAGGGTCCCTGCGGTTGCCTGGCTGTCAGTGATAAAACCAGTAAGAAAGGGCTAGCAGGGAGGAAGGTGGCCAGTGGGGGAGTCTGGCCTTCACGGGTGTTCCCAGAGTTTCTGTCATGCCCCCAGTGGGGGGGAGATGTGTGGGGGGGATAACATGGCGTTGGGATGTTGCACGCTGTGGTATTATTGCGAGGTTGACACTGGCTGTCACCCGCTTCGCGATGGTGGGGAATCCTACCGTTAAAACGCCTCAGTAACGCTGTAGCTGCCGTCCCAGAGGGGACTCAAGGCCTCGAGGAAGGTTTCTGTTTGTCCTGTTCTGTTTCCACATTTGCATCAGGAGGGATTACGTCTTCCTCAACTGGTCTGACAGCTTTTACTGACTTAAACTAACATTTCCTCTGCAGTTTTTTCACGAAGTTTACTTTGAGGAAACTGTAAATCTTTGCTCTTCGTCTTTAACAAGGCCTCTGCATAATAACCACTAGTTCTCATTTACCACCTAAATACTTAAGTGGAGACTACGGCCTCAACAATAACAACGAGTTATTCAAAGCTAGACCACAACACTGTTCTGAAATTATAACAAGAACATCAACACTACTCCTACTCTTTCTGCTACAGTTGATAAGCCTCCAACCCCCCTAAACAAATACCTTCATAAGTCCTTTTACCTGAAAAATACAACAAAGATAACTGGTAAGATTAGAGATAAAACCAGTCAGTCAGATGGTGGAATTATGCAAAACCAGCCAGAACAAAGTCAGCTGCTACATCTAGTTTCACCGCAGTTGAAGCTGAAGTTGCTCTCCTGACGTAATGCCATCAGAACTGTCGTGATGTCGATCGAGACCGATTTTCAGCAGATAATAAATAGCTGACTTGTTCCCGAAGCCATTAAGGTAGCGTTTATTAAAATAGAGCGCCGGATGTTTCAACGTTAACTTCAGAACTATCAGAAATCCTCCTTTCAAACCCGAGAGCTGCAGAATAGATTGTGCTATTGTCTACAACCCTCTAAATGGATTAGGTCCAAAAATACATTAATGATATGCTGATACAGCAGAATTCAGGATTTAGGAAGGCGAGAGCGTCGAGTGTTGTCACCTTCCTGGGAGCTGGGACATGTTGGCCTCTGGTTTACAATTTAAAATGGAATGACGCCTCCCTGTGTCTCTCAGAACTCTCAGACCGGAGCTCTGTAAACCTGCTTCAGAGATCCTCCATATCCGCAGAAAAAAAGAAAACAATGTCCTCATTTCTTATTGCCTCACAGCATCAGGCCAACCTGCCCCCATTTCTGAAGTGCTGGGGCGGTTTCAAATATTTAGTTCTGTGCACCAGGACGGCCACGTCGCACTGTGACCGATATAAAGCGTTTGTCTCCACTGAGGATGAAATAGATCACAAATCAAACATGGAGCAGCTGAACACCTAGAATTTGACTCACTCACAGGCGCAACGTCTCTGTGGCAGAGCTGCTGATGGGATTTGGCGTTACTGGGGCATGGTTAACACTGAATGCCCCAATATTTGTTCCTCCCAGTGCTTCCCCCTCCCTCCCCCCCTTTCTCAGCCTTCGCTCCAGGAACCACCCCCGTGTTGCTGCTCTCCTCTGAGACTCAAACTCATGCATTTAGAGCAATTTTGGTGTTTGAGATCCAAATTTCCACGATCTCCACAGGTCTGTTGGGCAGCTCCCATTTCTTTGGCTCGTCCCGGAACTACAGCGCCCTGCTGCTGGAAGAGGAGTCCGGGCTGCTGTACGTGGGCGGCAGAGGAGCTCTGTACGCTCTCAACACCTCCAACATCTCCACAGCCACGGGCCTCAGAGTGAGTCCACCACATTGTTGCATTAGACAGAGAAACTGGAAAAATAGCTGCACCCCCCCCCCCCCCAGTTCTCTTCAAGGGGAGAAACCCCAAAGCTGATCTGGTAAATCCATCCTGTTATGGATTAAATGCGGCAGAAGTTTATTAATTTGTCTTCAAAGAAAGATGGAAATCTAATTATGCTCTCTTTCTAATTTCTTTTTTTTTACCTTATTGTCACATCCAATTGTATTTTCCCTTTTATCTTCCCTTTCTTCCACTGATCATGGAATCAATGTCTGTTCCTTTTTTTGGCTTCGTATTGAGCTAATCACATCTTTCTTGCACTCCCCCCCCCCCCCCCCAATTGTTTGCAGATCGATTGGGATGCTTCCCCTGAACAAAAGAAGCTTTGCCTGAACAAAGGCAGAGACAATCAGGTACAAGGCTGCACCATCCCCATCTATTATTATGATTATCGACAGCTACAACAGCTCCTGCTGTGTGTCGGCATGTTTCCTCCATCCCTCCTTATTATGAGGTCACATATATATATATTTATTTTGTGGCGTCCTCTCTTTGCAGACAGAGTGCTACAACCACATCCGCTTTCTGCAGAGATACAACGAGTCTCACTTATACACCTGTGGAACAAACGCCTTCAGACCGCTCTGCGCTTACGTAGTAAGAACCTTGAGACGCGATTTCGCTGCAGCTCTGCCGCCGTAAGATGATAAAAAAAATAAATTAATCCAGTCCCAACCGCTCTGACAGGACGCGGAGCGGTTCAGCCTGTTATCAGGCATTGAGGAAGGCAGGGACAGATGCCCGTATGATCCGGCGAAGGGCTACACTGGCCTTCTTGTCGGTATGTGTCCCGTACCAGCATTTAATCAGTTTTATCTTGCTTTAGTCAAAATTCAGGATCATATCCTGTATTTACACACAAGCTGCTTCAAATAAAGGCTGGCATCATCGTGCTGTGGGCCTGTCGTCATCCCACAAAGAACACCTCCATCGTTTTAACACTATTTTTCCCCTTTTTTTAAAATAAAGATGGAGAGATGTTCACTGCCACTCAGTACGAGTTTCGCAGCTCCCCAGACGTGCGCCGAAACTTCCCCTTCCCTACGCTCAGGACAGAGGAGGCCCCCACCCGATGGCTTCTGGGTAAATTCAAGGGAAATTGTGCAAGAGCAGGCGAAGTGTTTGCCAATCCAAACCTCTTTTTCAGTCTTGCTTCACATATAGTTTCCAAGGAAACCCTGTTCGTAAGACTGTTGTTGGTCCTGTGTGTTTCCCTGGTGTACAGAGGCAGATTTTGTGGGCTCAGTGCTGCTGAAGGAGAGCTTCAACAGCTCTGTAGGTGACGACGACAAGATTTATTTCTTTTTCACGGAGAGAAGCCAGGAGCAGATCGCCTACCCGAGCCAGACGAAGGTGTCCAGGATCGCCCGCGTCTGCAAGGTCAGAGACATCAACCAGCCTCAGTACTATTAACCATAATTGTCTTAATGGTTTCACTGGATTTGGAGAATTAGCAGGGTTAGTGTGGCTGCAAGGTCACGAGAAGAAAGGGCGGAAGGAGGCGGGAGAAAAATTACAAAATGGTGGGATTATTGAAGGCGTCACATCTGCCGTAGCCACGATTTTCTTTGGATAATTTCCTCCCAGTGTCTCGCGTCTTGGTTTCTTCTTTCTGTGCCACTGTTGCCAGGGAAAACTGCAATTTTCACCAGGCTCCACCTCCAGTGGCGAACCATCTCTCCCGATGTAGTGCCATCTCGCCCTGCTTCGGTCCTCCTCCCCCTCTCTTTCCCTCTCACCTCATTTCACTTGCGATCAGTATTCCCAGGCTAGGCAGCGTCTCAAAGCAACTCTTCCTAGAGGTCCTGCTGTTTCTTATGGTTGTGCGTCTCACAATGCTCTAATTACTGCCGCTGTTTTGTGCTGCGCTGAATCTGTGTTGCAGTGATGTCAGAAACATCCCAACTAGCTTTAACTTCTTATGCTATATTAGTGATGCATTTAAGGCCCTTGTTGATGACAAGGCTCAGGGATGAAACAGTGCCCTTTTTTGCTGCCTGATTCTGTTTTTCCAAGATAAAATGAACATCCTTGTGCACGCATCTTTAATTATCACAGTGCTAGCTGGCTAAACATGTTCAATATGCCTGCAGCCGTGCCCGTTGAGTTCTTCTTTTAAATTTGCATGTTTGTCCCGCTGTGACAGGCAGCTTTTCCACGTCAGTCTGTCAACTCCTCAGCCACGTGTTGAAAATGTAAAAAAAAAACTGGCGGAGATGTCCATCATGACGTCTGAGTACACGTGACGCTGGTGCTTGTTCAGACACGACACAGCCTGTGGAAATGCCGTCATGTTGGCGATGAATTCACCTGTGAATACAGTTAAAGTTATTTACGACAGGCTCTCGCTCCATCTGAAGATGCCGGAGATACACTTTGGCCTCCTTCCGCTGTAGTTGCAGAGAGTGTAATGAGAAGCAACTGTAATGGCTCAAAATGAAGTAGGCCACAGTGGCACGTGCGTATGACGTGCCGCCCCCAGCTGCCACATCCACAAGGCTCTGGCAGCAGCCATATGCCTCAAACCACAGAAGACCAGCTATTCTGTTAGCCGCGTAGCCCGTTGCCACTTTGTTTCTGTGTAAAGAGGGTTGCACAAGCTGTCTTTTTCTCTGCAGCACCTGATTTAACAGTAGTAACACTTTTGCATCATCTAATCAAGGATTATGGTGCCCTCAGACATATAGCGATGGTGCCGCACCCTCACGTCCTGTTATATTCACAGATTCACGTCATGACAGCCTGCTGACCTGCACATCGCTTTGACTGACACAAATTGTAATCTGTCAGAACATCCCTTTAGCTGTTCCCATGTTAATATCACAGTAACAAACGCTTCTGTTTGTGATGCATTTGAACTCCGTTTCTCTCTCTTTTTCTCTTTTTCTCTTCCTCACATGCATAAAAATTACTTACAGTTACTAATGCACATTTTTCGTTTGCGTAAGCGTTTTATGACTTTGTTGTTTTTTGAGCGTAGGAGGCTGCAGGGAGACAAACAGCAGCACATCTGCAGAGGACATAAACAGAGAGATATGAAGCACTTTACTTCCAACAGAAGGAAAAGGATCCTTCATATTTTTTGCTCCGCTCCCTAAATGAGCTGTTCTAAATGACTCTTTTATGCTGAGATTTCGTGCGGCATCACCACCCACTGCTGCCATAACTCAATTTGAGCCAAAATGCCCAAGCAGCCACACTTTCTTCATACTCTTTTCCAACTACTCTTTAAATGTAGTGAAGGATCTGGTGTCTACTGTGTGCAGAATGACTGGGGGGGTCAGCGGACCCTGCAGAGGAAGTGGACCTCCTTCCTCAAGGCCAGAATGGTGTGCACCGTCCCAGAATATGAGCTGCACCTCAATATCCTGCGCAGCGTGTTTGTCCTACAGGGTCGAGACGCACGGAGCAGCATTTTCTACGGCATCTTTGGCCTGGAATGGTGAGACAGAATGTTGCTTTGCTCTGCTAAAAGCCTTATTTTACATGAGGTCAATGAACATCGTGCAGACGCTGAATATTCTGCTCAACTTTACATGTGACAACAGGAAGTTTGTCAGCAGAAATATCAGGAGTGTCTTTGATCTCATGAGAAAGATTTAATATCTAAGATTCCTTTTCAACATGACTGGAAGGTTTTACAACACTGAACAAGCCAATTAAAACTGCAGCGAGGAAACACACGGTGGACCATCCATTATTTAGATGTAAACACGTCGCTTTTATTTATGAAATCATCACCGCCGTCTTTTGCGAGATGAAAAATAATGAATTCCCAGCTCGTGTGTCTGTGCAACAAGGCTGCTTGTCGAGCGGACGTGACGTTCTCGGAGGACGATGACAGACAGGAGAATAACTGGCAGCCGTGTGACTGTTCATGCGGAGTCACGCTTCATCCTGACAGGACCGCTTTTGTTCCCCAACGCCGCTTTCTTAAGGAAAAACGCGTGCACCTGCGTGTGGCGTGTAGTCACCCCCAGTTAGTGCACAAACGATGAAGCCCCTGAGCAATACTGCTCATCACGACTTGAAAACAGACTCTGGTTTCACTTCTGACTCATCTCTCTCACGTGAGTGCGTTTGAAGGCTGAGTTGGGTGCACAATGGGCGTAAGAATGTGACACGCCCACGCCCCCCCCATCACTAATTTCACCTTTAGGCTGTACATTTTGCGGTCAGCTGGATCCCAGCTCATGCTGTTGCTATGTTGGAGGAGCCTCTCTCTTTCACAGGTGCTGTGACAAAACCACAAATTAGGCTGACTCACCTTAAAAACCTGAAAAAACTCGGCAGGACAAATGATCCCCCCTGGAGTAGATCCCAGGAGCAGCTACTGGAGATAAAGAGGGAAAATCACATGCCTGCCAGTGATGGCCCTCCCACGCATCCACACAAGAAGCACTGATAAGATCTAAGAGGGCCTAAAGATCATAACACCCACACTCTTAGCCACAAAGGTGCATTGTTTTCCCAAGAGTGGAAGTTTCTGATCTGCGATGCGTTTGAAATGTGATCTGGGTGACAGATAATGACCTCCCGGTGAATCATTAATCCCCAGCTTGACCTCTGGATGTGCCTCTGTGGTGGCTGATTGTTTTTCCAGGAAGAATATCAAAGCCTCCGCTATCTGCCAGTACGCTTTCTCGGATGTACAGAAAGTTTTCGAGGGGCCCTACATGGAGGTTCAGGACTCGAAGTGGAGGGAGTACACGGGGAAAGTTCCAGAGCCGAGACCCGGATCGGTACGCTTCCAGCACTCCCCGTCTGTCTCCTTCAGCGTCCCTCTTCCGTAATCCGCTGTGCTCATACGTTTCTCTGCAGTGTATTACAGATTTGCACAGGTCCCAGAGCATCAACACCTCTCGAGACCTCCCTGACAACGTCCTCACTTTCGCCAGAAGGCACCCGCTGATGGCCGGTCAGGTGCACCCCGTCGGGCTGCGCCCGCTCATGTTCAAACGCAGCGTCAACTACGTGAGGATAGCGGTGCACAAGGAGCCGGCGCTGGACGGGAACCTTTACACCGTTCTGTTTTTGGGAACTGGTGAGCTTCATGACGAAACCCTAACGAGTTCATCTGCTTTCGACGGGCTTTCGCGTGAAATCTGAATTCTGAGCCGTGTCTCGTCATGTCTCGTCCTTCAGACGATGGCTGGCTGCATCGAGCCGTCGACGTCCAGGGGGAGATGCACATCATCGAGGAGCTGCAGTTGTTTGATAAACCCCAGCCTGTAGAGGGCCTGGTCATTTCCTCTGCTCTGGTAGGCGCCCCATCGGGCTTTTCTGACGCCCCAGTTCTGCGTGAATGATTCAATGTTCCCTTGCACAGAGGAGCATCTACATCAGCGCCGCCTCTGGACTCGTGCAGTTACCCATGTCGGCCTGCCAGAGGTACACCTCCTGCTACGACTGCGTCTTCGCCAGAGATCCCTTCTGTGGCTGGGACGGGAAGGTGTGCGTGGAAGTAGCCTCACGTGCACAGAGGTGAGGGAAGGGCGGCCCCTGCAGCGCACGCTGTCTCAGAGTACAAAGTACTTTGACACATATTTGGACAAACATCAACACTCTCGTCGTGACAGACACATTTGCAGAGTTTCCATTTCCTCCGCGGTTGGTTCTTTCACTTCCTCCTTAAATCCCTTTTTTCTTGTCTTTCTGCTGACAGCTGACGGACGTGAATCATTCCGATGTGTTCATTTTTGAATTAGCTGACCTTTACAGCCCGGCGGAAATACCAGAGTCTCATAATCATAAATACAAGAAAAATGAATACTTCTTTTTCTTTGGTTTCTATGAAAACAGGTCTGAGTCAATGGCGGCGATCGGGGCGTTCATCTCCGCAGAGCCTCGTTTTAGTAGAATCAGAGTTAACGAATGGCCAGTAATTAGTAAATCAGCATCTGAATGAGGTTGAAAAGTGCAACTGCGTAATTCTTAATTAAAACTGCAACCACTGTCATTTTGTTCTGAATCGATCACTTGTATTTATGACCAGTGGTATTAATGGAGCAGTCGGGAATTTTAGTTGCATATTATTTTACCAAAAGCATTTTTATTCTGTAATGCACCTCGTCTAATTTTGGTGTGAAAGTGAAATCTTTATTTATATAGGAGGGATGAACTTTAGGATATAAAAATGAAAGTTCCCACATCCACGGAGGCTCAGATTAGTTGGGTCCACTCCAGAGACTGTTTGCGTCCCTCCGCCATCCCTCTGCCTGACTGAGCATCAGACATCTTAATCTCCATAATGGCTGCAGAAACATCAGCCTCGCCTGTTGGTTTTGTCAAAAGAGACATCGAGATTTTAATGCCACACAATATGCAGTTAAATTCTTTCTTAATTCAAAGCTGCATTCTGAGTAAATATGAGCGGTTCTCTCCTTTGAAATGGTCATTCAGTGGGTTTATTTTGCAGTTTTATGTGAAATACTTGCTGTTTTGTTCATTTGGGAGTTTTTTCTGATCCCAAATATGAACTCTAATGTTGAGGATGTGAGTAGCAGTATGTTCTTGTTATATTCTGCAGCGGCTCTCACCCCGAATCTCTGTTATGCTTCAGGTCAAATCTAACCCAGGATGTCTTAAGAGGGATCAGGGGCTGCAGAGAAAACTCCGGAAACGGTACGTGCACACTCGCAAGCACAGGCTGTACATTTTGACTATGTCATATGAACCTTTGAAGTTTAAACGTACGTCCCATCCTTCCTTTCCGCCCCGTTTTCACACGCTTTGAGGTCAGACAGACTAACGCAAACGCCTTCCTCGTCCGGCTGAAAACTTAGCAGCTATTAAGGGATTTCACAGGTGTGCGCTCCTCGCTCATCCCTCAGGTCCCAGCGCACACATTTTAATCAGTTTCTGTCCTGCTGAAGGTCAGCTGGTCATTCTAGCTATATTACAGGACTCATTGTGCTTAAATAGGCTTAAGAAATGCTGTGGGATATGATTCCAAACATCAGAGCTACACAGGTGGCTCACCTTCACCTTGCAAAGGTGACGCTGGTGACCTCCTGCTCCCTCCTGCTCTGCACCCTCCTGCTTTGCTCCAGCTCCTGCGGGTCTGTTAAATGTCTCCTCTTCTCTGTCTGATCAGTGATACACAGGAAGCGTTCCGTGATGGCGGGCGACGACGTGCTCCTCCAGTGTGAGTTGCGCTCCAACCTCGCGTCCCCTCGCTGGACCCTCAACGGAAGGGAGCTCATGGGATACGGCCTCAATTCGGGCTACCGCATCGGGACAGACGGCCTCCTCATAATCGGAGCTCGTGCGCAGCAGAGCGGCTCCTACCGCTGCTTCGCCGTGGAGAACTCTGTGTCTGTCCTGGTTTATCTTTACTCAGTCCAGGTGCACACAGACCCTTACTTCCCTGCGGAGCCAACAGCCGCCACTGAACCAACCGAAGTCCCCAGCACGACCGTCATGGCCACCAGCGTCCCCTCCGAGCAGCCCCTGCCTTCACCTCCGGCCCCCTTGCCTCCGCAGTTCCAGACGTACAGACACATGGAGGCTGTGTACATCTCCCTGGTGGCGATTCTGGGGGGCCTCTGCTTGGTGTTAACCGTGGTGCTGCTGTATGTGAGCTTCTGCACCAGGCGGGCCGTGCAGGGCAGGAAGTTCTCCCAGCAGGGGCTGCAGGTCTTGGGGGCCTCTGACAGAAAGCGAAGCTCGCACTTTGAACTTAAAACCATCGCTAGCCACTGTAACGGCCGCCAGGATCGCCGTTCCATCTCTGTGCCGACCTTTGGGGACCTGGGTGACGGCTTCCTGCAGATAGTACCGGGAGAGGGCCAGTTGTCTCCCGCCAAGACCCCTCCTCCAGCCCCACCGCTCCCCATGCCGCCACCGCTGCCCAACATGGACTACGCCAACGGTCTGTCGGCCACGCTGCCCAGCGTGCTGCGCAAGATGAACGGGAACAGCTACGTGTTGCTGCGGCAGGCCGACTCCGAGGGCATGTCCCCCCTTTATCATTCCTTCACAGAGGAGCTCAACAGGATCCTGGAGAAGAGGAAACACACACAGCTGAGCCTGCAGCCTGACGAGAGCTCAATTTAGACCTGCTTTTGTTGATTGTCACACTTATTTATTCATACCTAACCTGGAATTGTGGGAGGAGCCGAGTGTTTGTGTCGAATGCTGCTTTGATTCCAAACGGTCTCAGAAAAGTCTGCAGGTTGTTGCTAAGGCAAATGGCCCAGAATTTCACTCGAAAGGACAATGGAGCGAGCGGAGACGGTGTGAAGCTGTAAAATGTGCACGTGGCGCAACATGTTGGGAGCAAAATGACGCTACCTCAGAGTAGACTGTTCTGGAAAGGCTGGCAACGTAACGTGTCAGGAACATCAGTATTAACTCTACGGAGGGTAAACTCCTACTCTAAAACCATTTCAGGTGGCCGCGGGACGTTTTAAAAAACCAAGCAGCCACTTAATGTGTCCCCAACCTCCCGAGACTCTCAGCGAGGCCGGTGGCACTTGTGGCTCCTTAATGGGCCGGAAGGATGAAATAAATGCCAGCTCATGCTTTTAGATGGCATCCCAGCTGCCGCGGTGAGGCTCCGGCTGTTTTGGATTTGAAGCCGCTGTCTCCCATAAAAGTTTCTGACAAAAAAAACAACAATTCATTTCTTTTTTGCAGTTTAAGATTAAGAATCAAAACCCGGTGAAATCAGTAAAATCGAGCTACAAGGCAGATTCAAGAACTGATTAATAGTTTGACCGCTTCTGTCATGAATAATATGAAATGTTATAGAATCTTTTAACCGATTTGATCGAATCTTGTCCATGTGAGGCTTCTGGGGGAGTTATTACAACCACATTAAATGCATATTATGTGTTTATTAATGTCGTTAGTAGTTCTGTTGTAGTTGCATGAGAGCTTCTGTGATAACACGGCTCATACTTGTAGTTTTTCCTGATTTTGTGGTGAAAATTGATAGAATTTCCATCAGTTTTGCGGGTCACCTCGGCGAAGTGGCAGCTGTGTGGCAGAAACAAACGGTCGTTTCGGTTACGGTCGTTTCGGTTACGGTCTATCCGACCGGCGTCGCCGCTGCTGTGATCGTTTTTCTGTATGAAACTTGTGGTGACCTTGAAGAGGATGCTCCCAAAGGCACGCGCTGGCACGCCCCAGACTGCGGCACCTACAGACGGCGTTTCCTCGCCAAGGTTAATAAGACTATGATTGAATAGCACAAGTGTCATTCAGAGGGAAGTGACCAAAATGAATCGCTGAATGGTGCAAAAATCTGTCGCCGACAGCTGTAAATAAAAGATCCATCTTTCCCCAAAGTGATGAATCAGCTCTTATGGCGGCGGCCGTGTCTGCGGCGTCTCCCTACGTGTGTCTGTCCGCTTGGCTTGGGTCCACGGGGGGTGGGGGGGGGTCTGTTTGCACAGAACCTTGTCGCCTCTGTAGGTAGAAGCAGTAGACATTTGACCCGAGTGTCCTCAGTAGCCACGCAGGATGCAGATGATGATACAAGAAGGCAGGAACGCTTTTGCACTTGCATGCCCCCCCCCCCTTTTTTTCCCCCTGTGAGAATATGAGAAAATGCACTTTATGAGGTTTTAAGAATTCCCCAGGCCTGTTGGAAGAGATTCCCGCTTCAAAGGTTACCGAGCTGCCCTGCTACTGCACTTGCATATCAGATGTTCCCCCGTATGTGCGCAACACCAGGAACGTTGCGCTACGCTCTCTCGTATACCAGCAGACCACTTTGGGTCAGTGAATGCATCACCTACTGAGTGTGCTAGTCACTCTTAAGCCTGGGATAATGTGTCCATTTATTGTGAGAGGAGAGATTTCCAACAAATGTGTTGGTTTTTTTCAGTAAAATTTATCCCGATGCTTCGTCTTTAATGCCAAATGGCATTTAAAGAAATTACACACAAGTTAATACACACGTTTGTTACAAAAAGCCATTAAAAGGGATGTTAGGAAATATTTTAGTAGATGCCAAAAAGCAATATCTCTGCTTGGAATACATTTGCCAAAAACCCTGAAGAAATGTTTTATAGCTTGGCTACATTCCTGATGATGGGGTAGCATCATCCTGGCGCTCAAACCGGTTCTTTCATTTTCCTTTTTGACTGTTTGTCTCTATGGTTGGACATGGAGGGAAATGGCATTATATGCAGACGATCCGCGTCTGTGCGTTTTAGATCTGGCGGAACAAAAAGCACCTTCACACCTTCATAACCTCAATCCGATTGCTTGTTTTAACTTCCTCATGTATCACTAGCTTCACTGAAAATGTAACGTTTCTGTTTGGAACCGTGCAGCAAGGATGAACCTGCGACTTTTGGTTTTTTGATCCCTTAATTTCAAACTGAGGGAGGTTTTGGGCTCAGAGACGCGGGCACTACTGGAGACCTTTATATTTGCTAGCTGTTTTCTCGTTTATTGCTGAAAGGTTTCGGTGTGGTGTCAGCGCGCCCCCGCGTTTGACCCGGGTAATTATGTACAAAGCAGCTGATGTTCCAAGCGCACACATGTCAAAAGGCTTCCCGCCTTTATTTTGTGGTCCTACTGCTTGTTTTTCCTCCTTATCTCTATTCCTCCCATCCCTACAGCTTTGGTTCCATCACCACTCAGCGTTACTGTGTCCGTACACGTGCACATTATCTCCAGCAGCCTGCTGAGTTCACAAATGGCTGCGGTGGCTCCCTGAACAATTAGCTAGCGGTTTTGAAAGAGTCCTGGAGTTTCTGTTTGCATTAGCAGCTGAGCTTCCTGTCTTAGTTCTCACATTAAAGACGGCAAAACAGGGTTCTGTGTGTGTGCAGAAAATATTATGTTCTGTAAAAATGTGTCCCAGAATTAACAAGATGTCGACGGTTTTTTAATGCTATAGCGCTAAATCCAGGCTTGCTTCTGGTGGTGTATTAGCTACAGATACGTTAGCAGCTTCTGTGCCCCTGTGAGGTTGTGGACGACCTGTACGACATAAAGGAATCTGAATCTGTGAACATTGCTGCTGCTCTTGCTTCCTGCCCACAAGGACGTCTGTTTACTACTTTCACTGGCTCAGCTGATTAAACTGTATTGTACTTTTAGGCAAAATAGCTCTATTAGTTTAACATCCACAGTTGTGCACACATGGCCACAGTGAATTATTATACTTGTTTTTGTGAATTAATTTCATCCTATTGTGCCAACTTGCGAGGTATTTTCTGTGAAGTGAGACATTTGTGCCCCGTTCTGCTGTTAACAGTATGTACATGTACCATTGTAAACTGTGATGCTTTTCATCAAGTTAGTTTTTTTTAATTAATTTTGAGATTTTGTCATCTTAAGTGATGTCCTTGCTCCTCCGGCAACCACATCAGCTCTTCAGAAGGGGCCTTTTTAAAAAAAATGTCAACTCTGATGTCTAATTTATTTGACTTTGTTGAATTATTTCCTGCTGATAATAAAACACACTGCGATGTTTAACCCTCGAGGACCAGAAAGACGAGTCTGGACAGCTCTGAGCGGACGTCGGCACGTTACAAGCAACACTTTCCTCTTCAGTTCTACTTCATGTCACACGCAGATCTGAAACTGTTTTAATATAAATCTGACAGTCTAAAGGTATAGCATATACAGTAGGTAGTGATTAAATGTAATTTTTAGGGCAGCAGTCAAGGTGGTAACTTAGCAACAGCATCTTTATATAGCCTTTACTGTCCTTGCTTTGGGTCTCGCTGTGCCAGGCCCCTTTGGGAATAGCAGGGCTGACGAAAAACACAGAGATTTCTGCTGTTGCTGCCAGATTAAACGCAGGGGAGTGATTGAAAAAACAAACCTCATTTTCACATCCACGTCAACTTTCTTTGATTTTGATGGGTTTGACTGAAGCAAACTCCCAATCATGGACTAGTTTGTCTACATTTAGTTGTTTCTCTTCATCATAAAACTGTGAAGGTGAATTAAAGTGCAGCAATATCCACATTATTATAAATACATCTCCAGGGTTGATGTTGCAAAGAAATCTGGAGCAGCAGTTTAGCCGCCTCCCTTCTTAAAAATGGGAAACTCAGCAACTGAGGGAGTTGGGTATCTTTTTCCTACAGCCAACCCTGACCCTGAAGCTACCACACAACTATCTGTCATTTTGATTTAAGGTATGGAGAGATCTAAAGAGCTACTGTAAATTCTAGGATATCCCCCCACAAGTGTGTACGTTAGCTAAACGCTGGGGATAAATCTGTTACACCTAACAACAAAGCAAAATGTATACACCTCTGCCCACATTTGCACAACTTTATTCAACAAAAATGCTGCAGTTTGTATGTATAATTTGTCAGCTGGGGAGTCTCTGGTGGCTTCTCGTACGGTCGATCCAGATGCTGCAGGAGCTCTGCTCCCACCATCAGACAGACGGAAGTGCTGAAATATACCACTTTAGCTTCCTTCTAAAGATGCCAGACCATTCACTGGGTTTCACTGTCTATTTTCACTGGGCGGATGGGCCCGATCGATGGGGGCCGGTTGGTGAACGGGTGCCACTGACCCTGGATGCTGGGGTTGTTTGTGTGGAAAGGCTTGCGGATGCGGATGATGTCCAGGCCGGACTGGTTGGTCAGCTTGGTCAAGAGCTGTGAAATCTGCGAAGATGTTTTGTTTGTGACCGTTTCCTCTCTCACGTTGCCGTTGACTGTGGGAATAGAGAAGAAAAAGGATGGGGTAAGACTTGGTACTTGATTCCTGTTATCCGTAGATGCTCAAGAACATGAAAGTCTGCCCGAGAATCTCGGTGAATCCACCTGAAATCCCCCCCCAAAAAATCCTTGCGTTGTAGCGCCCCCTGTTGAAACTAACCAATGATTACAGCGCTCTCATCCATCTCACAGATTTAATGTTTAAACTGAATAAACCTTTAAAAAAAGGGTTTTCACGTCAACAACATTCTGACAAATTAATGAATTAATCTTTGGAATTTGATAAGTGGAACTGTAAAATGAAATTTGATTCGTCCGGTGGAGGTGTTCACGACATAATCATAAACAGCTTAACATCAGTCACAACCTTTCTATTTTTCATTATATCGATTTCATACAGCAGCTTTTCTGCAATGAATAAGTCTGGCGACCCCGAAGCGTTTTTAACAGCGCACACACACACACACACACACAGTAAAATACACTTTTTAAAGCATAAAACACAAAGGAAAAACAAAGACAGACAGAAATCAAATGCAAATACGCTCCAAGACAATGGAGAATATGGGGAGTATCTGAACTCACATCAAAATCGGAAGTTACTTACGGTATTCTGCAACAATTTTGGGTATTCTGCATGCTTGAGGAGCCACATACACCACAGTTGAGGGGTTCTTGTTGGCGTAGTCTATCGCTCCGTTCTCAATAAATTCTCTAAACAAGAACATCACAGTCAAATTTGAACCGTGGGCACCATGAATGTTAGTGGTTGCCACAACACATCAAGAATACTTTGTCGCTTAATACTGGTGTTTACGACAGCTTTAGTATTTTTGCTTTTAATGGCAAATTACATTAGACGTAGCGACGTATCATTCCCACAATATTTTTATGTTTATTACCTGACTCCGAGGGAGCTTTGTGCGTTTTTGGAGAAGATGATTGAGATTCGTTTTAGCTGACAGACATACCGACCGACACCGTTATGGAGAACGCTTTGAAGAAAGCGACTTGGCCCTGCTCTGGATCCCATTACAAAAGTAAAACGTTGACTGAATCGGGATTTTGTTTAAATTGTTCAAACTACCGCATCGAACGTGTTTTAAAAGCCACGACAGCGACAGAGGACAAGTTAGCGGACGTGCTTTTACGGCAGTCCGTCAGAAACTGGTTCCGGAATGAAACATGAACTATACGAGTTCCAAAGAGAATACGAAAGAAATAGGAACATATATTGAAATGATATGTTTTCCATTTTTATTTGGAGCTATTAAATATGTTATCGAAATCATTCACGTATTTTTATTCGTACTTCAGTCACGAGATTACGATTTGCACGATGGTGCGCTGCTCTTTGTTCCACACGGACTTGTTTTGAATGCGAACAGAAAAGCCCGGGTTGGGGTAGCATGAGCGGAAAGGAGGACGAATAAGATGAGCCGTAAGTTTGGATTTTGTACACGTGTTTAATTGATAAACGCATCAGTATTCCCACTTATGGCTTTGGCAGAGGTGCGTTGCAAACACTGGGCCATTCGTTGCCCGTTTAAACGACGAGTTTTGCACCCCTTCACCTGACCGAGTTCAGCACCCATGTATATTGATGCATATTGTTCCCTGCACTAAGTTAATGCTTCAGTTTTGTGTCTGACATTTTCTAATTTGCCTCATCTTTGTAGGGCCGTGGTTCTAACCAACCCATGTGGAGGAGCTTGCTGCTGAAGGGCACCGCCTGCATCTGGCAGGTGGCAGCCCCGAGGTTTCTCCATCACAGACACTTTCCAAACTTCTGGGCAACACTCCAAACTCGGGGCTTCTTTGCTCAGCAGACGCGGCGTGTTTTGCAAAATGAAGACCGTCACCTGACCGGCACACACAGGCGAGCCTATAAAAAGGATGCAAAGGCTACCCTTGAATTTCCTGTGAGCCCCATCACAGTCACAGACATAAAACATTATCTGCGTTCTAAAGACATTTCCTTCCACGATGGCTACAGTTGCCTCCACATCCAGAGCATCTTTGTCGAACCATCAGCCAGGAAGGACAACTTCTCCTTATTCATTGACAAAACAACTGGACAGTTTCTGTGTAAGGACACTTTAGTGGAAGGAAGCTGGGAGGATCTCCAGGATTGCCTGGAGGTGATGCCGACGGACGGGCAGGATTTTCTCAGGCCTCATGTGCTGCTGGGGTATTCAGAGAGTTTGGAGGAGCAGGAGGAGAGGGAGAGGGAGCTGAGGGAGGTGCAGAGGATCTGGTGCAGCTCTGAACCCTTCACTGACCTTCCTGAGGATGAAGCCCAGCTGGTTAAAACCATGTTCCAGGTATTTTTGTTGTTGTAGTTTGTTAGGAGCCTGAGCTAATGAACTAAAAACACCCTAAATGTTAATGGTTAACAGAAAAAAACATGTAAAACGGGGCTGCTGAAAAAAGGAACTTCACGTAAACTATTATCAACATGCAATGTTAAGGAAATTGTCAGAGCTCTCCTAGGCTGCATTTGATTGTTTTGGGTGTTTTTTTTTTCCTTCTTTCCAGATCTCAAAGATCTCAAACGCAACTTTAAAGAGATTTGGTGTGAGGCTCTTCAGGCCCACCAAAAGCCTGGTTCTCCCCTGGTTTGGTGGTCCTGACTCTTCGCTCAAGGGAGTGAAGCTTCTCTCTGCCCAAAGCACAGACTCCGGGAGTGTCGCGTATAACGAAGCTACTGTCCCAAAGAGTAATTCTTACTACAACTTGTTTGGTCTCCACCTGGTTGGACGCAAGGACACTGAAGTGGTTCTAACTGGACATGAACTGGACACAATGGCTGTGAGTCAGGCCACTGGACTCCCCAGTGTTGCTCTCCCACGTGGGGTCAGCTGTCTTCCCCCCATCCTGCTGCCTTACCTGGAGCAGTTTAAGCGGGTGACGCTGTGGCTCGGCGGGGACATTCGTTCGTGGGAGGCCTCAAAGATCTTCTCACGCAAGCTGGGGCTGAGGCGCTGTTCGCTGGTGCGGCCCGGAGAGTATCGGCCGTGTCCCCTGGAGGCGTTCGCCATGGGGAAAAACTTTGGTCACATTATAAAATCATCTATTCCAGCAGCTCATAAGTCCATAGTGTCCTTCAAGCAGCTGAGGGACGACGTGTACGGGGAGCTGATGAATACGGACCAGGTGGCTGGAGTGAAGTGGATGAGGTTTCCAGAGCTCACCAGGATCCTCAAGGGTCACCGCAAAGGAGAACTAACTGTCTTTACAGGTATAGCTAACTAGGTGACCTCCAACTTCATGTAAATTGCACATTTTCACTGTAAACCATTACCCCATTTTAAAAACGACTTCTTTTTTTTTCTAACATTGCGGGCAGTAGACATTACCCACAGCTTTTATGTATTAATTTTGTCATTAATAATCAGTTTTGATTAAAGCCCAATTTGATTTCTTTGTTATATTAAATTGCTTGATTAGGAGGGAAGTCCTAAAAGCCCTGACACTGAGGCGTGCGTCTGTGTTTAACAGGTCCTACAGGCAGTGGGAAGACAACATTTATCAGCGAGGTGGCCTTGGACCTTTGCATGCAGGGAGTCAACACGTTGTGGGGCAGCTTTGAGATCAACAACGTGCGCCTGGCCAAGATCATGTTGACGCAGTTTGCTATGCAGAGGCTGGAGGACAATCTGGAGCAGTACGACTTCTGGGCCGACAACTTTGAGGAGCTGCCCCTTTATTTCATGACCTTCCACGGGCAACAGAACATCAAGTATGTGCAATAAGAGTCTGGGGAACCTTTGCTGCACGCATAGGGCAGCCTCATTTCTCCATACGATTAAAGGCACAACGTGATGTAATTAATCTAAATCTGCTTTACATTTTTGTTATTATACCAAAGTTGGACTTTAAGTTTTCTCCCCCTACAACTTGCACCTTGTTGAGCATGTAATGAACTCAATCAATCTTTATTTATATAGCGTCTTATACAATCAAAATTGTTTCTAGGCCCTTTCCAGAATCCCAGGGCCTGACCCCCAACAAGCAACAGTAGCAGGAAAAACTCCCCGTTAACAGGAAGAAACCTTGAGCAGGACCAGGCCCATATAGGGGGACCCTCCTGTTTCTCCTGTATTTTGGTCTAATAGAGATCTTTGCTGTAGCTACTTTAATATTTCTTAATTATTGCAGAATGTATTAAATGATACAAACACCTGCAGTTCACACCAACAGGTTTATGTTAAAATTGTGGGGGTTTTTTTAAACAAAAATGCTTACATTTGTTCCTGTTGACAGGGCAGTTTTGGACACCATGCAACACGCTGTCTACATGTATGATATCAACCACGTCATCATAGATAACCTGCAGTTCATGATGGGCCAGGAAAACCTCTCAGTAGACAAGTGAGTGCGCGTAAATTCCGTCCCGTGTCGATTCGAACGACATCCCTCGTTTCGAAGCCTCTGAACGCGTCGCAACGTGTCGCCCGGTCCAGGTTTGCGGTGCAGGACCACATCATCGGAGCGTTCAGGAAGTTCGCCACCAGCAGCAGCTGCCACGTCACTCTGATCATCCACCCCAGAAAAGAGGAGGACGACCGAGAGCTGCAAATGGCGTCCATCTTTGGTTCTGCGAAGGTAACGAGGAAGCTTCCTGTAGATTAGCATAAAAGCAGAATTTTGATTTTTTTTAAAAAACTTATGTTTAAGATCATAAAAACCCTTTTAACCCTTTCCAGGCCAGCCAGGAAGCCGACAACGTCCTCATCCTGCAGGAGAAGAAGCTGGTGACATGTCCTGGTCGCCGATCGCTGCAGGTGACCAAGAACCGCTTCGACGGCGATGTGGGCATCTTCCCTCTGGATTTCATCAAATCGTCGCTCACCTTCTCGTCTCCCGTCAAAGGCAAGCACAAACTGAGGAAAGTGAACCACAAACAGGAGAACGAGGAGGCCGAGGAGGCCACGGCAAAGAAGGAAGAAGTGAAAAAGGAGAAAGCGGCCAAAACGACAAAGGCACCACGAGCAGTTAAAAACGTGACAGAAAAGGAAAACCCACCGAAATAAGAATGATGCGTTTAAGTGATCCAGATCATTTCTTAAGATTCAACATTTATATTTGAATGATTAAACTGAGGATAAGTGACATAAGAGATCTGACTGAGTTTGTCATTGGCAAATAAGGCAAATAAGTACTGTTGTGACTGTGAGAGCTGTATGCTTTGGAAAGCACTATTATGTTGACTGACACTGATGAACACCTTAAACTGGGTCCCGCTGCTGTATTTTTGATAATGTGAGTTCAGTTTTTAAAATAAAACCAAAAATGTCGACACGTCTGGTCTGCTCTGTGTTACAGTGGCCGGCAGGGGGCAGCATTACCCCTGCAGAATCTTTCACAAATGTTCTTTATATCCTTTCTGATGCGCCTCATCCAGATTTTATTTTACTGTAGTTGCTGGAAGAGTGAATTCAAGTGTGACTTGTTTTAGAACACGACCCTGAGTCCATTCACAGACTTTAAATTCGATCGAGTTTCTCTCTTTAACGTTTCTCTGACACCTTCACTGTCTCTCAGATGTTTCTGCCCAGTGAACCCTCAGCCACCAGAGTCACTTTAAACCTGGTATGTGGACCCCCGTGCTCCCCAGAGGTGGTCGAGACGGTGAAACATCGCACATGCTGTTGGACGTTGCCTGGAGAACACAAATCACTGTGGATGAACAGCAGGAGACAGACAGATGTGCTGGACTCCAGGTTTTTGTTCCAAGCTCTTGTTTTGTCTTGAAACTGTGTTTTCATGCTCAGATGTTTCCCTGTGAAGGTTTTCCTGGTGTGCAAAGACGCACGGCTCTGCGTAATGACTGCAGGCTGCTGGATGGCTCCCAGTGTCCTTTGGCTGCGTGGGTGTGGTGGAGCTTCTAAGCCTTTGAATGAGCTCTTTGTATTCTGAGGTATGAGTGGACCCGGACGATGGTTGTGCCATCTGCCAGATCAACAAAATGGGGAAGAAACACACAAAATTGCAGTCAATGAGCCACATTATTAAATCCAGGAGCACGGTTTTCCAACGTTGACTGCCAGTCGTATTTTTGTCGAACATTTTTCAGCTTCCCAAGTAAAATTTTGATGATAATACTTAAAGTTTTGCTCATTTTCATCCCCGGCTGGACAGAACGCAGCGCCGCTCTCTGGGTTGAAATAACCTGTGCTGATTGCAGGCCTATTTAAATAGCTGCCATCTGGAGAGGAGAGGAAGTGGAACTCCTCCGCTCTTGATCGTGATGGAAAAGTCACACAAAGAGAACAAACAAATTCCACAACATCAGAAGACCACTAAGTATTAGAGGACATCAAAGAGTCTTGAATTAATCGAGACCAAGAATAGAGCTGCAGACAAACAGCTACTTGACCTACAATCCACCTCATGGAGGTTTTTATGAAGGGAAGGAAAACTGCGACTATCACGGCAGAATAAGGAACACAAAGAGGCCCTGAGCTACTTCTGGTGCTGATGATGGGATGCACATGCATGCATGGCTCTGCACCATTAGCTGCCCTTCATTAGGCCAAACATGTGACTGAGGTCTGGAGTTAGACAGTCTCTGGCTCTGCCTCTGCAACTCCCAAGATCCAGAAGGGATTCTTGTTGTTTCTGTTCGCCCCATAACAACAGATCAACACTCCCCCCGCCCCCCTCAAATGTCACAAAAAACGCCCTTGAGCTGCCACCAAGGTTACATTTACAGTAATTCCCACTCGAGGAATGAGGAGTGAGGCTCAGGTATCCAGAACTAATTAAAACCAAAACAGTTCAAATCATTTTCAAATCAGGGTGAGGATAATTAGCAGAACTACAGAAAACTTTCGGACGAACCTGTCCGAGGTGTATTTTAAATGTATGGAAGATCCTGTCTGATCGGGTCGAGGTGTTATGAACTATTCCAAATACCACCACTAGGGGGCGAACACTGACTTTTAAGAAGTTTTCGACAATAAAAGAGAACTTTTTTTTTTTTTCCTTTGGCATGAAACCACAGAATTGCTCTCTGCCAATTATTTTTTCATATATTAAATGAAATCACCATCGTTATTTGGTCAATAATTCAGTTCAAGTGAACCACATCTTTAACATCTTCAAGAGGGAGCGAGCTGAATTAAACTGACATCCGAATAGGAAGCGTGACAGCTCCTGCTGGGAGAACATTAACCTGTAGAGCAGGTTCCCTGTGTGTTCTTTCACCTTTGAAAACAAGTAAGTTTCCCTCTGAGATGAGCAGATTGGAAGATTCCGCCACACCGACGCACTGTTTTCCAGGACACATGCAGCTTGCAGACAATCCAGAGGCTGTTTCAGATGGAAGACGACCCACCCTGGCCTCATGTCGGGACGGTGGGGGATTCAGTCTGCATCGCTAGTGTGCACCCCACACGTCTGACCCACATTGTCTAACAATACACCCACTGCCGTGCACTGATTATTAACAAGCTTGTGCACATCTTTTCTGGTGTGTCTCTGGGCTCCCAGCCGTCGTTTCAGGTCACTGTGAAGTATAAAGGCCCCACTTCTATACCTAAAAAAAGCATTTTGGATGATAGATGTCATCTATCTTCCAACATCTATAAAAAAAAATCAACATCAACTATCGATAAAAAGTTAATAGATAATAAATAAATAATAAACAAGTGGAATATTTGTCATTTTAAAGTGCCTTAGTGACTCAAGCTGCTAATGAACATACGGAGCACATCCAGGCCAAAAATAGACGTGAAAAAGAGTGACCTCACTGATTGAATTGGGTCTAATCTCGCTGTTGAAGCTCACGATTTAAACCGTTTTCTCAGAGTAAAATTCCCAGCTTTGAACTGCAGATCTGTAACTGAAGGAGCCTCTGAGGATGCAGCTGCTGCTGCTCTCTGATGGAGGAATGCAGATCTGATTTCTCCCAGAGTTCAAGCAGTGCGTGGTTGTGTACTCGTCTGTTTTCCACCGGGTCGAGTCCTGATCCTCCTCACAACCTCTATCCCCTTCGAGGATACAGGGTGCTCGGGTCTTAAATGCTCAACTGTCATGTAGCATTAGCAATGGGCTTTTAGTCAACCATCTGCTCCAAGTGACGGAGCTCTACTGTGAACACCATCTCTTTATTCTCCCCCAGCCCTCTTCTGCTCATTGAACACGACGGGAAAAGCTTACGAGGGACAGCAGCATGCCTGAGACTTATGTAATGCTGAGATCTGGCAAAACAGAGCCTTGAGGGACTTAATCTGCTGTGGCACCATGGGTGTGGATGTTGTTCAGGAGGTCTGCAGAAGCAGAAGTGGGTCCGCCACAGCCAACTCTGCTGGTGATGGAAATTCCAGCTCCTTTGGCTGGAGCTTTTGTCTCAGCTCAGCAATAAAACCAAGCTTTTGAAACCAGTTGTAGTTGCTATATTTAACTAAACGCACGTATTCAAACTACATTTGGCTGTAAAGTTGTGGTGGCAGAGAGCAGGACTGCATTCTCCAGCAACCACCTACAACGTCAGAATCCTGGTCCGTCGGCCCTTTTTAGCTCACGACAAATTGTATTTTGGCAAATGATGCGGTGCATTAACTTTGCCCTCTCGTTTAGGTTGTAAGTCAGGAAATTAGGTACTAGCACTTGCAGCCATTATGCCTCAGATGTGGACCAATTGGGACTTCATCGTGGCTTTCTTACATACAGAACACGGAACAGACCCATCGCTGTGCTGTAGAGTAGAAAACAACAGAACAATGTTGACTCTGAGTCGGGACACAGATCCACAGAGACGGCTCATTTAGGTTTGACCACTAATGAAACATCGAGGTTGGGGCGGATGGGCAGGATGGGGTGACAATAAGAGCTTAATTAGGGTACTTTAGTGATCAGGCAAATGACGTCTGAGTTAGCGGGACCCGTCCATGGGCTTTGGAGGAGCTCCCCACTAGAATGAGAGTCCTGGCGGAGCTTCAACGCCACGCCGGCTTCAATTCACCCCGAGCCAGAAAGGGAGACAGAGGCATGCTTTGCCCAGTCACCCAGGCAGCCTCCACGTCCAGTCCAGAGAAAATGCCCATTGAGCCTCAAATTAGCCGTCTGCACGGCCACCTTCAGAGGAGGCCCCTGTCTGGCTAATCTGCTCAGAGTGTGTGCACACACTGAGCGTCTGCTCCATGAAAGCGTGAGCACAGAGAAGCAGCAGCAGCACAGCAGTTAAGTGATGCATTATCAGCAGGAGCGAGGCCGCTTAAGCTGATTATCTGACAGCGCAACTCAGTTTTGGTGTAGAGGAGCTTCAAACCAACAAAGAGCTCATCGATTATATGTTCCTCTCACGCTGCGAAGGCAACACAATGGGTAATGACAGTCGGTGTGAGCGCGCTACGTAATTACTGACAAGGGAACAGAGACGACAGAAAAGGTGCAGGAACATCTAATGAAAACACCCAGAAAGGAACATTTTCCAGAATTTCAGGAAGAAGAAAAGCAGAAACCTAATTAAACTTCTACTAAAAGGAGTAGACAAACAGTACACGTGCAGCACGTTAGACACACGGAAATGGGGTTAATAATCCACTTATGTGTGATGAGGCAGCATCCAGAATCCATACGGTTGATCTGAGATAAACTCATAGATGTGAGTGCATCAAAAACATCCGGGGGGGGGGGGGGGCAGACGGGCAGCTGTCGCCGTGCTCAATCTTTAAAACGCAAGATAATGAGGCTTTAATGAAACATCCTGTTTTGCTGTGACCAGACGCTGCTTCATTGTTCAAACAGAATCCCTCTGTGGTTTATTGGCTCTTTATTTTAAATAGATGTTATTAGGATTAAAAATACAAGCTAATAAAGAAAATGACCGCGTGCCCCAACGCTTAGGTGCAGGACTGGGAATACCAAATGCTGTGTCCCATAAAAGGGCAGCTTAAAGCTGGATTCTCCAACATACCTGTAATGCATCATAATGGGAAGTACTACAGTTCCACTTTCAGGAAATTGACTCTCAGAGGAGAACTGGGGGTTGTTTCAGAGCAAAATGAGCTGCAGCATCATCAGCTTACTTTCCAGCAATTATTTCCAGAAGGGTGGGCATTATCGGCGGCGTAATTGCAGGAGAGAGGCAGCGATAGGCATCTGGTGCAGGCACGCGGCGGGCAGCGCCAGGAAGAGAGGGCGCTGGAGCGCGACGTCTCTGCACTGGAGTGGTGACGTGCAGGCTCGGGGTTCTGCTTTAGGCAATTGATTATCATTAGCACACGTCAGTCCTCTCGAAATATAGGAACAGTTGTTACGCATTTGCTGTCAGACTTTGTTGGAGACTTTGGGTGTCGGTGGGGTTCATCAGTGTTGGGCTGCTCTTACTGTGGGCTACAGAATGTTAGCGTTGCTCTGTCATCATGTCAGTGTCAGCCCACTGAAGAGCTGGAGAACTCTCCCCTGCCTTCATCCACTGACATCCTCCTGTGACTGTGTAGGATGCATGTATAATGGATCAATTGATTGCTTTGCAACACAGTATAAGCTACCTACAGCACCGACATCTGCATTAGCATTAGAAAGTTCGTAGGCCTGTATGTGGGATTCATGATTCAACGTGCTTCAACACAGAATTTTAGATTATTCAAACCCTTTTCCATATTTAGCATAGTCACATACACGTTCTTATATGGATTAAATGATGTACAGCTGTCTTTGGGACTTTGTGTAGCCCTATTATGCCTCCTATAAGGCAAAAAGGCTTGCCGTAATCAGTTATGACCTTGCTCTACATAAAGAGAATGCCAAACTCAGAACTGGTCCTGCAAGAAAAGGCTACAGGAAACAGTGATATTTTGTCTACACTCAATTCGCCTCAGAGGTTTCTTGGCAGTACCTTTGTATTATGTAGCATTATTAAACATTTTGTTTTAATACTACTGTGTTGCTGTTGTATGGATTTATTATAACCAGTGCTTTTATTTTGCCGTTCAATTAGATGTAAATTGTTGTTACCTTTTTCACCTTCGGGGCCTGTGTGTGTGTGTGCGTGCGTGCGTGCGTGCGTGCGTGTGTGTGTTAGAGAGAGAGAGAGCACAGTCCCAAACGTCAAGTGAGTCACAATCCGGAAACGTGTTACACATCAGCGTTCAAAATAAGGTCAGGTAAACTTACAAACTGCTCCTCCTCCTAATTTCATTAGTGCTAATATTAATATTACTATTGTAATTCTAATTTTTGCTCCTAATTAAGAGCAACCTCTTCACGCTGTCGATAAATGTTTGCCCAGACTGTATTTTATTTTGAAATTCCACCGGATGTAGCCGTCACTCTACTAGCTAACTTGCTAGCCCAGCAGCAGTCCCCAAACATGAGCACGTCCTGTCCAGCTCCGCGGAATACAACGGCCGAGTTTTCCACAACGCGAAGGTAATCCGGAGAGAGACAGAAGGCGTTGTGTGTATTTAAGTAAACACATCTTGCAAAGTCACCTGTTTGCTGAACAAAGGCTTTAAAGGGGACAAAGAATACGTCTCATTCAGGTTGTCATAGCAGTTTGGTGCGTATCACCCGCCAGGACTGGCAACCCGCCGTACAAGGTAAGTTTCTCTGCAATTCGGACTGTAACACCTAAATAATAATGTCAGAAATTCCATTTATGGCTTTCCTCTTCGGACACACGCGTGTCCCGACAACTTTGTGCGTAGTAAACTTTGCTCCGCGTTCAGGTGTTAAGGTTTAATTAATTGTTCCAGGCGTGGTTGCCTGTAACGCTTGAAGCACACGTAGTATGGAAATCATGCGGGAATTCAAGAGTGGTGGTTTATACTCTGCGTTTCTAGCTTTTCAACGCACCCATTAGTCTGGAATCTTTACGGTTTTCCTGTAGATCAAGGGACCGACCTACTTTTTTATCAACATATGCATCAGACGGGACAGGTTGGCCGAGTTCAGACATAACAAAGAACTTCCTAAAATGACCACAGGCTTAGTTCCTGTTCAGCTTCAGTCTGCAATCACAGAAAAACAACCTTGACGTTATAAGGGATTTATTTATTTTTGTCCACCATTTATCCCTCTGGTGTTGGGAATTAATTGTGGGTGAACTTTTAATTCTCTACAATAACCCCCTCCAACCTTTACTGTCCCCTATATCCATTATAGGGTCTTATCATCACAACACCCTGGTTGTCATTGTCATAGTTGCAGCCAGACTGTTAGTGTCTGTCTATGGGAACCACTTTTCCATTCAGGCGATGGACAACAACACTCAGCCTGTGTCCAGTTTGTGCGTTGGGGGAAAGTGTTAATTTTCTTGTCCGGACGGAGCCGACATGCCGTGCACGTGTGAGATGTAAATGGCGTTCCTCTTACCCCCACACAGATGCTGTTTTTATGGTATTTCTGCAATGCCAAGTGGGCACGTTGACAAAAACCCCGGACTTTCTATGAGAAACAACTAGTCTTTGTGTATTTAGGGTGCGTACAGTATTTACACTTTCTCCCCCATGAAGTCCCACTTGTGCTCGTTTCTCTAATGAGGTTTAAATGTAGTCTATTTTTACACGCGGCTGCCATTTCTGTGGACTCGGGCCAATCACGTGAAAGAAGATGAGGACCGGCGAAAGAAATCAGACAGCATATCAGCTCTGTCACCCCCCCCCCCCCCCCTGAAACACTGCAGGATATTCTATTTAAATTCCTTTAGGGTAAATGCAGGGGGAGGCCAAGCGCTTACCTCAGCTCGCTTGCAAACTTGCACTGTGTGTGTGTGTGTGGGGGGGGGGGTATTTACATTGATAATTTCTCAAGTGATTTGGTTGGAGAAGGCTCTCTCAGAGGAACTGCTCCATCAGCTTTATTTGGGTCAGGTAGTCAGCAAATGTGCGGAGCTCCCTGGTCAATCAAATCTGGGTCCCTTTGACCGTTTTGCTTTAAAAAGAAACCTTCAGTGCGTCAAACTCGTCGCAAACTGCACGACCGGTTGGACACAAAGAACAGGAACAGTCGTTTCCAACAGCGAGATGAAGGAAACGTTAATCTGAGGAGGTCCTGAATCTGCGCTGGATTCCACACAGCTCCTTGGAGGTCACATGCTAGTTTGATTTGTTCCACCTCCGAGCGATCCGTGTCGGCCGTAAAGCTGCCGTTAATAGGTTCTGTTTACGTCCTCAGACACTGAGACTGAACAGACCGGTTGTAAAATCATGGCTGAGAACATCCCCTCGACACGTCTGCTGGAGTCGCCGCTTCTGTACCTGCAGGAGGAGAAACTGGGCGTTGAGAATATTTACTGGGCAATTATTTCCAGATTATCCGAGCTGTGATTAGTTCCCTGATGCCGTGCTGATTATCGCTGACAGGCGCTGAATAGACCCTCCTACGTTTACTAGAACGCTCTTTCAGCTTTGGGTCGCGCTACGTTTTAATCAGCGTGTCGTGGGATCTCCTTCTGCACCGTCATGCTAATTACCCGTTTTAGAGCCAGGCCGACTCCTGCGGCGTCCTGAGCCACAACAACAGCGATCCCAACATCAGCGCTGGGTCTGGAGTGGACGTGCACCTGTGCACACACCACCTATTCACCTGTGCTCCTTTAATGGCAGCTGATTAACTGTCTGTCTGTGGTGTCCAGGTGAAATCTGTGGAACTGTATTAGCTCAAAAAGGCTTTTGTAGGAGATCCCTCCCTGTTTTGCTGTGGTGCGTGTTGCCCTTGAGGTCAAGAGCAACGCCGTGTTTGTATTTCAAACCGTCTCCTTGCCGAACAGGAAGTCGGAGCGCGGGGCAACAAAGGGAGCACAACCCTGAGGTGTTCCCTGCCATGAAATGCTTGACTTGGTGTTTTGGCTGTTATTGTTGTGGAGGAATTATGGACGTCTCCTACACCAGCGTGTTTTAAAATGGTCTGAAAGGTTGAGACAGTGAGAGGCAAAACACTGTCCGGGCTTGGACGCGTTCCTCCGTCCACCCCTGTCGGAGTTCCAGTTGAATAAATCTCCAGTGTCCTCACTTTAAAAGGTTTCTCGCCAGTCTCTGTGCAGATCCGATGCTGTGGGATTGGATCTGAGGTGGTGGTTCGGATCAGATTAAGTTGTCCCAGAAGTCCGCTTTGACCTGGTCCCGGAGCGATTCAGCCCCCTCTTGTCCACGCAATTTGCTGACTCGGCAGAGCTAATTAAAACCCAACGCTTTGGCTTCGATCATTTTCCTGTCGCCGCTGTTTCCATCAGATGAAGCGGAACGCCGAGCGATCACACATCACCTCAACACGTCTGCTCGCATCACCCAGCCCAGGTCTGTTCTCGTCTTTTGCTGCCGCGTTTCCAGGTGTCTCTGTTAATCTATAATCTCTTCAGGTTAATCTCGTAAATTGCTTTTATAAACAGGAGAAGTGCTTATTAAATGCGTCTCGTGAATTCCTCTTTTCCTGGAAACGACGTCGTCTCCAACGGTTGTCAACATTACTTTGAGTTTTCTTTTTAATGGAGGTTATACAACAAATACAGTAAGATTTCGATGGCAGTTAAAAGGGTATTGGGTTAAAAACTAGGTTTTTTTATAGGATGGTTTAAAATATGGCTAAATATGATTGGTCCAGATTCCTGGGCCATCATGGCTGACAGTGACGGTCAACCTTGGAATTCAGCGCTTCACACAATGGCTATTGAATAAAAGGAACCGCTATCTGTGCATTTATTGGCTTTGGTCTCAGCGTTATGTAACGTGCTGACATGTTTATGTAGGTGGGAATATTCCTGTCATCGGCCTGCCCAAGTAGCCCGTCCCTGCTGTCAGAAATGGGATATTTCTCTGGGTTTTTAGAGAATATCGAAGGCTTCCGGGTCAGAATCCAGGGGTTTAGTTGGAGAACGTGGGTGCACTCCCTGTTTTTCCCACGGGGGGCAGCGTTGAGTGTGGTGGTTCTGCGCTCTCGCCGATACGGGCCGATGGTGCACAGCGAAGGCCGTCCTGCTCCTGTTCTCCAATGTCAAAATGTTGAGAGTTGGCAGATGCCGGCGCAAAAATGGGTTTGGTTTGTTGAAAGCAGGCGTCGCAGCGCCTCCGTGTTCTGGCGGGCGGCGTAAAAAAGGGCCAGTGTGCAACTGGGTCAAATCCTCCCCGAGGTTTGTTGTGTTTTGATATTTTTAAACACATTTCACCCCGATCTCAGCGTGATCCCTGGCCCGGTTGTCCGCTGCCGCGCGGCCATGTGACGGGCGCCGCAGGAGCACGTCCGCCATTATGTAACGCAGAAAAAACAGATACTTTCCATTTGTTCTGTCCACCCGGTGCTGTTGATCAGTGTCTCGTAATTACCAGCACAAACACGGAGCCGAGGAGGCTTTTAAGTGGACTCGGTCACCCTCCGTTAGGAGTCAGACGGCGATATTGATGGTGGCCATAAGGGCCGCGGATGAGGCGGCGATCAGAAGCTTTGTGGGTGGTGGGATGCGTGGCCGCTGCATCACCGTGGTTGCATAAGGGCTTACGTGTGCATGGGGGGGGGGGGAAGTAATTACGGTGTAGTCGCTTTTCCTGCTTCAGCAGCACTTTCCTGAAATGATTCGGAATGATTAGCAATAACGATCAACACGGGGAGAGGATCCCGTGTCCCGGTGCCCGGCTCCACTCCAGTTGTTGGCTCCACCCGGCTACATTTTTGTTGTTCCACGCTTGTTTTCACGATAGCAGGACTTCTGGTCCTCATTTTCTCTTGGTCTTGTCTTCCCTCGCAGAACGGACGGCGTTCCTCTGCCAGCTTGTGTAATGTGGGAGGATGTTTGAGGTTTGGCCGGGGTTATCCTAAAGGCCTGAGAAAATACAGATTTTTGTACTGTTTACAATAGAAGGTGATGCTTTCCATGTGGAGGATCTTCTTAATATCCAGGCCAGGCAGATGTGCTCGTTTTCCCAGGAGAACGACGCCCAGGCCTCCACTTTTAAAAAATCCTTTGAAACGAACATATAGTTTAAAACACACACTTCCTCATTTCCCCCCGTATGTTGCGTTCACTGACACTCTCACCACGGCAGGTTCTTTGTTACAGCCCCGCACGTGCATAAATGAACCGACAGGTTGCATAAACTGTAGGATCAACTCTGCATATTTATGGAGACCTTCGGGGTGTGTAGCTGCCGTCCTCTCTGGTGTGGTTCGTTCGCTTGCCTTTGACTTTACCTTTGAAAGGTTAAACATTAAAATAACAAACCTGAGAGCTGTAGGCTGGTGGTGTTTGTAGAGCAAAGCCACCTCCTTTTTTTAAAATAATACTTTCTTTGTACTCACCTGCTTTTGTGGATCGCTCTGTATGGACACCTGTGTTGCACTGGGCAAGGCAAATGGTGGTCGCATTTGTGTGACCTTTGAACCCCCCCCCGATACAGGTAAACTGTACATTTTAGAGGCCACACATTTAGATAACATTCGAGAGAAACGGGCCTTTTGGGTGCACAGAAAAAGTCTTAAACTTTTGAGTTCAGCTCATGAAAAGGGGAGCAAAAGCAACAGCGCAGGGTTAACACTTACATGTGTGTACTATTAATGAGCCACACACACACTCCTGCGGCCTTCTAAGAGTGTTTCTGTAGTTTTCAGCTGGTGGCTCTGGCGGTTCTGCTGGTTCTGGCCTGGTTCTGAAGCTCAGCCCGACGCTGGAGTTGATGTTAAATCAAGAACGGGCCTGAATAAAAGGGAGAGGTATTGTTTGCTTTTGATAAAGTAATTTTCCCTCCAGAGGAACTTCCTGGGCGAGGTTAACGTCTGCAAATAAAACGCGACGAGCCGTGTTTGAGCTCATTAATGTGCGGTGCAACGTTAAAGTCGGGCTTATTGAGGTCTTTGTGGCTTTGAAGGTGTCTGTTGAGGCGCTTCCCTTTTATGACAGAATAGCCGGCGAATAAATCAGCAGAATTTCGGTGTTATTGCACCGTTCAACGTATGAAACTCAGGATCGTTTCAGCAAACGCGCCTGGTCCTGCTGATAAAATAGGGCTGACCCAGTCAGCAGCTGTTCCACCTTAACGTCTTCGCCTCCTTCATCCTCTCAGCTGGTGTAGGTGACGCTCGGATAAACAGCTCTCTTGAACATCTCCAGAGCATCTTGGCCCTCGCTCAAAATTCCTCCACCGTTTTCCCCTCCCAAGTCTTTTGCAACCACATCCGCTGCTTTTCTGCTCCACCGACGTCTCACCTGGTCGCCCACGAGGTCTCTACTTTATCGTGTGCGTCACCTTTCTTGTTGCTTCGGTCTTTTAACCGAAGACATCCGCCTGTTGCTCGCTGGGGCTTCGGAGTTTTATCGACATCCGTGGAGATAAACTGAGATCTGAGCACATTTAGGTCAGTGCAGAATCCAGGTCATTGCACGCGCAGCCTATTGTGAACGTTGCACCTCTCTGTCAACCTCTGAACGCTCTGAATTATTCATGAACGCCGTAACTTGGACACAATGTCTCTGGAGGCAGGACCGGCAATTAGTCCAGCGCTCTGGTTCTGCAGAAATGTGGGAAATCCAGTTAAAGGTGGACACCAGAGAAAAGGGCAGAGCTGGGAAAAGTTTGTTTCCCCGCGACATCACGTCCGTTCTGTTGTCGTTTCTCAGTGTTGCGCTGTACGTTTCACATAGAGGGTCCGTCTAATACAGCTGTGGAGGCATAATTTGAGCTCGGGAATGTTTTTTCACTTTAAATCCGAACCTGCGAAACAGGTTAGTTCACTTCCAGATTGCTCGGCGCACCGACGCTTGGGTGACCACAGAACATGACAAGAATTTCCTGGGAAACCACAACCCTTGATGATGCTCCGCAGCCTCCTTTAAAGTCAGGGGATGGATGTCGGCGAGCTGGGGGCTTGGGCTCGGACTTCGCTCTTGCCGATGTGGAAAATCCCCCAGTCCCAGCCTTCCTTCAGGAGAGGCGTCTTTGCCATCGTGACTCACATTTTCCTGTTTTTCTCCAACTTCTATAAACACTCCTGTCACATTTCAGGTTTTCCTCTTCTCCACAGTGATGTTGGTCTCACGGCTCCTCTTCTTTCCGTTATGTCCCCTCAGCCTGGAGACCAGAGGAGAGCAGATCTTCGCACCAGCATGAGTTCACGGATGCTTGACGGACCCGGATCCTGGTTTTTCTAAGGCATCCAGAAACTAAAGTGTCATCGAGAGGTAGGTAGAGCCTTTTCTTTAGTTGTTGTTGCGGTGTCTGATATGAAAGAGCATGTTCACGCACATCTTCACGCACATCTTCATCGTGGGTAGAGTTTTAATCCACCAATCTAGTCAAGTCAGTCGGCATTCAGCTCTGTTTAAGCAGTCTAATAGTGTAGTTAGGGTTAATTACTGGGTTAATTACAGTACTTGTATTATCGACTCCACAGCTGCTCCCCGTTCTTCTCGTCTAAAACGCAGCACACCCCGCCGCCGTGTTAATCCTCCGCACTGGTTTCATTTCCGGTGGGTTGGCGGATTGCTTTGTGGCGTGCTGGATTATTTTGGACGTACGCGGTCCAAAGGGTCGACTGATTGCGGCTGGTTTTAGCTGAAGTGTCCAGAGGGACTGATGTAGAGCGGGCGTTTGATGGATGGCCTAGCTTTCTGTCATATTCTCTCCTCACACGTGGGCCCTTGTTATGAAAATACTGATAGGAAGCAGGTTGAGGGCCTGTGATGGATGACCGTGTGCTGGGAAACATGACAGACACAGATAAGCCAGCACTTCCACCATACACTAGGAATCATCCCACTCCTAAACATTTGCCCCTTCATGCTCCGGATAAACTGCTAAACCCCAAACAGATGCGAAAAGCCTCACTGGAATTATGCGTTTCAGCTCCAATTTGTAATTTCCCTCTTGGGTTTTTATTTATTTTTTTGCCATCTGTCCTCCAGACGCAGTAGGAAGGACATCATTTTATTTTGATGATTTGACTTGTAAATCGCCTCCACAGAAATGTGCTGAGTCATGCCGGTCCTCAGACGGGCCTGGAAACAAGCAGTGTTAATGGCGGCGCTCCGAGAGGTGATTTACGGAATTCTCTTTTGTCCCAGCACTGGTGGCCTGTCGTTGGGGGGGCTGATTGATGGTGTTGTCGTCCACGCTTGGAGTCTAACAGCCTTTTCTGCTGGCCCGCACTTGGCTCGTGCCACTTTCTCCGTTCTCCAGACCTCCCAAAGCGATGTGCCCGAGCGTGACCTTGAACTCCCTCAATGACATCTCACTGCCTGCCGGACAAACTTCAAGCCCACCAGTATGACCCAGTTGTAGGAGAGGTGGGAGAGAGGGAGCGTAGAAGAAAAGAGATCTGTGATTTGGTGTGTGTGTGTGTGAGAGCGTCTGAGGCTATGGCAGGGCATAGCCTACTTCTCGTACCCCATTTTTACATCTGGGAGCAGCTGAGCAACAGCGTCTCCATCTTGTCCTGTTAGTTCCTAATTTGTTTTGACCATCATTTGGAAATCCTGAATCCTGGACGGGTCTCTGCTCATCGACTCCTCGTTGCTGACCGTTCCCCTCCATTGTGGCCTTTCACACCAGGCCTCATCCCCATCTGAAGGAGGCGTTTCTCTTTTCGTGAATTAGCTGATTGCAGCTCCGGGACATTCCGAAGCACCAGGGAGGTCTCCCTGGAGATGGTGCAAGCCGGACCTGGAGGAAGGGTAAATAATGGATGTCATTTCAGGTGTCACAAAACACCAGTTGGACATTCAGCACGGCTCACATCTGCTGGATGTCTAGATCGTCTCAGCTCCTTGTTTCTCTTGGAAAGAGTGTCCTTGCATGGTTATTCATGTTTTTACTGAGCGTATGTGTGGCTCTGTCCATTCTAAATCCTTCTGAGCCCATATTCATTCATATTTCTTCTTAATTTACCCAATAAATGAGGTCAAATATTACACAGGCCCTGTTCTTCATCGGAAGGGGGCAACTTGTCAGAGTTTTGACTGACAGCTTGTCCCTGGTTTCCTTTTTCCTCCTTCCTTTTCTTCTTTTCTGTGGCCTGACAATGGCCGTTGGGCACTTTGTAGTGTTGTTTCTATGGTCAAAGCAAATGGAAGAGGAGGAGCAGGGAGGGAGAGAGGAGGTGTATCTGTCAGGGAGGCTGGGCTGTGCAGACGGAGAGGTGGGAGGAATGGGAGGGGACTGGGATCCGATTCACATTGGCGGCATTTGGCCTGAGAATGAGCTGGTCCCATTTTTTTTATTTTTTTTTTGGAGGGGCGCTAGAGAAGTTTTCCTCTGGAGAAACGGTCAGAAACGGAGCCAAACATCCATGAGAATAGGAACACAGTGGATGTGGTGGTGACGGAGGCTGCAGAAGTGGAAATGCTGGGAGCAGACTGGGGTAAGGAACTCTGAGGCAAGGCAAGTTGGAGCAAAGAGGTTCATTTAAGCTCCATGTTTTCTGTTAATATGGAGGTAAACCCACCAAAGGCACATTCTGGGATGCCTACCTCTCAAATCTGATCAAATGATCTCAACATTCTAAAGTCTTTAATGAAATAATGCCTTTTATAGATCGGCAGCAGTTCGTTAAGTATTAAGTAGGTGAACTAGGCATTTTGATGACACGTTTGAACATATCTGACGTGGGAGAGGGACTAATACCCACTCTGGGGGGCAGCAGGGGTGTCGCGTGCATGCTCGGGACAAGGTGGGCTTTCTGCAAAACTAAAATAGTTCTGTCACAATTTTCTGTCTGCGTTCCAGTTTTGGGAAAGAACGGGGAGGGAAGACTGGAGAGGCTGGTGGTGGGGTGCTGCACAGAAAGAAGGAATGTGATACAGAAGTTTGGGCAGTGAGGGGGGGGGGGTCATCAGATTAATCTGTTTGGACCCTCATGCAGACGCTCCCGGCTGGAAACTGAGCCAACCTCCTCTTCCTTTACTCCCTCTGAGCTGTTGCTCAGAAAAGGGCCAGTATAACATAGACCCCCCCCACCACCAGTCCTTGCACCTCACCTGGCGAAGCCTTGTTTTATTTTTAGCCTTCTACTACATCTTGAGTGCTTATGACTCCGACAAGGAGGGATTTAGTGAAGCGCTCGTTCAGTGAAAGCAGGTTTGTGTGACGTCGCGCTCCTCCAGGAGGCAGCCTGGGAACTGTGGATAGACTGTATTTTATCACAGGGCCTTTAGAAAAGGGCTTTTATACAGTTCATTCCTCCGATTGTAGCCCCGGTAGCCTCGGTCTGCATATCTAGACATGAAGCTGTATGTGTTGTTGAACCAGACGTGTTGCTCTGGTTCCCTGAATCCTCCCTGAATCTGTCAGCGAGGCTTCAAACACCAGCAGGAGCTTTTGAACGATGGTTCATCCGCTACAACCCTGCTCTCACCCCAGAAATGAGATGGTTCTATCAAATTACACGTATAAAAGCAGCTTTAGGCTGCAAATACATCATCTGATGGTTGATTTAAGCGTTGATGTGGAGTCACGGCTTGGTTAAACTAGTGTCTGTCTGTATTCCAGTAGCATCTCACGCCAAGACGTCGCTCCTGCTGCCGTTTGAACGTGTTGCTGGTAGATTGTCCTCATGGTGTTTGAGCCAGTGGAGACCTTCTGTTACGGCTGAGGACAAATCTCGAAGCCTGGAGGTGACGGCACCGCTCAGGGCTGCAGCAAAGCCCCCCCCGTAAAAAAGTGCTTGGCGCTTGAGAATAGCTCCTTTCACTCGTCTTTGATGACGCATCAGAAAATGAAGAGACTTTCCGTCCACCCGCTGACCACCACCAATGCCGCCCTTGTTTACACTCTCCAGCCGATGTGACTGCACATTCCTCCTGCTGGAGGAGTGACGGTCAGACGGGACGGGTATGAAAACCTTCATGGGGTTTTTCCAGGCACGGACCCTTTGTTCACACAGTGGTCGTCAGCTGACACCAGATTGTACTTGCTTTTGTGTGTGAGGTGGAATTATTTTTAAAAAAAAGAGGCAGTAGCTCCACTCCGGTACATGTGTGCCGACCCCATTCAGCCCCTGCGGGGTTGTTATTGGCCCTTCTTCCCACTTTAATGGCCAAGAGGAAGCGTGTGGAAAACAGCCATATCTGAAGAACAACTGAAGCATCAAGAGGGGTCGTTCCCTCCCTGCCGGCCGTCTGACCGCCTCCTCTTTCCTTCATGTCCTCCCCTTTTCATTGTCGGGGGCCCCTCGTCACATGGACGGCAAAAGCAAAACCGGGGCCTCACGATCATGACGGGGGCCTTAAAAACAGTTCTGGACCCGTTTGCTTTCCTTTCTAGCGTCTGTGCAGCGTCTCAGGCGTCTCCTGCCCGGGGGGATTAAAGCTTATTCACTCATCTGAAGAGGATTGGAAGGCAACAAGGGGGCCCTGGGGGACTGATTAGAAGCCACCATAGCAGGAAGCCTGGAGACACACAAGTAAGGCCTCGGGCCTGGTCCGTGCACGTGCACGATTTAGAACTTGCAGTTAAAAAATGAATCCTTCCCAATCCCGCCCATTTCCTCCCAATTAACCAGCATAAAACACAATTACAGCATTGTAGGAGCAGCCGAGCCAACAGCTCAGAGCTCTTCTTACTAAATTAGCTACTTTGCTGCTAATGTGCTGACAAGGGTGCAGCCCCATCAACAAGGTTCGTATCCAGCAAAGCCCATCGTGGACAGTTGAGATAAAAAGGTTCATGGACAAGAATACTGCCTCATAAGACTGACTTATAATATTAACATCCTACAATTTTAAGCAGCTCTAGCTCTTTTTTTGGGGAAATTCTCCACTCTCCATGTGGCAAATCTAATCTGAGCTGTGGGGAGTTTTAGATAAGCACGTTCCTGTGAGTGTGTCGGAGACGTGGACGTTGTCAACACTGAGTATTTGGCTTCTTTAGGTCCACAACAATCCTACAGCCTCTGCCTATGAGGAAGGTTACAGGTCCAGTTTGTAAGATTGCTGATAATCTTTTTTGCTGTGTGGCTAAGATGTGATTAGTGACGATAATGATCTCGCTTATTAAGATGCTGATTACACTGCAATCACAGCAGTAGCTTTGTAGGCTCTCACTTTATGTGGCAGGTTGCTAATTGACTTGGCATGGTGGAGTCCGCACTGTGTCCAGCCAACCTGCCCTCTGTCGTCCCTCTTTAGTTTATTAGCCCTCTACACCTCCAATCACAGATAGTCTTTTCCTAAAGTTCTTTTCTTTGTGTGAACAGGAAGGTCAGGAAAGTCCCGGCATGGAGTCCTGGGCAGCAATCTTCAGTCTCTCCGAGCCTTTAAAGAGTTCTTGTCACTCACTTGTACTCCAGAACAGGACACGCCTGCGCGTCGGATATCCTCAGATTCTGTGTCTGAATATTTTTAGAGAGCTGCCTCTGCTGTTGGTGACCTCATCCTCACACGTCCTGTCGGCTATTGTTCGGCTCACAACGCTCAACTGTTCAGTCCGCTGTTGACATCAGTTTAAAATGCCAATATTTACCATCGGACCTGTGGCTACGAGCGCTTTTGAAGGAGCACGTTTACCTTCACGTTGGACCTTAATACAGGTCGAGTTGCTCGCCTTCTTTTCCCGGATACTTCAGATTTCAACTGCATGTTTTGCAGGAAGATATTTTAATTCACATTTATCAGATTTGTGTTTCATTAATAGTCATATTGTTAGTTTTAGATCGATGCTGGGTGTCTTTTATTGTGTGAAGGTTGTTGTGGTATTTCTATGTCAGCTAATGCTATATTTGTGACGCCATCAGTAATCTTTCATTAGTATCTATCTGAGCAGTCTGCAGGCAGCATATATATTTATATATATATATATATATATATATATATCTATATCTCATCTCAGCCAACACCAGAATGCGTTGAAATGTTGGAGGCCACCTTCCTTCTGAAATGAAAAGAGACCTTTCTTCTTCTGCCTCATTCCTCACAAGCCTCGTAGCTCAGGCTTTGTTTGTGCTGCTTGAATAAGCACCATGAATGGCCTCTCCTGGCTCTCCGTGTGTGGGCCACCGTGGCCTTGTGGGACATTTCAGGACCACATTCTACTGTATTCCATCTCATGGGTCTCGGGTGACGTTGCCCTGTTGTCGTTGTTGTTGATGGGAACGTTCCTTGTGAGCCCTCTGGTGTATTAATTAAGCTCAACTGGAGCGGAATTCTCACATACGTCATTGCTGGTTTTCTTTTTTAGAACACGTGACCCCCCTGAGCTGCCACCATGGCCCTGGTTCAGGCTCTGCCCATATCTGCTGAGCCCCACAACCCAGGCCTCAGCGTAGGGGCCCGCAGGAGACATCCTTCTGGTTCCTCACCCCCCATCAATGCCCTGCCCTCTACTCGGGAACCGATGGGCTCTGTCAGCAGTCTCATCGCCACCCGGCCCGGCCCCTACCTGGACCACCACTCTGGTGCTGAGCTAGGAGCCAGGGTCAGGCGGCAGACCCCAGGTGCCCCGTGCCTGGGCTCCGAGTCTCCCCAGGACCCCTTACTGCACAACATCCTGCCCCTGAAGAAGCAAAGCTCTACAATGTCCAGCAGGGGGCCGGAGAGGGAGAACACAAACGGGAACTACGCGTATGTGAGTGAGGACTATGTCGATGACTGGAATGACAACTATGTGACAGCGGCCAGCCTCGGAAACGACATGGATGAGATTAAAGGAGGATCAGGGATTAATGGGAATCTGGAAGGACCTCCACCTAAACTGATACCAGTGTCAGGAAAACTTGAAAAGGTAAGTCGATTAAAGTCTACTGATAAATATGAGGGTGAAATGAATGAATGAATATCGCTGGAATACTTAATGCAGCTGAACTGCACGACTTTAGATACAGGACTGACTGAGTTGTGCTCAGGGGTGATGGAGACACCCTTATCCGGTGGGACTTCAGGCCTCTAACCTCCCTGTGTTCTCATCACGCATCCAGAACATGGAGAAGACGGTGCTGCGGCCCACCGCCTTCAAGCCCATCGTTCCCAAGAGCCGTGCTTCCATGCAGTACCTGTCCCCCCGCCACTCTGCCAGCGTGTCAGAAAGCCAAAACAACCTGAACCTCCTGAGGGAGCTGTCGCCCTCCGCCTCTGAAAAAAGCCATTTGTACAGCAGGACCCGTAACAGCATTGGCGGGATGCAGCTGTCGGACTGTGAGCGCAGCTCCCTGTCCAGCCTCCCGCCTTACAGCAGCGCCATCTACGGTCAGGCGCCAGGAGAGGCTCCCGCTGGCCCCCAGGAGCCCATCAAATGTGCTGCGCCCGTCGGCGGACACTCCAACTCTGACAGCGGCCGCTCGTCGTCTAAGAGCACCGGCTCCGGCTCGATCAGCGGCAGAGGACAACCTCTGTCTGACAGTGGGTCGAGTGGACGCTCCCCAGGCCCCGTTGAGGGCTACGAGGGGGTGGTGAGGGACCTGGAGGACAAGCTGAGGGAGAGGGAGCTGGAGCTGCAGCAACTCAGAAACAACCTGGATGATAACGAAGCCGCCATCTGTCAGGTGGGTCAGGGAAGCCGTCGGTCATCTGGAACGACCGCGGGTTCCCATTTCGGCTAGAAATCAGACCGTGGCGCAAGTTGGCTCGTTAAGTCGCGAACTCTCATTTTTGCAGGTTTATGAGGAGAAACAGAAGCGGTTTGAGCTGGAGCTGGAGGAGCTGAGGCAGGGCTGTGCCACCAGGATGCAGGTGGCCTCACAGAAAGCCCAGCGAGCACAGCAGGTTCTCCAGTTACAGGTCAGAAGTTCTCCACACACGGTCCAGAACCACAGTCCCGCGTGATGATCTCAACTCGTACCGTAAACAGTCGTTTCAATAAGAAATCTCAAGTCTTTAGCGTTCATCTTTAAGATAAACTGTATCCGATTTGCTCCGGTCTCCAAACTTTACATTTTTGCTTGCAGATTTATCAGCTTCAGCAGGACAAGAAGAAGCTGCAGGAGGAGTTTGCGCAGCTTCTTAAGGAGCGGGAGCAGCTAGAGGAGCGCTGCACCTCCTATGAGCATGAGAAGATCCAGCTGGGGCCTCGATTGGAGGAGAGCAAGTGGGAGGTGAGCATAAGGAGCGCACAAATGACGAGTAAATCACACGGAAATCCTGAATGATCATCTGGAATCTTTCTAAATCCTCAGGTCTGCCAGAAATCTGGGGAGATCTCGTTGCTGAAGCAACAGCTGAAGGAAGTGCAGGGTGAATTATCCCAGCGGGTCGGGGAGATCGTTTCTCTTCGGGGTCAACTCAGGGACACTCGTGGTGAGCTGACAAACACCCAGGTCCTGCTCCAGGAGGCCCACGGTACAACCCGAACCCGGACCCTTGAGCTGGAGGTGTGTGAGAATGAGCTCCAGCGCCGCAAGAGCGAAGCCGAGCTGCTCAGAGAGAAGGTGGGGCGTCTGGAGACGGAGCTGGCTCACCTCAGAGACGCCCCGGCCGGCCAGGGCCCGGGACACAGGCAGTGCCAGGCGTTCCCTCAGGATGAGGAGCAGCTGCTCGCCTATCAGAGCGACGAGGCCAGAGCCCTGGAGCAGGCCAGCGGCGAGGTCCTGCAGAACATGACGGCGAAGATGGACCGGATGAGGGCCGAGCTGAGCTTCGAGCACCAGCGGGCGGAGCAGCAAATGAGCAGCTTCGAGGAGGAGCGGCAGATATGGCAGGAAGAGAAGGACAAAGTCATCCGCTACCAGAAACAGCTGCAGCAGAACTACGTGCAGATGTACCGGCGGAACCGCGAGCTGGAGCAGCTCCTGCAGGAGCTCAGTCAGGAACTGGAGAGCAGAGAGGAGGACGAAGGAAGCGGCAATGAGATTAACTTCGATGAGATTGCTGCCACAGAAATCTGACGCTGGTGTCGCCCCCCTCCCCCCCCCCATCTTTGGATTTGCACTACCGTGAAGGCGGATTTCAAGGAATTCCCATGTTAAAAATCAGCCACTCTGTCAGGAATCTCGCTTGGATTTCGACCTCCATTAGTGGTTCGGAGGACACCTCGGTCCCCTGCCCACGCCATCGACGCCTGCGTTAGCGTCAGCGCTAACGCGGACATTCCAGGCTTTCTCTCTTTGCGGGAGAGCGCATGAGTAACAGTCCTCAACCTTTCGCTCGTGCACTGTGTGGGCGACGACTTCGCCTTCCCTGCTGGCACACGCCCACTCCGTCAGCAGTCATCTCACATTAGCGCGGTCTGTTCAGAGGGAGCCCACGCCGGTGGACGATCAACGTGGGCTAGCGCGCATTCAGAATGTCAACACGCGTGAGTCAATCGCAGCGAGGTGTAAATAGCAACGTGGAGACATTCGCACGGTTTATACATCAGAACCACTAAATCACATCATGCGCAGGAAATACGCGCCGGGTGATGTCATCACTCCTCTGCCAGCCCGCTGATCGAGGTGATGGTGTGGGCTTAAACCCCCGGCACATCTGATGTTCCCTGGTAAGGTTGAGCAAGGCGAGATCGTCCTGACCCGACTCACCTGTTGAGATGAGTTTCATAGTAGATTCTGAAGCGTGTACAGTGGGACAGGTAAGACGAGCCAGTAAACAGAATGCAGCCATTATTCATTTCAGCCTTCACAGCTGTGGGTTACCTGGGTGATTTAAAAGTAACAGCAAACGAATGAAGTCAAATCTGCAATTAACTTCTTTTTTTTTTTGCTGAAAAATATAATTAAGTCTTGTGAGACAACCGTAACTGTATATAAAGCTAAAGACAATGTGTGTTGGCTGAAGGGAACATGGAGCCCTCGGACGAAGGTTTTTTTTGGTGTGAACTCTGATCATGGCCTGAAGGTTTTTCTGACTTTAACCTTCCATCCCGACAGTCGTGTTGGGATAATAACTGCTGATAGAATAATCACCCGTTAATACTACCGCGGTTTGTCCTCTGCTTCGATGATTGAAGGATAGCCACTGTGAATAGACCAAAGCAATGTCACACATCAAGCTCCTATAGATTTACCTGTATGTTTGCGTTTGTTCTGGTTCCTGACAGTTTTGTAATCCACAATATTTGTATGAAGGCATTAATTGTATATTTCCATGATGTACATTTCCTGAACAAACTTATTTTTAATTAAAAGATTTAACAGCGGCGTCTGTACAGGTTTGACCTCGTGCAACTTCTCATAACTGCAGTAAATATCAAACACTACAGCCTGATGAAGGCTTGTAATTCATGGTTTCAAGAGTTTTCTGGAATGTCATTTAATGGTTGATTCCACAGTATTCAAGGGGACAGCGCGCGTCTGTCACGAGCTCACAAGTGACGGGACAGCTCGTGCCTGCCGCCTGCTGGTGGTCATGCAGAACAACACGCGGTCCGGTCGGTCCACAGGTGGCCTGAGCAGGACGTTTATCTGGAAAATCTTCATCTTTCAGAGGGCTTCCAGTCACATTTGCTGACACAGCTGATCTCAGCGCAGCATCGGGTCGTTTTGGGCTCCTGATAGATGAGGTTCAAGCTCCCGTCAGGTTTTTGGGGACTTTGACCATGAACACCATGGGGTCCTTGGCCTTGTTGCTGAAGGCTCTCCGGATGATGTCCACAGCGTGCTGGTGAGTGACTCCTTGCAGGGAGATTCCATCCACAGACACCAACTCGAATCCAGCCTGTGGACGTGCGCATGTTTGCAGGCGTCATTGAGTGTTGCATTCAAAACACAAAGGTGCACCTCGTCATTAAGTTGTTTCAGGTCAGAGGCAGAGTCACCTTGAGCACTTCACAGGTGGAGGCAGCTCCTCCAGGGAAGATCTTCTCAATCTTCACCATGGGCTGAACCTTTGACTCCATCCCACCGGATATACTGATGCCTAAAGCATTAAAACGACACTATTTAGCTAAGCTAACCTTCCGGAAAACAAGGCAGGAGTAATGCAGCCTTCTGTGCACATTAATATCCACGAGTGCTGCTGAGGTCTAAAATACACACCTGCTTTTGAAGGAATTGAATAAGATTAGTGAACGTGGGCAATGGAAACAGGATTATTTAAGAATGGAATGAGATTTACCCAGTGACTGTTTGGTTTTGGAGATGGCGACAGCTTTGAGATGGTACTCCTCTTCAAGCACGGCGCCATTAAGTCCGTTCCTCTCAGACGCGCGCGGGTGTCCGTTCGTCTGTTTGCTCACTTCCTGTTGACCCGAGCTTACGTTAAACACCTGCAACACCGAGGGCCGACTCCTGCGGGCCGCACTCTGTAGCGTGAAGACGCCACCTTTAACCCCGTCGGTGCTTCTCTCTGTTCTGCTCCTGGAGGGGCTCCGTCTGAGAGGGGACCTTCCTCGATCTGAGGTGGAGCGCAGGGAGGCCTCATCAAAGTGGACCGAACGAACAGAGTCTATGTCCGTCCGGAGAGGCGGCGGAAGGTCGGCGTTCCCGGCCAGCAGCCAGTTGGGAAGCACGGTTCTGGAGGAGGAAGGGGTTCTGAGGTCTCTGGAATGTGTGCCGTGTCCATCCAGAGGTACGTCCAGCAGCGGTGTGAAGAACCTGGAGCTGTGCGGCCTCTCTCTGGACTCCTTCCACCCTGACAGACTGAGCTTCTCCAGCTCCCCCACTAGGTGGCTCTCTTTCTCTACCTCCTCAGCACTGTGGAGCTCAAAACCCCCTCTGTAGTCTGAAGGGTAACAAGGGATCAAACACCCCCCTGAGGCCCACTAAACAACTTTGAAACACAGTGAATTAGCCAGTAAATTACTATTAGATGAGATCAATCTCTGACACCGTATAAGATACAGTTTTTTTACATTGAAACGCTGTTGAACGTCTCATTCAAAGAGTGAGCAGCAGAGATGTTAAAGGGATCTCGAACCTGGGATGGGAGTGATAAGGCGCCGTCGGGGTGCCCGACCTGCCGTGGGAGAGCGAAGAGGGGGACTTCGGACTAAAAGAAGGGGAGACAACTTTTAAAACTTGCTCCAAATAGAAGATATTTTGGATGTATTCACTCAGCCATGGCGCACCGGAGCGATACTTCAGGATGTCATAGGCCTCCACTTCGACAGGGGTCACCATGTTATTGAAAACGCTCAGGTCCGAAGGAGGAAGCAGCATTCTGACCAAGAAGGAAACAGGCTGTCTTTACTTTGGATTATAAAACCTGGCGCTATTGTGGACTATTTGGATTTAAGAAGATTGAGAAAAAGCCTTAATCCCCTTCTGGCTGCATCGGCATTTCTATTTGGGTTTACGTAGGATGGGAGGACAAAGATCAGCCATTGTTATCATAAAAAGACTGGAGGTAATTGTACCGTCCTCTACCTGACTTCCCTGAGCAGCAGCAGCTTTTCAGGGCGGTCCAGAACGACCAGCAGGTGGCGCACCAGGCTCTCCACCGACCCCTCCGCCACATACTGTACATCAGAGATTCACAGTGGAGTCCAGTTGGGCTTAATGGGAATGTTTCTGTCTGCAGTGGGAAACAAGGCGTCTCACCAGGCGGCACGTCTTCATCACGGCGGCTGCCTCCTCCTCGGTCAGCAGCCTGCGGGCCATGTCCTCCACCACGCCCAGCATCTCACAACTCGCCGTTATTCTCTCTGAATAACAGAAGGAAATTGTTACATTTTGGCTTGAATATCACAGCCACTCGCGGGGGGTCGGAAAAGATCGACGCTACCTTTGCCAGACTTGTCCCCGGGGGACTTGGAGCGGCCCCTGGACGCGTCCTTCTTGCGTCCACCCTTGAACAACAAGTTGACAAAGGTCTTGGAGCGCTGCAGGGTGCTCTTCTCCTCCGGGTCCTTCTTCTTCTTCTGCTGCTTCTTTTCCTTCTGCTGCTCAATTTCTGTCATTCCAGAGCAACAGCAGGTTTATCCGAGATTAATTTAAAATTAAAATAAAGATGGCAAAAATGTATCTACATATGGACACCGACACTGGGACGTACGGACAACGCGAGACCAAAGGTCACGCTCGGACTACAGGAAGTGAACCGGCTCTTTAATCACCTGCTATGGTGACCTGGCTCTGAGACCTTGTGATTGGTCGGCTCGGCCGACTGAGCGCCAGCAGCACCGCCGTCTTTGGGGACTCCTTCCTCCCGCCGTCCTCCCCTACTCGGATCACAGAGTCCCGGAGCAGAGTGGTCGGTCCCAGGCTGCGCGTGGTGTCGGCGCCAGTCCGCTGAGACGGCAGGTCCGTCTGGATCGCGGTCTCCGTTCGCTCCGACTCGGACCTGCAGATTGAAATGACCACGACACGCAAGATTTCAACATCCGTATCAGACGTCCGATTCTGGATCCTCCACCTGCGAGACAGCCCGACTGACCTCTGGTCCTCAGTGGAGATGCAAACGTCCACCATATCGGAGCCAAAGGCCAGGCTGGGCGGGAACATGACCTGTGAAAGGCCACTCAGAGAGCTGACAGGGGTCCCGGATGAGAGAGAGGAGGCCGAGGAGGTGGACTCTGAGCCCTGGGAGGAAGATTTCTGACTTCCGTTGGCCACTTAGGAAGAAAACAACAGAACATCAAACCTAAAAAGCAGATGTTAGTTCCAGAGATGCGCAGATGAAGCGGAACTCTTGATACATACACTTATGAAGCCACCTGTATTCCGCCACCATCTCCTTATAGGCGGGGTATCGACCCGCCTCCTGTGGAGAGATCATGGATATGGAGTTCCAAATATTCACCGCTCGCTGTGCAGAAATAAAACCCCACAAATGCCCATTTTTGACTTGGCAGTAATGACGGCTGCTCTGCGCCCGTGTTTGTTTTCAGCCGTGAAACGTGCGCGAAAACACAGCTGTAAGATTTGATCTGCACCTGATCCCAGCGGCCTGGTGAATAATGCACGCCGCCTGGCCTTTTTTTTTTTTTTCTCCCCACAGGGGCGAAACCCAACCTCCGACAGGTAAAGTGAGCGAGGAACATCGCGCGTGCGTGCCAGCTGTCGACCCCGCGGCCGCATCCAGCGAGCGGCGGCGTGGATCGGGTGGTTCCTGCTCGCTGCTCATGAGCCAGAGAGACTTACGGTGAACTGTCGGGTCATGTGGCAGGAAGGGTAATCAAGGGACAGGCGATCCGTGGCGCCATCAGCGGAGACAAGGTTCATGAACGTAATACGGCTTCAGGCGCGTTGGTGGTTCCTCTCACCTTGATGGTCAGCATCACGTGCGTGTGGCTCTTCAGCACCTCCACGGCGCTGCTGTGGCTGATGTCCTCGAAGCTCACGCCGTTGGCCGCCAGGATCTGGTCGCCCATCTTTATTCCATTCTGCTCCGCCAGACCGCCGGGATCCAGCCTGAAACAGGAGGGCTCGGTGAGGTCGAGTATGGCGACGTGGCGCGAGGTGGGGGGGGGGGGAGGGTGCACTTACTTGGAGACGTAGATGCCGAGGCCAAACTCCTTTCCTCCGCGGATGTTGAAGCCCAGGCAGTAATCGTCTGAGGTGGTGTAAAGATGGACGATCCTCTGGAGGGCGCTCCCCGAGCTCGTCTCTGAAGGCGTGCGTCCGCTCTCCTCCACCACCATTCGCCTGTGTATCAGGTCCACCCTGGGGGGGAGGGGGGGGCGCAGGAGGTCAGGATCGGAGACCCGTGACGAGCACGTTTGGTTTCCTTTCCTCACCAGGTCGTCTTCTCCTTGGAGTAGCGGATGCCGGGGACTTTGCCGACGCGCCTCACCACCATCCTCAGCCTGTTGTTGCCCGTCAGCACCTTGACGGCGCTGCTCATGGTGATGCTCTCCAGGCTGATGCCGTTCACCTCCACCAGCTTGTCACCGACCAGCAAGCCCGCCTCCTCTGTGGAGGCAAACAGACAGCAGCTCTGTAACCGCATCAGCTGCTGCGCCGGCGTGATCGCGGCGTGTGCGCTTCACCTGCCGTGCTGTTGTCCTCCACCTTACTAACAAAGATACTGAGACCATGTTCGGACCCCCCCCTCACGCTGAAGCCCAGCCTGCCATCCACACTTTTGTCCACAGTGATGGTATGAAGATCCTCGCTGTCATCTCCACCTTACAGACAGACACTGAAAGTCAGCGCTCCTCAGGTTTAACGCGGATGAATGTAGGGAACAACTCGATTTTAGGTCTTAATGGTTTCCCAATGCGGCCTCACCATCCACGGGAGAGTTGATGAGGATGACCCGGCCCATAGGTGAGGAGGATCGGATTCCATGGCGGCGCTGCTCCTTCTTCCTTAAGAGGTTGCGTGTGCCCGTGTGCGAACCGTGAGGCCCAGGGATCTTCTCCCGGCGGGACGGGTCCGATGAATGAGCCATGGAGGCGGGCAGGGTCCCCTTTCAGGCCCGGAGGGAAGCCTCTACAGCGGCATGCTGTGTTCCCTGCGTAGCGACACCGGATGACGTTCACGTCACGTCAAGCGCACGTTCCCTTTTTGAACAACCTGCAACTCACAGACGAAGGCTGCTTGGTGGCACGACCGCTGCGACTTCCACTTATTGTCCTTTGGTCCATTTCTGTCCATGTTGCATCGCTCTCACCTGTCTGGGTCTGAGGACATAATTCACGATGATATCACCAACACGAACAGGCATGAATCGCGTGAGCAACAATTAAGCCAAAAACGCCATGCAGGTTAGGAAATAAATTGGATTTAATGTTTAGTTAGCTCATCTTGACCCACTTATGCGTCACGTGGTGTCGATACCATGGTTACAGTCCCTAACTTAACCCTTGTCCTCGTGCTTCGACACCGACACAGAACTCGTGCAAGTGACGTTCGCGTCAAAAACGTGCGATGGCCCAACGCGCAGACAGGTAGATATCGACTCAAATTACAAACACGTCGAAATGTATTCCCCTATTTCACCTCATAACTGTGGAAACTGTTTGCGCCACATGAAAGCAACAAACAAAAAACAAAACACAACTCACCGTACATTTTCAACACTTCAGCAAGACGCGTCTTCTGGGGTATTCAGTTAAAGTAACGTTTCGAGGGGGGTGAAGCACGGAAAGGCACTGGCTAATAACACAAACACATCCCAAACCGTGGAAATAAATAATAAAACTGAGCGTGCCGATTAATCTGAGGACAAACGGAATCAGCAAGCGCACCTGTTTGGGACGTCGGCTTCCACTGTGGCCACGCCCCCAAGCCGCGTCGATTGGCTCAAGCTTCTCTTCAATGATTGGTCAAGAAATACGTCAATCACAGAGTGACTTGTCTTCCGGTTTGAAGTCGAGGCAATAAGACGCTTAAGTCATTTAGAATTTTACGTTTTATTGTGGCCTAAATCTAATGTGTGTAATATTTGAAGCAGGCAGGACGACAGGTAGAAGACACTGCTAATTCTGTGGGACATTAAAATATCAGTTTACGCAGGACGCAGAGTTAAAACCGACGCGCAGATAAAGAGGATTTTTTTTAAAATAAGGTTAATCATGGAATTCCATCGTGAAAAGGCATGTACAGAATTCCTCTTAATCTAAAGAAGCAAAAACAAGCCCTGTTCTGTCTTGCTTGTTTCCCCACCCCATTCTTAAGCCAAGTATTTTGCTTTTGCAGTGATAACCAAGAGCAGCTGAGCAAAAGCTTTGCTTTATTGGTCAAAAGTCCCAAGATAATCGCAACAGCACCACAGTGTATGAGGGATCGTAGTGTAAGATATCAGATCTGCCTTCTCGGCAGAGTTTAAAGCCAGACCATCATGAACACACCCAGATCGACACACCACAGAGTCGATACTGTAACATCTTGGTTTTCACCAAACACATTGATACATTTATAGCATCATTTCACATTTTCCTGCCGCACTGCAAGCCAAATGCAATATTTGTAAATCAGAGCACTTAATTCTGCGTTACAGGCATAAGTTCTTGCGCTATTCTGTCGACAGCTTGGATGACGTCTTCAATGTTGACTTTGTCTCCAAATTCTCTCTCTCTGTGCTCCAGAAGTATTCCCTGGGGGGGGGGGGGGCAAGAACAAACTGTTTTGGAGCGCCTTAAATGACCTGCAGCATTAGAGAAACTTTACACAAGTGCACAGGTTTTTACCTGCTGTTCACGGCCGATGACAAAGACGCCCCCGAGGACGAAGCCTTCGCCGAGAACGTTGCCCATGAAGCCGCTCCTGAAGGCCCTGAGGCCGTTCATCCACACTCCGACCCGCAGGAAGCCCAGAAGACCCATCTTGCGCTCACAGGGCCCATAAAAACGCCTCTGCGAGCACAGAGATAAACAGATCAAACCCCTCAAAGCAGGCCCACACAAATTTCCCCGCAGGTGCTGAACGCATTCCCCAGGTGTTCACGAGGATGCTCCGAGAAAACAGACCTTCTCATCCAAGAAGATCTCCCCCTGGAAGTACGGTCTGAAGTTTTGGATTTCGGTGCCAACATCTTCCTTGACCACAGCGTACAGAGGGACCCCGAGCTGATCCAGCCGGGGCTTCAGAGAGGACAGCTCCGCAGCCTCCTGCAGATTGACCAGCTTTATCCTGCTGCCTTTTTAAAGCGTCAATGGATTTAACAGATAGCTGGAATTAAATACGTCATTCTTCCTTTGTGGTTCTTTCCAGTTGCCCAACAGCAAACTGCTGACCGAGATAATCCCCCATGACAGATTCAAAACTGGTTTTTACAAAACCCTTATTTGTGTATTGAAGGTGCGGCCTTGACAAGATCCCAGATGTTGTGTAACTTGAGATGGTTTAAAACCAACAGAATTCCAGGGACATCACATCTAACTCATGAAATCAGGCGAACACATCTTAAATTAAAAGGCAGACGCTGAGACAGGGAATCAGGAGATCAGGAGATCAGGAGATCGCTCACCTCTCTGCACAAAAATCATCCAGGTCGCCGCACGGCCATGACCACAGCCCCAGAGTTCTCCCACAGGGATTTGGCCTTAAAGGTCTTCGTTTCTGTGCGAGTTGGGATCAAACGGATCACGAGAGCTGCATAAACTGACCCCGTTCGATGTGAACACGCACAACAGCGCGACTCACCTCCCGACAGCGTTTTGAGATCCGTCTCCTCCAAATGTTCCAGAGTCGCCCGCAGCGGAGGCGTCAGGAACGCGTCCGTGATGGAGTTCATCACGGCGGTGACGAAGCCACCGACCGCGGCCAGAAGTTTGGCTAAGAGACCCATCTTTGCGCCTTCGTGCGCGTCTCCTTTACTGCATGTCCCCTTCGACTCCCCAAGTGCGTCAGTCCCTGCAGCAAGCGCGTTTAAATGCCAGTCCAGCAGATCCTCCCAGAGGCTCAAACCTCCAACCAGATGAGCTGATTGCGCGCAGCTGCGTCTGATAAGCGACGCCGCCTGGTCACCAGCTCGACACCCAAAAGGCGTTATGAAACCAACTTTTCTTTCTGCTCAAAGGTCACGTTGGTGGATAAAATCCCGCAGAGCGCTGATTATTCCGCACGTTTCAAAATAAAAGCCACAGAAGTTCGTTCTCATGGTGAAGGAAAAATGACTCCTCCCCAACAAAAGGTTTGAGAGAAGGACACCCTAAACCCTGGAGCCGCCCTTATTTAGTGTCTTGAAGTCATCTTCAGAGTTCTGCAACCAGATCTTGTTTTTCATTCCTTTGATTAGACAAAACAAGCTAGAAGACTGTTGCGTGCAAGGTTATCCTGCCCTGTTTGGGCCCCCTGAGGACAGCCTGGCGCCTCCCGGCAGGAACGGCTCCTCAAATCTGGTGCTGACTCTGCAAACATGAACTGTTGCTGTGTTGGCATCACTTCTCCTCATCTCCAGAACACATCTGGGCCTCACAGAAAGCTGCTGCCGTCTCTTCCTGCTCGTTCTGAAGGCGCCACGCTGTCAGGCTACATCAGCGAAGTGGATCATTTTAGACAAACCGACCAACGCCACACCTTTGATCGCCCGTTGTTTTTATTTTTGTTCATATTTGTCCCTCCACTAACACACACGCCAAAGCTCCAAACACAACCTGGCTTTAAAGGGGTCCTGGTGACATCTGCCCTGCTTGGTCCTCCTCCTCCCGTGACCCATCCTGCCTCTCGTCTGATACGTCTGCTGCTGCATCACTGTTGTCTGGAGCCGAGCTGGTGGCAGCGTGGCTTCCGTCTTCTGGCCCCTGAGAGGGAGGATCCAGAAAGCTCAAAGGAGACACAAACCCCTGCTGAGTTGGTGCCACCTGTTGCTCGGCAGAAACTGCTTCTCCAGCTGGTGACGCCGCATCACCGGCTCCATCTCCATCCACCTGCTGATTAGAAACCGTAGAAATGAAATGAAATCTCAATGTTTCGACGTCTCTGACGTCTACAGCCGGGGTCTGGGGAGTGTTTCAGCGCCACCTTCTGTGTGGGGGAAGCAGGGCGGGGGCTCCGTTTGTCCTGGGGATCGCCGTTCTCAGCGGGTTTGGGGTCGGTCGTGTCTTGACTGGAGGCCGGGTGCGACGCTTCACTCCGTTCAGGTTCAGAGGTTCCAGCCTGTCCAACATGACCCAGACAAAGACAATTATTAAATGTCATCGTGAAAAAAACCCTTTTCTCATTCTCCACTGGGTTTTACCTCCTCGCTGTGTCCATCTTGGTCGGCTTCTTCTATTGCGTCTCTCTGCGCCATCTCCGGTTTCTCTTCTCCAGTGACGTCCGTCAGCGTTCCTGCAGGATCTTCTCTGTTGGGAGCCTCAGTGGAGGAGCTACTGACCCCCCCAGGTTCCTCTTCAGGTCTGGTATCTGCAGCCTTTACCTGACATACACACAGTCTCCTTAAACCAGTATTGGTAGCTTAATATCTGCCCACCAGCATGACAGGTCCATTTTGATCACCTCTGGTTCTGTGCCAACTCCCTCAGGTTCACCTCGAGGGTGGACTGTCTCCTGTTGGCGTTCTGGATCAGGGCTGTTTGCTTTCTCTTCTGCCTTGGTCCTGTTGTCTTCAGCAGCTTCAGCTGGGTTTACATTCCTCCCTGCAGGCTCCTTCTCACAGGTCTGTGTTAATGTTCAAATATTCTCATTTACACTGCTTGATTAATGAAGTTTCCCTTCGCCCTATTTTCTGGACCACTAAGCCTCTATAAGGAAGCACGGGTGACCCACAAAAGGAACTATTGATGTTTCTGTCATTTAATAAATCAAAATAAAATAAACGAGACCTCATCACCTCAGAACGCAGCGTTTTAGTCTCCTGCAGAGCCGGACTGATCTTCCTTTCCTCCTCCTGCAGCTTCTCCAGGTGAGCTTCCTTCGCTCTGGCCTCGGCCCGCTCCTGCTCCAGGACGGCCAGTTTGGCCTTTTTCTGCAAAAAAAAACAAAAAACATGCTGGAAGATGCTATGAATTCTCGCAGGGTCCAGAGTAATTGCAGACGGTCATTTCCCTTAGTTACACTGTGTCTATTTACATTCCGATTTCATACTCGTACACATAAACACACAAACATTCTCTCCGGAGACTAAACAGGAAGGGCCCATTACACACAGTGCGGTGTAACACCGCCCCCTAGTGGCCCGCGCCGGTGCGACTAATTACCTCTTTTTCGTACAGCGCATTTGCGTTGTATTTATGAAGCCAGTGCGCGAGGGACAGGATGGGGTCTGCGGGCTGCTGCTCCGCCACAACAGCTAGTCCCTCCGCCAGACAACTTCCCAGGTGTTTCTTTAAATATTCCGAGTCCATCTTTCTCCAGCTAATCAACAGCTGGTCCTAATTAACACATTCGTAATTGTTAATGGTTAATAAACGCGTTTCACTAAAACGTTTTATTACTTATTCAGTAAATATGCTGCTTCTCGAGAACGTACCTAAATTGCCAAGCCAGCGACGGATGCACCGGATGTAGTGGTAATGTTGCTATGGTAACCGCGTAACACATTTAATCTTCCCTCCATTTAAAAATGGTTCCAACTAGTTAAGTGAAATAAAGTGTAATTGTCTAGAGTAAAATATATATCAGCCACATAATTCGACATTTATATTTACCCACTCTATTTGATCACACTCAGGTGCTTTGAATGTACAATTTATTGCTTATAATTTAATTTTAATACCTTTCAGAGTATTTTATGGATGTTTTCAGCCACCATAAGTCAGTGTATCGATAACAGAAGGAAGGAAATTTCGCTGCAGGCACAATTTCCAAGCAACGGATTACATTTGTAATAACAGATATCATTTTCCGTGTATAATCATACTACGCACCTTTGGGCCAAATATAGCTTTGAGGATCAACTCTCAGAATCATGGCACTGATGCTCTGCTTTCCTTTACACTTCATGTGCAGATGGAATGAAATGGCTGATATTTTCCACCAAGTCTTTCTCTTCCACTGATTCCACAGGGACGTATCAGAAGCAGGTGTTTGAGCATATTTAACGACCATCTGAGTTTTAACATTTTAAAGATATATAGTTGTTTTGGTTTTTTTGCCTGCTTGTGGATTTTCCAGCAACAGCCACAGTTTTTGTTTTAAGGGGACATTATTCATTACATTATGGTTCTATTAGCAATCATCATGTTTGCACTCAACAGTTTAAAGCCAGTTTGAAAAATTAGATGTGAAAATTCTATACAACTAATTAATGTTTTGCATAAATTACTTATGCTTCAAACACAATAATTATTTTTTTTTGTGTGTTTAAACCACTATTGGTGCATAAAATTTAGGTACACATTCTTCCCATGCTTGTTCCCCAGAACATTAATTAACCAAAACCAGTAAGTTTCAGTTGGAGGATATTATTTATTTTAGAATCGCAATAGATTGGGTCAAAATCTGCCAACTATCAGACTAGCTGGTGATGCTGCAGTCCGGCTTTTGCACGTGTGATTTCCAAATAGGTGCGTGAATGATGGAAATGCTGTGCTGCAGTGGCCAGCTGTGTGGGAACGAGGCCGGTGACGGGTTCCCCTCCTGAAGTGTCAAAGGTCCGCTCTGAAGCTACCTGGAGCGCCTCCTCCGGTTTCACTGCAGGACACCACTGCGTCAGCAACAGCTGTCCTGCAGCCCTGCACTGGCTCCCACAAGGGGAGAGTGACGCCCTCGGAGTGAGGCTTGACAGAAGACTGTTTTCACTCCTATTTTTGTGGGATTCTGTTGGAAATATTTGTGTTAACTTGCAAGGTACGTAACCCACCATCTGCTTTGTGTTGAGCCTGGAAATAAGCGACACCGGTGAAAGAAAGGGTTTCCAGTCCGTCTGCAGCCTGAAAGACTCACAGCTTCCGAATGGCTTATTGGAAGTACTGGTTTTCATGGTTGTCACTTTGCTGTTTATTCCTCATGCCAGACGGACTTGAGCAGGTTTGGCTTTTGGAATTATTTGTGCTTGTGTGGATTTCCAGAATATTTAGTTTGATAGAGAACAGTTTCCATTTCAAGCAGAGGTCAGAAAACATGTCAGATTGTTTTCTTGGCCCTCAGAATAGAAATCAAATCAAATCTCTCTCTTTTAAAAAAAGTTAGACCCCCCTTTGACTAATTATAAACGCGAGGCTGTAAGTGAGCTTGGGTCAGAGTTCATAGCTTCAAGGCTTTGCAGCAGTTTCTTTTCATTTGAGCCCGCGTGTGTGTCGCGGAGGTGACGAGCTCTTGCTATTTAACAACAGTAAGTGTTAGTGAAAACTGCGCACGAGCATCATAGCAGACCCAGGTGATGCCCTGGACACATGGCAGTAATGTCCAGTGTGGACACTTTGCAACCTTCAAAGTGCCCAGTGAGAGTTCTCCCTCCGGGGCCGAGCTGATATTTTTAGCCTGTGCCTTCATGACGAGTGGGAACGATACTCCGATGCTGTAGATGCTCCTATCTCAACATTTCACCGTCATTAATCCATGCTACTCAAATCAGAGGTCTGCAGAGACTGGTCCTGCTCAGAGCTTTGGAAGCGGTGGAGCCTGGCGCTCGCATTATCTCTTCCTGAGGGTCTCTTATGTAACCGGATGGGCTCTGGTCCCAGCAAGGGAGCCAAGGCAGAGTTTAACATGGCGGAGGATTATCAGGTGGTGTTTCAAGAGCTCACACTCAGTTTCGGTTGCATTATTTCTCTTTAAATGTTGTCATTCACAGACTCTGTGCTGTTTCCATCCCATTGCGCTCATGTTGCGTAACCTGCACTTAGGTGCGCCGGTGATTTTCCTCCCCTCGTCAGTGTTGGTCTGCATCTTGCATCACATGCTCTTCTTGGACGGTGAAGGTGTTGGTTTTGAGTTTCTTTCATCAAGTGATACCATGAGACAGCCTGTCTTGGCTTCTGATTTTTTTTTTTTTTTTTCCAATGTGTTTTTTAAAAAAAACAAAAACGTTCCACTTTATTTTTTTTTAATCCTAACTGCTCCGCAGTTTGACTTTGTTGCATTTTTATCCTCGGAGGCGAGCGGCAGACGTCGAGCATTGATCTTTCAACGTGAAAAGAGCCGCTCCCCCCAGCTCGTGACGGAGCTGGGTAGAATATTCTCCATATCACTCTCACATGCAGTCTGCTCAGATTTCTGTGCACCCATCACAAAGGCCAAATAGGTCAATTAAACATGGCGCAACTCCTTGAACCACCTATATTGTTCCCAGTCCAGTGAAATCTGCAAGTATGTTGTCAACGTATATGACCATCCTGTGGTAATTCCATACAGTTATATTATATTACGTTCTCCTCCACTCCTCAGTATGTAGAAACTGCAAGTTACGGCAGCTGTTCCTTTCACTGTAACATCCCGCATGTCGGGGTTAAGCTACAGGCCCCTCACATCCGATAAAGACATCAGACTTGAGTAGTTATTGAAGCCGCGAACGTCCCGAGCATTTACAGCCGTGTTTACCTCGGCGGACTGATTTTAAAGCGTGTAAATGGGCTCTGGTGGTGACGGGGAACGTTGCAGGAACTGGTGCAGAGGTGCGTTTTCATGAGCCTCCCTATAGGGTTTGAGGTTAACTGGTGGGTGACAGGGTGTTGAAGCCGAGGGAGGGAGAGGACGAACCGCGGCGTTGCGATTTGACCCCGTGAGAAAACAGCCAGCGTGGTGAAGTTCAAAGGACATAGGTATAAAAATACCTTCGCTCTGTGGGTTTGTTGTTTACAACCTGAACACATTCCAGACTCATCTCCACCACAGGTCACCCTCCAGTTAAATAAATGGACCGTGCATAATAGCAGCTACGACAGCAGCAATATAACTTAAAAATCGTCTTGTGAGAATCATTTCTATCATTTCTACAGCAAACTCTTTTAATGAAGGTGTGTTTTACAGCTCATTAGTGCTCTTAAATGTATTCGGCTACCTAACAGTGACTTTGATGCCCCAAATTGTGTAATTTTCCCTTTCTGTGCATTGATTTCACCTGGTTGTCAAAGTAATTTACTGCCAACTCTTTAATCTTTTTTGGGCTCGCCTTAAGAGCTCTCAAAGCCCCTATTTCCATTGAGTTCTTTGATCCAACATGTTCTCTTAGATCCTGTGGTCGCTGCCTGCTTGGCCCCCAGACGGTGGGATGCTTGGCCACTGTCTGCTCTTCTAGTTAGGGTGGCCGTCAGGAAATTATACAGAGGCATAAGAGGAAATAAGCAGCTTAGGAGCGGGCTCATTCCAGCAGAAGCTTGTGCTGTGGTGCACGGGGAGATTTGCAGATTGAATCGATGACTGCGTGAACGATTGTGTGAGGACGCCGCAGATTTATTTATTTGTTCCAAAAGTCAAGGTGCTGATTTTAGAAAACGGGAACACGGGTCCCGCTTTGTTGTGCTTGAGTGATTGGGGATCCAGGCTTTGATGAGTGATAGCGTTAACATGGAATGTTTGAAATCTGCTTCGCATGAACGAGGGCTTTATGGCCCCAGGTGTCATGTAGCGGTGGCAGGGGGCCAGGGTGCAGAGTCGGAAGCTTAGCGTGTTGAGGGGCCCCGTGTAAAAAAGAAGGTAGTAGAAGAGAGGAGTCAGTTTGGTAAGATAAGCCGGTGTGCTGTCCTGTTTATCGGAATGATGTGAGGCAAAGAGCGAAGGCTCGGCCAGGAAGGAATGAGCAGAGTCATCGGGCCCCTGTAACATGACGCTCCGTCTTGACGGCCTGGAGCAGCTGGGAGCCATCATATCTGTGCGAATGTGTGTCTCCTGACATGTGTGAATGCACCATTTTTCTGCTCAAGTCAGATTGTCTGAGAGGGTGAGAGCGCCCTATATTATCAGTCAATGGTCACGCTCACACCAGCAAACGTTGGGGCTGGTTTCGGCGCACACTCGCAGCTCTTCCATGTTATACTTGGCTTACATTCATCAGTTGAAGGGAATCTTGACTTAATTGCTTCATTTTTTACATTACTTATAACCGGAACCCCAAAGCGACAGTACCTAATCATAGATGGTGTTTTTGGTTGGTTTGAATTCTCCTGTAACATTTGCTGTTTCAGTGGATTCTGCACAGGGCAGGAAAAGTGCGTTAGCTTACGACACCGATGATAGCGAAAGCCTAACTTTAGCTGTTCAAAATAAAACTGCTGCGGATGTTAAATGCATCAATAGATGTAAGCAAACGCCACCTGAACCCAATATAGAGCATCTGCTGAGCTAATAAGTAATCTGATGTGGATGAATAATATCACAGTCTCTTTAGAACGGTGGGAAAGTTTAGTGCAGCTTCTTATTTTTGTTCCATCTTGACAGTTCTGACTGTGAACTTACTTAAAACCTGGGAAAAGAGAGGGTACCATCTTCCAGACTGCCAAAAATGGTCTTAAAGAGTAAAACTACACCATATTTACCCAACTTCTCTCTCCAGAATCTTCAAGGGAAACCCTGAAGTGGTGACATCCCTTTGCGATGCGAAGATGGCGACCATTCTCCCTCCCCCAGGCACTGCTTTGTTCCGCCACTTCACCCGGCAATCACTGGCGACCATCGAAAGGCTCAAGGAGGAAACTCTGATTGCCCCTAAAGCAGGGGCCCATGAGGAGGAAGAGCCACCCACTCCCAACCCTGATCTGGAGGCAGGCAAAAGTCTGCCCATGATCTTTGGAGACCCTCCATCAGAGCTGCTCGGGACTCCTCTGGAGGACATTGACCCCTTCTACAAAGCACAGAAAGTCAGTCAGAGGCCACAAGGCTCTTCGGTTCTATCTGCAGCTGGTCAACCGCGAACAGAATTCCTGTATAACGTCCACTGTGTGTTTTTCAGACATTCGTTGTCGTCACCAAAGGAAACACAATCTACAGGTTCAATGCTGAGCCAGCGTGCTACATTCTGAGCCCTTTTAGTTTGGTGAGAAGAGGAGCCATAAAGATTCTCATACATTCATATCCTTTTGCCCAGCTTTTCGGGTATCAAGCGACGCCCGTAAGACAAAACAGTTCTTTCCTTAACCGTGTCTTAAATTATTTAGCACGCTCATCATGATTACGATCCTGTCAAACTGTGTATTCATGACGATGAGCAACCCTCCAGCATGGAGTAAAACAGTGGAGTGAGTATGGTCAGCGTTTTGTGGTCACCTCAAATGCTTCACACCTCTTACTCGTGTTGTTTTGCCCTTTTTAGGTATGTTTTTACTGGCATCTACACCTTTGAGGCAACGGTCAAAGTGTTGTCTCGAGGTTTCTGTGTTGGACCTTTTACATTCCTACGAGACCCATGGAATTGGCTGGATTTCATGGTGATCAGTATGGCGTAAGTGCATCAATGAGCGTGTGTTCTTCTTATGTGCCGTGGTTTCATTTGACAACTGGGGTCCACGTCTCTGTCTGACAGGTACATCACCGAGTTCGTCGACCTGGGCAACGTCTCTGCCCTCAGGACATTTCGTGTGCTTCGCGCCCTTAAAACAATTACTGTGATTCCAGGTCAGTTTAGCAGAAACCGCAGTAGAGAACAGGTTCATCATCGTTTCAATCAACTGTATTTCGCCAGGTTTGAAGACCATTGTGGCCGCCTTGATCCAGTCCGTGAAGAAAATGGTGGACGTCATGATTCTGACCGTTTTCGCTCTGGCTGTTTTCGCCCTCGTCGGCCTCCAGCTGTTTATGGGAAATCTGCGGCACAAATGCATAAGGTGGCCGATCGCAAACGAAACCGCATCAGAACTTTTCAACGGCACCGTGTTTAACGACACGCTGTCATACAACGACACCACGTGGCTCAACGACACGCTGGACTCAAACAGCACCTTCGATTTTACTGAATATATTGAAAACGCCGGTAGGTCTGACATCTTTTGAGTTAGGCGACCCGGTCCAAGGAGTTCCACAGACATGCCGGGTTTTGTGTCCTACCAGGCAGACAGCTGCTGCCTAAGGAATCCATCTGGTACGACCGAAAACCCGTCACGGCTGTGGCACTCGCAGGATCGGGTAGCCTTCCCCTGCTTTAGGCAAAGGCTGTGAAATAGTGAAATAATATATATATTTTTTCATCTGGTTACAGAGAATCAGTATTTCCTGGAAGGCAGCAAAGACGCTCTGCTCTGTGGAAACAGCACGGATGCTGGGTAGGAATTGTGCTCATTTCCTGTTCACGCTGCACTGGAGTCCAAGTGAAATTACGAAGCCGTGTTGTCGCTTTAGTATTGATGTTTTGTTTGGTGGCAACTGTCCTACACTGACTGTCTGTTGATAGAAAGTGCCCAGAAGGATACTTGTGCATGAAGGCTGGGAGGAACCCCAACTATGGCTACACCAGCTTTGACTCTTTTGGCTGGGCCTTCCTCGCCCTCTTCAGACTCATGACCCAGGACAACTGGGAGAGCCTTTTCCAGCTGGTTGGCCCTTCTTTCATTGGTTACAATCACATATAGGACGCCACCTTAAAGTGAAAGTCATGTCACCGAATCTGTCCTTAGTTCTCGTAGTTTCTTCTTTGATCCACACAGACCTTGCGGGCAGCTGGTCAGACATACATGCTGTTTTTCGTGGTGGTCATCTTTCTGGGCTCTTTCTACCTCATCAACCTTATCCTCGCTGTGGTAGCCATGGCCTATGATGAACAGAACCAGGCAAGTCAGCAAGAGGCCAAAGAGAAAGAGGAGGAGTTCCAACGGCTACTGGAGCAACTCAAGAACCAGGAGCAGGTTAAAGTCGCTCGCTATAGTATTTCAAGAGACATTTTCGCCTGAGGCCACATCATGGTGGCTCCTTGTAGATTAAACGGAAGCATTTAAAATTACATCTTGTTTTTAATTCCCTGAAACAGGCTCAGGTTCTGGGGAGCAGGGCCAGTCTTACCAGCAAGAAGTCAGTTAGCCTCACCTCTGATGTTGCAGATGATGAACAGAGCCTTGAAAATAATGAAGCTTTAAAGGACTGCAATGGCAGACCTATTCCACGCCTGATCATCAGAGCGCCCACCATGAAGGAGGTAAGTCTGTCACCCCGGGTTGGTTTTATCGTGAAGATCTTTCCCCACTGTGGGCCTGCAACTGGCAGATCACTCAAAATGTCCCCTAGTCTGCTGCAGATTATGAACTCAGAGAGAAAGAGGAAAGCTCCGTGCACAGTGTGCTTCATTTGGATGAACCAGGCCTGAGGGAGAGATCTGCCAGTGTGGCTACTGCAGCTGCCAGTGTGGCTACTGCAGCTGCCAGTGTGGCTACTGCAGCTGCCATGGAAGGTAAAGTTCCCATTAAGACAACCATTTCTAAAGGCTGTCATGAGGAACGTCCAGAAGTAGGATTTATTTAACAGTTAAAGCAAAAAGATGACACATCAACGCTCTCCTATTTTAAGATACTATTTGTACACTAAAGACCAGCATGCCAGTGTCAGTGTCAAGTTCCTTCAGGAAATGAAGAAATACACAAGGATTTAAGCAGAGATGCTCTAATCTGAGCTGCGATTCCTCAGATTATCGAGCTGCTGCTAACGCTAATCCACAGGCAGTACAGTAGCGTTTTTGTAGGCCTCCTCATAGTTGGGATAATCACATTCTGTGCTGAGAAGTCCCTGACAGCAGCCAGTGTTGTGACCTTGTGGTGTTAAGCTTTGGCTATTTCTGCTCAACCACAAATGGGCACTCTTGAACCTGGAAGTCTAACGGTGCTCTTTACTGCTTTCCGCTTACTCCATGTGACATATGCAAACCACTTTAAAGGGTTAAAGATTTCAAGTTATGCCAGGAATTTCTGTTTAATTTGTCCTAACTAAAGATCAGGGTTCTGTTCATCTCTGTCTAGAGTTGGAGGAGGCCCAGAGGCCTTGCCCACCTATCTGGTACAGATTTGCTGACATCTTTCTAAAGTGGAACTGCTGCGAAAAGTGGGTGGTCTTCAAAAAGTGGGTGCACTTTGTGGTGATGGACCCCTTCGTGGACTTGGCCATCACCATCTGTATTGTGCTCAACACCTTGTTCATGGCCATGGAGCATTACCCCATGACCGAAGAGTTCGACTACATGCTTTCAGTGGGAAATCTGGTCAGTTTATCATCGGAAAACCACCAAATATCCCCGCTGAATTAACGCTGCATGAAGATACATTTCTACAGGTTTTCACAGGAATCTTCGCGGCGGAAATGTTCTTCAAATTGATCGCCATGGATCCGTACTACTATTTCCAAGTTGGCTGGAACATTTTTGACAGCATCATCGTCACGCTCAGTCTGGTGGAGTTAGGACTTGCAAACGTCCAGGGGCTGTCCGTCCTCAGGTCCTTCCGTCTGGTGAGAAGGATGTCCCTCCGTCTGCGTGCTTGTTCTCATTCACTACAATCCTGACGTTACTCACGCGCTTGCTTGCGTTCTGTTCTGTGTTGGAGATAGCTTCGGGTCTTCAAACTTGCCAAGTCCTGGCCCACGCTCAACATGCTGATCAAGATTATCGGTAATTCAGTTGGAGCTTTAGGGAATCTGACTTTGGTGCTGGCCATCATCGTCTTCATCTTCGCTGTGGTGGGGATGCAGCTCTTCGGCAAAAGCTACAAGGACTGCGTGTGCAAGATTTCCTCCGACTGCGAGCTGCCACGCTGGCACATGAACGACTTCTTCCACTCCTTCCTCATCGTGTTCCGCATCCTGTGCGGCGAGTGGATCGAGACCATGTGGGACTGCATGGAGGTGGCTGGAGCCGGGATGTGCTTGGTTGTCTTCATGATGGTCATGGTCATCGGGAACCTCGTGGTGAGTTATATATCTGTCACATTACCCAGACTGTACTTTGAGTTTAGATTGAATTTGTAATTTGACATGAAATCTGGCGGCTGCCATCATCCCAGAGCTGCCTCTCAGCTACATATACAACGTATATAAACATCAGAGCAACTGCTGCTGGTGTAAAGCCGACAAGCTGCTGTTAAATGTCTTGCTAATTCTAGCCGGGGTTGGTTTTTACGTCTAAAGTTAGGAGACGGTTTTATGAAAACTTGTTAACAGAATCATACCTACAAGCAGAAGTATATATCAGACAAATGAATGTATGCAATTTTCCCGATGTGGGATCAATAAAGTCTTTTATCCTTATCCTTATCCTTATGCAGTAGTTTTTGGGGTGGTTAATAGATGGATTACAGCTCCAGGGAAACCCAGGGGGCTTTTATTTAGTTCACTTTTTAAATTCGGTGCCCCCAGACATGTTGCCTTGGCTTCGACGGGCACGTACACGCGCACAATGCAGAGGCACAGTCTCAGGCATGACTTGAGTGCGGTGTTTAATCACAAGAACTAAAAGCATTTCCTGTGAGGTTATTCATAGATGTAAAAAAGGAAACGGCTCATCTGCAAGCTGACAAAAGTATGACGGCGGCGGCGCTGTGCCAGGATCCGCTCACCTTATACAATGTGTGCACCTACACGTTTAAATTACTAAACACTTAATTATATGCTGACAGTATACACTTACTGGTTGGGGGTTCTATTTAAATCCACAGTATGAGCCACCAAACAGTGTTTTTGACCTTGAGTATGTGCTAAGATCAAGCTCAAGTAATCATGTTGCCACTGATGGAACAAACGCAGACAGCTGGGCGAGGGAAGCTCAGGTGGCAGCGGGACGGGGTGTTCAGGAAAAGTCATTTGATAGCAGTAATTAATGAAGAGGTCATTATACAGGGTCACCACAGCATATGGAGCAGGGTGGACATAACTGGCATGTATAGCGTGTAAAGGCATGAATGGAGGTCCTCTGGCATTGAGGCTAGAAAAATGGAGCCCGAATCTGTATTATGGTCAGTTATGACCTCATTTTAACATAAAAAATATCTACAAAGCACATTGTAGCAGGGTTATTTATGTCATTTTCTATTTCATATATGCAGAATCTGATCGACACTTTGTTGGTGACTGATGGACTCCCAATCCGCTCCTGGTTTTCTTTTGTCAGGTGTTGAATCTCTTCCTGGCCCTGCTGCTCAGCTCATTCAGCGGAGACAACCTCTCGGTCGGAGACGACGATGGAGAGCTGAACAATCTTCAGATCGCCATCGGAAGGATCACACGAGGCGGCAACTGGCTCAAAGCCTTCCTAATCGGAACGCTTCAACGGGTTCTTGGAAGGGAACCACAGAAGCCGGCCGAGGAGGACCCTGCGGATGAGGGGGAAGGGAAAACGGAGGGAATGGAAATGAATCACCTGGATGGTTTTAAATTGGCAGACGGGATCGCCAACTGTCTTGTGGGAGGCCAGCCATCGGGGGTGACTCTAGATGGAGAGTCCAGTATCACCGTCCCCATCGCCCTGGGAGAGTCGGACTCTGAAAACCCAAGCGAGGACGATGATGACCAAGAAGACGATGTCGACTCAGAGGTCACATGTGAGGAAAATGAACATCACTCCGTAAGTAACAGCACGCTTCCACGTCATTTCTGGGTTGTTTGTCCGGCTGCACGGTTGCCTGCGAACATCCATAGAAAACTTCAAAGTTGGTGGCAAACCTTCACAAGTTCTCTGCCCATGTGAGACCTTTGCATGACCCTTTACAATGTTTCTAAAACCTGTGGCGTATGTTTTTACCCTGGTCATCGATGTTTGTTCCTGCACTGCCGCAGGACGGTGTGGAGGATGAGTTTGGTGTGCTACAGCATGTCAAAGTGAGTCTCCTCTTACTCACATAAACACGATCCCCTGTTGTTGTGAGCCGACACCACACAACAGCTCTCATTCTAACTGAGCTTTAATTGTGATTTTTCTTTAGCTGATGGGCGCTTTGACTGATGGCGATTCTTCAGTGTGCAGCACAGTGGACTATCAGCCCCCAGAGCCTGAAGTCCAAGAGGAGGAAGAGGAAGAGCCGGACCTGGTGGAGCCAGAGGCCTGCTTCACTGACAGTATGAACCACCTCCACGTTGTTCTCGTTGTCACAAGCAAGATTGTCATTTACAGAAACCAGAAATTTAAGGTGAGGAAAGTGGTGCCGATGGCCAGCTGTGGAGACGGACAGAGGAGAAGAGCAAACACATACATCATACATGTAGTTATGCACTAGGATGAGCTTGACTACACATTAAAGGAGCTAAAACTGGGGGTCCACCATGTTGGTGAGGTCTCACCCACAGTTTCCTGTCGCTCAGACTGTGTGAAGCGCTGGCCTTGTCTGAACGTGGACATCAGCCAGGGGAAAGGAAAGAAGTGGTGGAACCTCCGCAAGACCTGCTTCACTATTGTGGAGCATGACTGGTTTGAGACCTTCATCATTTTCATGATCCTCCTCAGCAGCGGAGCTCTGGTAAGTTGCCGTTAGCGTGGCGAGTCTTTTAGGAAAGACGTCAGTCTCCTTGAAGCCTCTTTGTCCTCCGGCAGGCCTTTGAAGACATATACATCGAAAGACGAAGAACCGTGAAAATTGTCCTGGAGTTTGCTGACAAAGTTTTCACCTTCATCTTTGTCATCGAGATGCTCCTGAAATGGGTCGCCTATGGCTTCAAGACCTACTTCACCAATGCCTGGTGCTGGCTGGACTTTTTCATCGTGGACGTGAGTTTCCTCTGCATTGACTCCATCACATTAAAGCTTGGCTTTAAAGGGACCTGTTGTGATTCCGCCTCAGATTTCTCTGATCAGTCTATCTGCCAACTTGATGGGCTTCTCTGACCTCGGACCAATCAAATCGCTCAGAACTCTCAGGGCTCTGCGGCCTCTTCGGGCGCTGTCCAGATTTGAAGGGATGAGGGTGAGAATGCGGCGGCTCCTTGAATGTGCATGGCTAAAACTGATTTACAAGAAGGTAAAGATGTGACATCTGTGTTATTGTACTGACCTGACTGGGGTTTTTGTGTGTTGAATGCATGTTTACACCGCGGCTGTTGGCTCAGAGTTCCTTCAGGTAAGGCTAATGATTCAGTTTAAGAGCAAGTTTGGTGCTAACTTACTCCGAGTTTGGCATGCTAAGTTAGCATTATCTAAAAAGACAAAAACAGATTACTTGGTCAATTTTCCTCTAATCTAAAGAAGCCCCTCATTTGTCGACCAGGTGGTGGTGAACGCTCTCATCGGAGCCATTCCCTCAATCTTCAACGTGCTCCTGGTGTGCCTGATCTTCTGGCTCATCTTCAGCATCATGGGAGTGAATCTGTTTGCGGGGAAGTTCTACCGCTGCATCAACACCACCACGGCGGAGCTCTTCCCCATCTCTGTGGTCAACAACAAGAGCGACTGCGTGGCGCTGCAGGAAGCCACGCAGGAGGCCCGCTGGGTCAACGTCAAAGTCAACTACGACAACGTGGCAAAAGGCTACCTGTCGCTGCTTCAAATCGTTAGTAAATTACTTTTGCTCCTAGAGTATCTGGAGGAACCGTTTATTGTGTTTCACAGGCAATTTTCTCTATTTTTAGGCAACTTTTAAAGGCTGGATGGATATTATGTATCCTGCGGTTGACTCAAGAGAGGTACTTTGAGAAAGAAATCTTTATCTATGGGATGATTTTGTCGGCCAGTAACTCCTGGAGTGTTCAAAGGTGAAACATCACCACTTTTAGAGTTTACTGTGTTACTTTTAGGTGGAAGAGCAACCTTCTTATGAGATCAACCTCTACATGTACATCTACTTCGTCATCTTTATCATCTTTGGCTCTTTCTTCACGCTGAACCTCTTCATCGGCGTCATCATCGACAATTTCAACCAGCAGAAGAAAAAGATAAGTGTTGCTCTTTTTCTCAGATGCTAGCAACCAGAACGATGCGGCAGGTTAAACCCAGAATGACGGATTCTTTCGCGCTCATCTGCACTTAGGAGACAAAGACATCTTCATGACAGAGGAGCAGAAAAAGTACTACGAAGCCATGAAGAAACTCGGCTCAAAGAAGCCGCAGAAGCCGATCCCACGTCCAGCTGTAAGTCGGCCAGAATCTTTTAGTTGAAACGGGATCCGAAGGGGTCCAAAGTTGGGCCATGCTAACAGTAGAAATCAGTGGAACACAAAACAGGGGCTAGGCTATCATGCACAGAGGGAAGGGACAGTGAGGTGATTAGGAAGGTTGGGGAGGCCGTAGGAAGCACCCCAGGGGAAGACGGACCCCTCAAAACTCTGTTCATCAAGCTATAAAACCGGTAGTTGTGCTAGCTCAGCCGGCATGAACGGCATGTGGATGAAAAGAGTGACCATTGACCTTTACTGCTGGTGTGAACAGACCCAATGACCCTTCCCACCTTTTCCCTTTGACCCACAGAACCTAATCCAGGGGCTAGTGTTTGACTTCATCAGTCAGCAGTTCTTTGACATCTTCATCATGGTGCTCATCTGTCTCAACATGGTCACCATGATGGTGGAGACGGACGACCAGAGTCCGGCGAAGGAGGACTTCCTCTTCAAAGTGAACGTGGCTTTTATTGTGGTCTTCACCGGGGAGTGCACGTTAAAGCTCTTCGCCCTGCGACATTACTTCTTCACCAACGGCTGGAATATTTTTGATTTTATTGTGGTCATCCTGTCTATAGCTGGTGAGGATTTAGTTTGGGATGTCCACGGCCACGAAGGACTTTGGTCATTCACGAGCGTTTTTCTTCCCCTCTTTTTCAGGCACGATGCTCTCGGACATCATTGAAAAGTACTTTGTCTCGCCGACGCTGTTCAGAGTGATCAGACTGGCCAGAATCGGCAGGATTCTGCGTCTCATTAAAGGAGCGAGGGGCATCCGGACGCTTCTCTTCGCTCTGATGATGTCACTTCCTGCCCTCTTCAACATCGGGCTCCTGCTCTTCCTCATCATGTTCATTTTCTCCATATTCGGCATGTCGAACTTTGCTTACGTCAAAAAGGAGGCCGGGATCAATGACATGTTTAACTTTGAGACCTTCGGCAGCAGCATCATCTGCTTGTTCCAGATCACCACGTCAGCAGGCTGGGACACGCTTTTGCTTCCGATGCTGAACAAGGAGCCCCCGGACTGCGATCCGGCGTTCGAAAACCCGGGCACAGACGTGAAGGGCAACTGTGGCAACCCGATGATGGGCATGGTGTTCTTCTGCAGCTACATCATCATCTCATTCTTAGTGGTGGTTAACATGTACATCGCCATCATCTTAGAGAACTTCAATGTGGCGCAGGAGGAAAGCGGCGACGTGCTGTGCGAGGAAGACTTCGAGATGTTCAACGAGACTTGGGAGAAGTTCGACACGGGCGGAACTCAGTTCATCGAGTATAGCCAGCTGTCGGATTTCTGCGACGCCTTGCAAGAGCCGCTCAGGGTGGCCAAGCCCAACAGGCAACGTCTGATTGAAATGGATCTGCCGCTGGTCATTGGAGACCGCATCCACTGCGTGGACGTGCTGTTGGCGGTCACCCAGGAGGTGTTGGGAGACACGATTGAAATGGTGGCGATGCGGGAGAGCATCGAGGCCAAGTTCAACCTCAACAACCCCACCTCGGCCTCCTACGCACCCATTACCACAACAGTACGGCAGAAGGAAGAAGACATGGCCGCCGTGGTCATCCAGAGGGCTTACCGGAACCACCTGCACAAGCGCGGCATCCACCACGCCGCTTACATCCAGCGCTCAAAGACGGGCCGAAAGGCCGCAAGCGAGGACGCGCCTGAAAAAGAGGGACTGCTGGCGAAGAAGATGGGAGCGCTCTACGGGAGCGACGCGGACCTCGCAGAAGAGGTGGAGGGGCTCCGGCGGCGTCCCGATCCTCAGACGCGCTGCTCAGGGGCCCGGTGCAGCCCAGAACCCCCTGAGCCAAATATCATACTGGTTCCTGTAGAAATCACAAACGAGCTTTTATTACATTCTGCCCCCACCCAACAGAGTTCCCCCACGCAGACGATCCTGAGAGAGACAAACGTATAACAGGAAGCTGAGATCAGTAATAAAGGGCTTTTTTTGGTCTTTATTCTTAAACAATAAGCAGCAAATACAACCAGAACAACTGTATAATCTCAAAATCCTACACATGTTGTGCAAGCCAAATCTTTTCTCATTTCACTTGTCCTATGTAGACACTGTTTCAGATTTGAAACCAGACCTTGCTCCAATTAGATCCTGATCTCCGTCGGATCCGTTAACAACAGGGGCCAGCGAACGCAGCGAACGTCCGTCCCCGTGCGTCTCCTTCACAAAAGCCCAGTTTTTGCACTATTTATACCCCTTCCAGGTCAAACTAGAGCAGTTGACTGCATGAGACCTACCTGTTTTCTATCACGTCGTCTTTACACATAAATGCACGTCTTATTGCTGTTCCATGTCTGTTTCTGTCCTCCCGGGGATTTTCAACGTGCGCTTCGTGAACGCGGCCCCGCTCCATTCAAATCTCCCATCCGTGTAATAAGGTGAATTTTCAAGTATCAGCGATTCTTTTGTCAGCTGCTTCAAATGTAAGTTTTACCTCAGGTTGCAGAGTTTTTCTTCCGAAATCACGTCGTGAAACGCTGCACAAACTGAAAGCACGTCTCTGGGGGGGTCCGAGGAGGCCCCTCCACCGTACAGACAAGATGGCAAAGATGAAAATGTGCATCTGCAACGACGTGTGAAATGCAGGCTTCACTGGCTGTTGCAAAAGTCTTAATGTACCGTGTCTTAGTCATGAACAACATAAGCGCTTTCACACTTCTCTGCTTTGTTTTTTTTCTGTTCTCGGTGGGGGTACAAAGGCGAGAATGGGGGGTACAAAGGCGAGGATGGGGGGTATAAAGGTGAGGATGTGTCCTTTACCCAGGGGTCTCTCTCTCTGTCTTATCCTGTCATGGAAGTTGTTGTTTTTTTCCTATCAGGAGTTTGTTACCATTTAAATTGAGACTGTTATTGCTGAACCAGTACACCATACTGGGACGGTACAGTCAACATCTCTTCCTTTTGTTTACATTTCTAGCGGGAATGGAGGGACAAATTGGGGCTTTACTGGCTCACCCATGATCAGCGTTGCTTGTAAACTCACTTTTTTTTCTTTTCGTCTTCTCGATTGTATATTTTGTGTTTTGTTTTTGTAAAATAAATCCACGAAACTGCCCTGCCAATCTAAGCACTTTGTAGTTGTAGCCAGGCTAATGCTTGTTGCTGTGGCAACTGCGCGGGACAATAACACCCTCTAGCGGCCACGTTGCGCATTGCATGTTGCGTTGAACGAAAAGGTGAGTAAAGGCAGACGTTTTGACTCATTCTGTATATTATCTGCTTTAAAAACTAAAGATTTATGCACAAAATACAGTAATCTGGAATCAGATAAGCCGCACTGACTTATTTTAAAATAATTAATAATGGAGATCAGCGTGTGTTCATTAGTTTGTTCTTGAATTAATTACCCGTAAGGCTGCTGCAGAAAAAAAAAAAAAAAAGAGATTGATTAGAGAAAAGAGAAGAAGATATTCAAATATTTTACTGGTAGAGTATCTGCTGCTCACATACCGTTAGAAGTACTGCTGTCATTTAAATATCTTGGGGCAGAAGTGAACACTGCAAAAACGCGTTTCACACACAACAATGTGAATGTTTTACAGGAGAATGAAACTGCGGGATCTTTTTACACCAATATATCACATAATTAATTATTTTCTGCTCTTTTCATGTTTTTTAGATGGGGGGGGGGGGGGGTCCTGTGTAGATTATAAGCTCTGGTAGCTCTGAAAACAGGTCGCTAGATGATCAGAAATGTCACAATTTCTTTTGTTATCCGTCTGAGGGGCTGAGCTCGGTGTCGCTGGGTGTTAACTGTCAGCCTTGCGTGCATCCATGCGTGACACACATGCCCACTGGTGCGAGCGCGTCCTCAGCTCTTTCTCAACAGGTCTGCGGGGATATTTAGACGTGTGTGCACGGTGAGGAGACTTTTCTTCTGCATCATGAGCTGGCTGCTGGCTGGATGCTACGGGCTTGTTTTGATGACCATCTCAGGTACTTTTGGACCGTTCTGTAACAGTGATGCAAATTAAGAGGGAACGCTTGCAGTGTTGATTCGAAATGTGTGTTTTTGGTCGTAAATGTTGGCCGCTTGCGTGTTTTCTTCGACTTTATGCAGAAATCTGGCTCTTATTTTTAGGTTTAACTACAGCCTAGTGTTTTGCATACTATTTTTGATGCTATTGTACCATTACTTCCTGCCCATCTGTGAAGAAGAGGAAGTTTTCTTCAGAGAAAAAAGGGCCATTTTTGTTTAGTTTATTTTAACTGCACGTGAGTTATTTTGGTTATAAAGCAACGCATTCCCTCAATAAAATCTAATCATATTACAGACTATAAGAGGCTAACTGTGTTAATGAAAAGACGTGAATTTAAATAATTTTTAATGTAATTTTAATAGTCTGAAATAAGCTTTTACTGGTTTGCGTATTCCATTAATGAAGCCTTATCTCTGCTGCTCTTGTCGCTGTTTTCTGTGCCCTATCAGAGGTCACATATCTGCCAAATGGTCCAGACTTTTGACCTCACGAATTGTCTAGCCTTGAATGAGTTAAAGTGTAGACCTCATGATGGGATGGGTACGTCAGCATCGTCGAAGCTGGTGGGGAGGAGAAATCCTGCAGCGAAACGTGCCGTAAACGCAGCCTTAAATGTTCCTCCTCAGGGGCCCTGCAGATCCGCCAGTCTCCCCGCTTCATCGGTGTGGGAACCCGGCACCTAGTGAGGATCCACTGCTCGGGCACATCAGGCCTGGTGCAGTGGTACAGGCTCAACAAGTACAACGAAGACCGGAACAAAGCGGAGGAGGTGAAGGCAGAAGGGAGGATTAGCTTTCCGAGCCCAGGCACCCAACTCTTCATCAGCGCTCTGCGTGTTGAGGACAAAGGGGTCTACTTCTGCAAGGTTAACGACACGTGGGGGCCTGGGACCGAGCTCCAGGTCTTCAGTAAGGGAACTGCTCAGAGAGCTCCTTCTCTGACATCCAGACATGTCACCACTAACGTGCGCTCTTCCTCTCCCAGGATCTGGCAACCGAATGAAGGCTCAGTACAGGACCAACATGAAGGACGGCCTCATCATGTTCCAGGCTCTGCTGCTGGCTGTGTGCATCGCCGCCCTGATGCTGCGCAAGCACAAACTGGTGAGGGCAGAGGTCACCGCCTGGCGGTTGGGCAGGACATCTACTAGTCAGGTGTCATTTTAGACAAAAAAAAGCAACACACATTTTTATTTAAGACCCACACACACACACACACACACACACACACCTTCCCCCCATTCATGAATAAAAATCATTCCAGCTCTTCCGAGTAAAGCAATAAATGAATGTGATGATCCTGCCACTGCTATATGGGCTCCTTATGGGGTTCCTTTCATTTTTACTGAGTAATTTTCTTTTAAACTTTTGAGCTTGAAGAAGAAAAAGCGGCGTAACTTAATGCTAATTTGCTCTTTCTCAGCAAGAAAAGAGGGACAGCCTTTATGAGGAGCCTGAAACTGATCACATCTACGAGGTTTGTGCCTTCTCTGTGTGTGTGTGTGTGTGTGTGTGCGTGCAGGTCAAGAACGTCTGATTTTTCTACAGTGGAGTTATTGCTCCCTGAACGCACCACGAGCTTTCAGATGCGCATGTTGTTGTTTATTTTCTCTCATCACGCCGAGCAGCAAATTCATGATCACATATTTGCATATTTGGCCAAAATGACCAAAGACGTGAACGTTTATCAGGAATTATTCAACCGGGTCTTGACAGCAGCATATTTACTGATGTTAGCAACACCTGGAATATGGTTTTAGATATTTAAAGTTCAGGATGTTAAACTTTAGGCTGTTGTTCTGGTTCATTTGTTTGATGAAATTACCTCATTTAACATAAACTTTATTCACAATACAAGCATTTAGGTTTTGTGCATATGTTCTTTATCCGTTTCCGGAGAACCAAAAGGAGGCGGTTTCAGACTTTTACTGTTAATCTCCTAATCTTAAACTCAGATCAGTGATTAAAAACTAGACGAAAAATGTCAAATGTCAGTTTCTGTGTTACGAAAATGCAAATAGGTGTCAGTCTGCTCACTTCCTGTTTACTCCCGTCTGTCAGGGTCTGGCAATCGAGACGTGTGATGGGGGTCTGTATGAGGAACTATCTGTGTACACCCGGCCAGATGAAGCCGAGGCCCCGTGGAAATGACCGGGGGCCAGCTCGCCACGGGGCTCCGACAGTCGGTCAAGAGCAGAGTTGGTTATTTTTCAGAACCAGGGGGATTTTTTTTTTGCTCATTATCTGCTTCAGTGTCTTTGCTGTTGATTGGGAACCTAGTAGTGAAATAAGCTCAGTTACAACTCATCATTTATTCATGTAAATACTCACTTTCAGGAGTTTAAAAAAGGAAAACACCCATATTGCTAAAATCATTTTTATTTGTTCCTCTGTTGTTTGATTTCAGCTATAATAAATAAACAGGCCGACACAATCGGACTGGTTTAAATAAATGCATAAATAAATAAATAGGCAGCAGGGGGATGAAGGTGTCAGGGGGTGGAGAGCAGTGTGGAGACCAGCAGATGTGTTTGCATCAGGAGAGTTTCAATTTCCTCCCTGATCAGCTCCCAGGCTGCAGCACTGTAGTCCTGCACACAGAAGAATTCACCCTCAACTCTCTCGCTGATTCCTGGTATCAATAAAGCGGATTAAACAGGCCGGCCTACCATCTTCTTCAGGATGTGGTTGGACAGCCTGTTGAAATACCTCTCCACCTCCTCGCTGCGCTTGTGTCCGGGGCTCACCATCTAAACACAGCGAATGGGAAATGTTTCTGCCTTTTATTAGCGCTGACCTGTGGCTGCTGAGTCTTTAATCACCGTCCAGTCAACAGGACCCAACAGAACTCAGCCCCAGCAGCCTGATTCATGCAGGTCCTTCAGGCTTTTTTAACATGAACGAGTAAAACCAGGCTGAGACTTACGCAGGCCTGAAGATTGTCCGCCTGTTGGGTCAGAACATTGATCACGTTTTCCACTTGCTTCTCGTCCCATGATGCACCGCTGTGATCCTCCATCAACAGAGCAACTGTCTCGTTCATGATCTGAGCTGCCAGGGCCAGTTTGTCCTCAGCCTGAGTGTGAAAATAGACGTCAGAGACTCACGTTTTTATCCCCCAACACACTCTTTGCTGCGGCCTCACAAAAACCAGCAGGACTCACCGATGCGTTGAAGGTTTGTCTGTAGAGCTCCTGAGGGAAGATCACCATCTCCTCAGGCTCCACTGAGCTGTTGGTGGAGTTATTCACCTGCACACACACACACACACACGGTCTTCATCTGTCCACACAATAGAAGTAATCTCATTCAATTAATCACCAGAGGAGACAGAGCAGTTAGTGAAGCTTCAGCCCTGTCTTAAAGACATAAAGTCTTGGATGTCAAATTTCCTTCTTAATTCAGGAAAAACTGAGGTCATGGTGTTTGGTCCTGAACCTCTCGGGAATAGATTAGATCACATGATCACTCTAGATGGTATCTCATTAACATCTAGTCTCTCTGTGAGCAATCTTGGAGAAACTTTTGACCAAAATCTCTCCTTCAACTCACACATTAAAAGTCTCTAGAAGTGCCTTTTTTCACCTGAGGAACATCACAAGGATCAGGAAACTACTGACCCACCATGATGCTGAAAAGTTAGTCCAGCATTTGTTACTTCCAGGCTGGACTATTGTAATTCGTTATTATCAGGGTGTCCAAACAACTCTTTAAGAAGCCTCCAGGTCAGGGGTCAGCAACCCAAAATGTTGGAAGAGCCATATTGGACCAAAAAAACCAAGAAACAAATCTTGCTGGAGGCGCAAAAAATTAAAAGCCTTATATAGGGCTTATAGGCAACACATGCTGTGTCTATATTAGCTGTATTAGCCTACTTTCCAAATGATAAGTAGGCTACAAATACATAATGAGCATTCATGATGATTACAGAAATTATATTAAAACAATTTCCATTTTCATATTTTTGAAAAAGCTCCAGGGAGCCACTAGGGCGGCGCCAAAGAGCCGCATGCGGCTCCAGAGCCATGGGTTGCCGACCCCTGCTCCAGGTGATCCAAAATGCTGCAGCTAGAGTTCTAACAGGTATTGACAAAAGAGATCACATGACTCCTGTACTGGCGTCTCTTCATTGGCTGCCCGTTAAATTTAGAATAACTATTAAAACCCTTCTTTTGACCTACAAGGTCCTCAGAGGCCTAGCTCCATCCTACCTGGAGGAGCTAGTGACACCTTATCATCCCAATAGACCGCTCCGCTCTCAGAATGCTGGTCTACCTGTGGTAGAGTCTAGGCCTTAGAGACTCTGGGGACCCCATTCTACCCCTAGAGTCTAGGAGTAGAATGGGGGGCCGAGCATTTAGCTACCAGGCCCCCTGCTGTGGAACCAGCTCCCTGTCCAGGTACGGGAGGCTGACTCCATCTCTACTTTTAAGATTAGTCTTAAAACCTTCCTCTTAGCTATGCTGTTATAGGCCGAGGCTGCCGGGGTCCGGAAACATGATCACCTGACAGGCCTCTGTCACCACACTGTCTCCTCTCCTCTCCTCTCCTCTCCTCTCCTCTCTCCTCCTCTCCCTCCTCTCCTCTCCTCTCCTCTCCTCTCCTCCCCTCCTCCCCTCCTCTCCTCTCCTCCCCTCTTCCCTCCCCTCCTCTCCTCCTCTCCTCCTCTCCCTCCTCCTCTCCTCTCTCTCCTCTCCTCTCCTCTCCTCCCCTCCTCTCCTCCTCCTCTCCTCTCCCCTCCTCCTCTCCTCTCCTCCTCTCCTCTCCTCCCTCCTCTCCTCTCCCCTCCTCTCCTCCTCTCTCTCCTCTCCTCTCCTCCTTTCTTCCTGTTAAAGGGGAGTTTTTCCTTCCGCTGTTGCTTGCTTGTCTGATTGTAACAGACCCTCTATAAATAAAGATTGATTGATTGACAATATTTACCATCGTGTCCAGCAGCTCCAGAGATTTGTGGCTGTACAGTCTGAATTTGTCATCCAGCCACCGGCAGCCCAGCGGGGAGCCCTGGCTGTACACGCAGAGAGAGAGGCACACAAGGAGGGTCAGCATCTTTCACTCAAGGAGGTCCTCGACTCAGAGTCACTTCAGCTGTGTCCCGGTGTTGTGTTGGAGCAAACCTGTAGCCACTTTTTATATGCAGCGATTTCGTTTTCTACACACCTGAGGGGAAACACGCACTGTGGCTGCGGGTCCCGCCTTTGCTTTTCAATTAGAGCGCGTGCCTGCATTCCATTAGAATATTTTCGGTTTTAAAAGACTCCATTTGCATTTACGATGAGCTTCACTTTGCATTCGCACTTTATTTCGGAACATTTATGGCTATATTTTATTTAACTAGTTACTTATTCATCTCGACTGCTCCATAACAACAACAATTACAACTTGTGTTCGGTGTCTGGAGCTTTTCCAATTAAAAGCGAGGGAAACAGTGAACCAAGTGAAAGAGGAATTAAGGTTTGCTTCCTCCGATACGTCACAACGAAGGAAGCGTTTTATTGAAATAGCAGCGGTACTGAGTTCTCCTCTGTCCGTCAATGAATGAATGAATGAATGAATGGAAGAATGAATTTAGGAATGGGCGGATTAAAAAAAGAAGTTTATAGTAATTTCCTTAACCACATACAAATTAATCAAAATAAAGTACAATAGTACAATTAAATTACAGTATAATTAAAATAATAACAAAAATCATGATAATTTTATTCTATTGTATTTTTTCTCTTGATTAAGGCCGAAAATCCTCCCCCGCACCCGCGGTTGAAGGTTGATTTCGATGCCTGTTCGCCAGTTTGCTGACTGACTGGTTTCCATTCAAGGAAAATGTCAATTAAGCAGAGAAGAATTCAAGACATCGGGTATTCAGGATCAGGAGCTGCTAAACATCATGAAATGCCTCCGCAGTTCCCCTGAATGCACGTCAGCAGTTTTCATTTCTCGCTTTAGGGAACTTCCGTTAGTGACACCTTCCGTCCACAGTCCACGCACCTTTACAACAAAAACAACACTAATTACTATTTATAATGACGGTACAGCACTATCTGACTATTGCCGATACCCATTCTATTGAAATATGTAATATTTTAACCAGTGCTTTAATTCATGAATGACCTTCTCACGTGCTCTAATTGAAAAGCAAAGGCGTCAACCGCAGCCACCGCAGAGTGTTTCCCCCTCAGGTGTACAAAAAATGAAATCGCTGCATATAAAAAGTGGCTGCAGGTTTGCTCCAACACAACACCGGGACACAGCTGAAGTGACTCTGAGTCGAGGACCTCCTTGAGTGAAAGATGCTGACCCTCCTTGTGTGCCTCTCTCTCTGCGTGTACAGCCAGGGCTCCCCGCTGGGCTGCCGGTGGCTGGATGACAAATTCAGACTGTACAGCCAAAACTCTCTGGAGCTGCTGGACACGATGGTAAATATTGTGATTAATTGAATGGGATTACTTTCATTGTGTGGACAGATGAAGACCATGTGTGTGTGTGTGTGCAGGTGAATAACTCCACCAACAGCTCAGTGGAGCCTGAGGAGATGGTGATCTTCCCTCAGGAGCTCTACAGACAAACCTTCAACGCATCGGTGAGTCCTGCTGGTTTTTGTGAGGCCGCAGCAAAGAGTGTGTTGGGGGATAAAAACGTGAGTCTCTGACGTCTATTTTCACACTCAGGCTGAGGACAAACTGGCCCTGGCAGCTCAGATCATGAACGAGACAGTTGCTCTGTTGATGGAGGATCACAGCGGTGCATCATGGGACGAGAAGCAAGTGGAAAACGTGATCAATGTTCTGACCCAACAGGCGGACAATCTTCAGGCCTGCGTAAGTCTCAGCCTGGTTTTACTCGTTCATGTTAAAAAAGCCTGAAGGACCTGCATGAATCAGGCTGCTGGGGCTGAGTTCTGTTGGGTCCTGTTGACTGGACGGTGATTAAAGACTCAGCAGCCACAGGTCAGCGCTAATAAAAGGCAGAAACATTTCCCATTCGCTGTGTTTAGATGGTGAGCCCCGGACACAAGCGCAGCGAGGAGGTGGAGAGGTATTTCAACAGGCTGTCCAACCACATCCTGAAGAAGATGGTAGGCCGGCCTGTTTAATCCGCTTTATTGATACCAGGAATCAGCGAGAGAGTTGAGGGTGAATTCTTCTGTGTGCAGGACTACAGTGCTGCAGCCTGGGAGCTGATCAGGGAGGAAATTGAAACTCTCCTGATGCAAACACATCTGCTGGTCTCCACACTGCTCTCCACCCCCTGACACCTTCATCCCCCTGCTGCCTATTTATTTATTTATGCATTTATTTAAACCAGCCCGATTTTGTAGGCATGTTTATTTATTATAGCTGAAATCAAACAACAGAAAAAAATAAAAATGATTTGAACCCGGCAACATGGGTGTTTTCCTTCTTTAAACTCCTCAGTGTGATTATATATATATATGGCATTTAAATGTAAAAGTTATATTTCTGTTTGAATGTGTCTGGCTTATGGATCAGGTGCCGCATGAATATACTGTTGGATGCAGAGCACTGGCTGAACACAGCTTTTTCGATTTAAATTCTTTCCTCTGTTAAACATGTATCTCCTATGAGCACTAGGGGACAGTACAAGATCGAAACTAGCGAACATTTCATAAGAATAGAACAGACACCACATCCGTGTTTGCAAAAAGACAAGCACAGCAACTTCAATGACCTGATAGAAAAGAGATAGCATTGTTTTTTTATTTACTTAAAAAAAAGGTGTATAATAGGGAAGTTAGGCAAGTTCGTAAATGATTAATTAAAACTACGGCATCGCAAACCATTCCAAACTATATTCTGTTTACAACTGCTTATTATTCGAACATGCTGGACTAAATCACAGCCCTTCTTTGAGTGGGATCGCCTTGATGTCATTATGTGATGAGGTAACTGTGAGGGATTTCGTGTTGAATCTTTTCTAACTCAGGAGGACTCAGGAACACAATGTTCTGCAGACGGACCAACAACACCCGCAGCCCAAGTCCCTGGTTCGGCTGCTACCTTTGGGTGATCCTGGGAAATTTCACTGCTGCGTCTGATATGTCTTCTTCTGTCGCCTTGTGCCTGGATTTCCGGCGAGGATCACGACACTTTTATTTTAAAACATGTCCGCGTATATAGAGGTGATTCACTTACGGTTACGGATCGAATAGGTCAATGTTCTACAATTTGTTAAAAGATTTTCAGTAAGATAAATTGTAATGTCCGTGTATATGCAGTCGAAATGTTGAATACGAATGAAATGAATACGAATAATAAATAATGTTATGATAACAACATTTACTTTTGGGTGTAGATATGAATGAAATATGAAGTGAAACATATAGTACATTTGTGTGCCTGTCATTCGTGTATTTTACTGTATTTTCCGAAAGACAGCGAAGGCATCTCAAGATCCAGCTCCCATGATGCATCAGTCGACGGCTGGCCGCGGCAGGAGAATGTCCTGGCTCACACAAAAACAACACCTTTTTTGTAAGATTCAGGACCTTCTAGCACTGGCCAGAGAGTACATTTAGCGAATCGTGTCCTGGAAAAGAATTAACATTCAGTTACAAGGATGCGCGGTTTTATTGGGATCATCATGGTGAGATAGTCTACCTGCTACGGTAAGCAAGCTAGCTTGGAACGAACGCAACACAAGTTCATTAATGCGTTTCGCTAACACCACTTTAAACCTTTGCTGTCATCCTTTACGACGCGAATCCCCACGCTGCTGTGAATTGACAGCAGTTTTGGATTTTCAGCTAATTCCGCTTTCAATAATTCGATTTATCCTGCCTGCACCGAATCAGAGGCAAGCACCTTAATCTGACACCCTCAGAAGTCCCCATGCAGAGACCAAAGTGTACATTTGAGCCGCACTATTGGATTGCTGTGCACGTTTAAGCTGATAAGGACCGTCAGTACGAGCAGTTAGACCATCCTCCGGTTATTTTGAAGAGTGTCAGCTGGGATCGTTGCCGTGCAGCCATTGTGGCGCTCCTGATTCGTGCACACCCTGCTTTAGATTAAGGAAGTTGATCTAAAGGCTGTGCAGCTTCTCCAGCCGCTCACATGATCCACTCGGTCGCTCGTTACTCAGCGGAACCATGGGATGATCTGCGAGTGTGTCACGGAGCAAAACGGGCTCGTGGTAAAAGGATCTGAGGACGACCCGGGGACAAAATCGTTGCTGACAGGAAGCTGAAAGGGTTAAAATAGTTTCCTTCTCATCACATGCCTCGCTGGTCTGAGTAGGCATTTCCACTGTTTGCTCAGCTTAGGCCAATGCCAAATGAAGCGTTTGATGGTTTCAGGAGGTCGCGAAGAGCTCAAAACCCAAAGGTGTTTTGCTGTGTTTTAGTGTGTTATGCGGGAGTGAAGAGTCAGGAGGTGCCATGCTCGCCACGCAAACCCCAGATGCTCCAGTGGAGGCCAAACATGTCCAGCAGGTAAAACTCTTGTCTTTGTGTCTAGAATTCCGACGGGTTTTGGTTTCTGTCATTCCTCTAAGACCTCCTGGGGGTGATACTTTCTAAGCACAGGGATTTCGCAACCTTAACCTGTGAACCATTCACCTCGCATTGTAATTTACGCTAAATCCAACGCTTGCGAGTCTGTGCTTATGAAAAAGACTGGACTTTGTATGGCTATGAGAGCGGCTTTACTGCCGAGCCTCGTCGCACAGTGAGTGAAGGGTTTTTCCAAGTGTTTGGCGTGGATGCGTCGCTAAAGAAACGGTGTTTAAGCTGCAGCCTTTGTGCCTGGTCACCGCTGTCGGCGTCGCCCGCTGTCGGCCTTCCTCGCCGTCCAAAGCACAGGAAACATGCTGGCTGGAGACTCTTCTTCTGTGCGTTGCGTCTAAACCAGTCTCCTGACGGACTGTTTTAAAACCACATCTCTGTTTGTCCTGTTTCCACAACACAAGCAGGAAGTTGATAACAGTTCCTTGTGAAACCCGCTGTCATGCAGATCAAAGAGAAATTGGCTCAGTCGCTGAAGGCTCTGCAGAAGCGTTACGTGACACTAGATGTGGTGGTCACCAGTGAGGATGGTGACGCTAATGCCCTCTGCTGTGCCCTGGAGGCCATTTTCATTCATGGCATTAAGAGCAAATACATCCAGTCCCCTGCTGGGAGCCGGAGTAGGAAAGGGGACAGAGGGCCCGTCCCTCAGCCTTTCTTCTGGAGGCTCCTCAAGACTGTCACACACCGGTAAAACTGACGACTTGCTCATTAATCTGCACGTATTTCATAGGAAATATTTATGTTTAAGCGTAAACTGTGGCGTTTTCTGGTTTCCCCACAGTGACGTCATCTCAGAGCTGGAGAAAATCAGCTTTGTGAGCACCGATGTGGGCCGGTGTCGGGCGTGGCTGCGACTTGCTCTCAACCACGGTCTGCTGGAGTGCTACCTTGCGTCTCTGTTTCGAGAGGACTCCAAGCTCCAGGCCCACTACCAGCCCGGTGCGCTGCTCCTGAACGCGGAGGAGCGCGAAGTCCTCCTCAGCTACCTCCAGGGTCTGGCCTCACTCACTTTCAGCCTTTCCTACAAATCGTCTGTCCTGAATGAATGGACCACCACGCCGCTGGCTCTCGCTGGACTCTGCCCCGTGTTCCAGACAGAATCTCACGACCTGCCCCTTAACGGTGGAGATCTGCCCCCCTCAAATCCCAAAAGCAAAGAATTGTGGGATACAGAGTCTCAATCGTCGAGCTCCTCGGATGTCCCGGATGAGCAGAAAAGATGCCCGCGGCTAACAGAGAGTGTGTCCGGTGTGTTACGAGGGTGTGAGTCTGGGCTCAACACATCTAATTTAAGTCTGGACACCACGGGATCTTCTCAGCTGTCCTCCAGCCTGAGCTCAGACAGCCTGCTGCAGGGGCAGGAACCCCGCAGCCCAGCAGGGGAGCACTGGTCTTCCTGTGATCTGGACATTAATGTCATCAGCAGACCGCAGAAGGAGTAAGTCTGTATTCGTGTTGCGTCTTCTGATTAAAAAAAGAGAGACTCTGACGTGAAACAAAGAGTCATTTTACAGGTTTTGACTATGATGCCAGACTTCTGTCCTTGTCCCATTATGTGAGGATCCAATCAATATATTGACCAACTGATATCTGACTTTTCCTAATCAACACCCAATCAGTTCTTTTTTGATTAAAGATAAAGGCTGAGGGGGTTCTTTATAACTCTGTTAAATCCACTCAACAAAGGCCAACAACAGTCGGTATGTAGTAAATGTGTCCTGAATGTCCTCTCGTCTGTCCAGTGTTCTGAATGAGTTCCGGGAGAGCGGCCACTGCAGTCAGGATTCCATGCGTGAAGATTCTTTTGTGTCCAGCACCGGCCCAGATCAGTACTCCGAGACCGCCATTTTCAGCAGTTCCGACAGCGAGACCCAGGGTCCCCCAACGCCGTCCCAAGACCTGCCCCCACAGTCGGCACTGTCGGATTCAGAGCTGGCGCCGACGCCCCCCGAGCCGCCCTCCCCGTCAGAAGAGGAAGAGGAGGAGAACCCTGTCAAAGATTCTCCCCCTGATGCTACAATAGTCATCTCTAGTGCACCATCTGAGGTAAACCCGGAGGCAGCAGCAGCGCCACCTATCGGAGAGTCTGCAGAAGACGTGTGTACGGCTGCTCACCTGCACGTTGGCGAGGCTGTGCAGGAATTCCAGGAATCCGCGGCCCATCAGGACACGCTTCGCTCCTCCAGCGTTTTGAACAGACCTTCCTCTGAGTCTTTGTCAGTAAGTATGTCTATGGACAACCTTTGTGAGACATGTAGACAGAGAAAAGCTGGAAAAGCTAAAGAAATACTGCAGATATTGAGCAATTTAAAGGCCAGATTGAGAAATCCCCCCCTGTCTTTAACTAGCTAATCCCAGGAAACATTAAAAGGAAGCAGAATTTAGAACAAACGATTGATGCAATTTAGCTTGACTGGAGTCACGAGGAGTCACGTTATTCCTGCCACGATAGGAAAAAACATCTTTTCCGCTGGAGTAGCGCCGACTGTGACTACAGTTTAACCTCAGATCAAAGAATGGCACTTAAAATTAGAAAAAATGTAAAAAAAAAATAGGCTTCCAAGCTGGGCTCCATCATCTAAACTGGCCTTGCCCACAATAGGAGCTTTATTCCTGCTGCAGCTGCAGGATGTGGCGATATTTGCCACGCATAAGATACTTCAATCAGCCAAGACAGCGATAGAATGTTTAGTTTCTGGCACCACTGATAACTATAAATAAATCATGTTTAATGAAATGGCGCCAGCTGAGTTGTTATGGTTCACTCAACCATTTGCAGCCGGAAGTGTCATCAGTGTGTCACATGTTCAGAGACTTCGCATCCATCAACCCTTTTATTTTGAACGCGGCAGCACTCTCGCTCCTGGATCTCCGAGGACGATATCTACAAGCCCCGTCCGGCCAACGTGTCGGACGACAGCGAGGCTCCTCCCCCTGCTCCCTCAGCTGAGCTCAAGGCCCCCCAGTCGCCTCCGAGCGTCGTCCATCGTCGACAAATCGGTAACGTTCCCACCGCTTGTTCAGACATTAGCAAATCTGAGGCTATGATTTCAACGCTAACCCATCCGTCGTTCAGGGCTCGCCAACCCGTTTCGTGGCCTCCTGAAGCTCGGGCATCTGGAGCGGCGGAGTGCCGTGGGTTTGTGGCGGGACTACTACTGCGAGTTGTCGCCCTTTGAGTTCCGCCTGTACCTGGATGCAGAAGAGCGGACGTGTTATGACAACTGTTCCCTGCTGCGCTGCGAGTACGCGCGCATCGCCTCGCCCGAGGGTCGTTTCGATTTGGTCTTTCCGGGGAAACGGCTCAACCTCCGGGCGGCCAATCGCGACGAAGCCGAGGACTGGATAGACCGGATAGTAGAAGCCATCAACAAGTGCCGGCCGGCCTTTCGTGTGGATGATCAGTGGGAGCTGCTGCAGCCCGTCGGTGAGAATGGCGCCGATGCGGCCGCGCCCGTTCCCGCCTCCTGCGGTCACGAGCAAAACTCGACATGTGTTTCGGGGCCGTGTGGCGGGCAGGAGAAACCACCTCCACTTGAATGTACGTGGACTCGGACCGCGGATGTGGAAACGGATGCCATCAAAGAAGCAGTTTTATACTTCTCCACAGACCCCGAGGCGCGGACTTGGGTTCCTCTGGTCTTTTCGCTATCTTTGGAGGCCTTGAAGGGCTTTCAGGTCAAAGGGCAAAGGAAGTTGCTGCGTCAAACGCACCCTGTTGAGGAGATCCGGGACGTGGTGCCCGATGTGTCTTTAGGAGGACCCGAGTTTTTCAAACTTCTGACCATCAGAGAGACTCTGAGGCTCAGGGCAGAGAACGCTGAGGAGGCCCGGTCCTGGAGGGCTTTAATCCGAGGAGCGCTGGATTCCTACCTGGAGAGCGGGGAGGATAGTGTCTCTGTTGCCGGGATACGCCGGAGCGTGAGTGGAAATCTCCAGAGACTGGTGCAGCACCAACTTAAGGAGGACGGCGCCCTGTTTGTTCACCTGTGCAGGGTGCCCTCGGAGATGGGACTGGACGCGCAGAGCTTCAAATGTGCAGGTCAGCACTTCTTTATTCCAAATAACTGGGCCGCACAGTCATCGCAATCAATATAAGCAGTTAAATCAATGGTCGCTTCCCTTTCCCTATTTCCTCCTAATTATTTTTAGCTTTACGTGTAAAGCTTTGTCCTCGTCTGTCCCCTTCACCATCTCAGTCTTTCGCAGAAGCTCAGACTCGAAACTGTTGCCCTCTGTCTCCAGGTATTTTCCTATAAGCGAGGAAACGAAACAGAGTAATGAATAAATAATCATGCTATGATGATATACGCGTCATGTAGCGTAGAGTGGGTTCAGTGGTGATTGTGGGCAGACTGGGCGTTGGCTTCTAGAAGCTCCACACACATTTCCTTGGTAGAAGTTGCAGGAAATGTCGGCCCTGCTCACCCTGCGGACGCTCACCTGTTCGTGACAGACACGTACAGGAAGTTCTTTGCGGCTTTAAAAGAGGCCACGACTGCAGAATCGCGTCTCAGCAGAGGGGAGAAGCTGAAACTTAAAGTCTTCCTTTCCTGGGCTCTCTGCGGGTTGTGCAGTTCCCAGCCAGGAGGTTTTCTTGCTTATCTGTCATTTGATCGTATTTCCTTGTCCATGTGTGCATTTTTTTCCCGGCTTAATGTTTGGCACCAAAAGTTGCTTTTATCCATCAACCTTTAAGGCCTAAAATAAGACAAATACAAGGCAACAATAAATAAATCACACGTTCAGGTCTGCGTTCGTTACGTATTTAATTGCTGTGTCACACACAGGTTGTCCCCAGAGGATCGGCCCCTCCCTGGGCAGAGCCAGACTGTGTCACTTCTCGGGCCAATACTACTGCCAGTCCTGTCACCGTGGCGACACCACCATTATACCCTCACGCATGGTGCACAACTGGGACCTGTCACCGCGAGAGGTGGGTGAAAGCACATGCAGGCCCGGGGAAGAAGCGTGGCCAGATTTGGTGATGCTGATGGGCCAGTTTAGCAGCTTTGGTCCAAAGAATGTGTTGAATAGAAGAAGCTGACAACACCTGGGACATTTCTGCTTAATTAAGCATCGTTAATCATGTTATTTTGCACTGTCGGATCAAAGCGATCCAGTGGTTTACCAGCTTGTGTGCCTCAGGTGTGCACCAGGGCCCTGTGGCTGCTGGCTCAGGTTGAACAGGAGCCGCTCTTCAACTTGGAGCAGCTGAACCCTGAGTTGGTGGAGCACGCCGAGCCCATGGCTCAGGCCCACCGCCTGCGGCAGAGGCTGCGTCTGCTGGGCGACTACCTGCTGTCCTGCCGCAGTGGAGCCTGCAAGAAACTTCAAGCCAGGTGTGTGTGTGTGTGTGTGTGTCACACATGAGCGTGTTTTAAATATGAATTTGCTTTAATTGTTTAATCCTGGCCCAGAATGGAGCAGCGCACGTACCTGTTGGAGTTGAGCCACCTGTACAGCGTCCTGGACCTTCGACAGGTACCCTGCTGCCATACTCATCTGTGACCATGAAATATTTTTTAAACGTACTCATTTGTTTGTTTTTAGATAGCAGAGGGCCAATATGCAACCTACCTAATGGCGCTGGTGCAGGACGCTTCCAAACACGTGTACCAGTGCGACCTGTGCACGCAGCGGGGCTTCATTTGTCAGATATGTCACACCGATGACATCATATTCCCCTTCCAGTTCGATAGTACGATCAGGTGAGTTATCACATGCACAGAATACACGAACGGTCACAACGTCGCTCCACTTTACACTGAACGAAAGACACGTCAACGAAGGGAGGTCTTCAATCACACACACAACCTGGCAGGTGCAAACAGTAATTAAAACAGTAATTAAATACATCAACAACCAGAACTCAATAAATAGAACACTAACATTGAAAGTTGCAAAAGATGACATTTACAATGAACAAAAACAGGGTTAACACCAACCTGAACCCACAGACACACTGCCACAAAGCATGCTGGGAAATTCCCACACTCACCCTCCCCAACACGCTACACTAGCTTTGCTTTTCTTTTCAAACGGTGGCTGTGACGCGGCAGTAACACAGCACCAACAGGGCTGGTTAAAAAAAACATACCTGTCTTCATCTTCCTCCTGTGTACTGAAACCATGGAAGTCTTCCTCCTCAGTGTCGGATTGGAGTAGCGTCAGAAATCCTGCTTTTATTACCTCTGAAAGCTTTTTTCGTCTTTTTACATTGCTCCAGTTCTTCCCGCTGCCGTTTCCAGCGTCTCACCATCGATTAATTTATGTTAAGTTTACGTCTGTTTATGCTAATTTTATTCATACACAAAGCGCGAAGTTACATTAAACTTGCGTCTTCCTCGACACATATATTCCACCTGTCTCACTCTTACCTTTTCTTCTCGAGCGCCCCTAGCGGCCGATAGAAAAATACATAAATAAGCCGCAGTGTTTAAAGTGTAGGAAAAAAGTAGCGGCTTATAGTCCGGAAAATACGGTACTTTTATATTTTAGTCATTTAGCTGACGCTTTTAGCATCAGGCCATTGAGACAAATATGAATAAAATAGTACCTTAAAATCCTAAATCACCCTGTACAAGGGCAACTACCAACTAACAGTGCAGCGCTCTGCAGAGGAAGGCAAGAGGGGTATAAATAAAAGCTCACCAAAGCTCCTTCCATCTGAAGCTGCTGATTCTTCCCCGCTCTCATTTTTCAGGTGTAAAGATTGCAAAACCGTGTTTCATCTCACCTGCAAATCTACTCAAGACTCGTGTCCTCGCTGTCAGAGAATAAGGAGTTACCTGGAGAGGGACCTGCAGGACTGAGGACGCCTGTCCTGCACGGAGGCTACGAGGTCGAGGGACCAGGAAATGAACTCATGCCCTTTTATGTGACGTAACCCTAAGTGCAATTATGAGTTTAGAAATAAAAGGAATGGAGAGAAAGGTGTGTCAGAGGAGGGGGCTGCAGTCTTAGCGTTGTTAGCGTAAAGGCAAAGTGGACCTGATGATGCTAATCGCCTCTAACTTTATTACCTCTCTCGTTTCTAATTCAACCAAATAAAGGAGCGCCGGTGCAGGAGGATCTTTCTATTATTGCTGTCTGCAGCAACTGCTACATGTTCACCCAGCAGTGACTTTAGTTTGGGGTCTGGAAGACGGACGACGGCTCTTCACTTGTTCTTAATTACCAAATTTTTGATTGTGCCTTATTCTGTATTGACATGATTTTCCTCTTGTGTCTGTGATTCAGGGGCAGGAACCATCACTTTTAGGCTGTACTGTATTTGAGCTAAATGATTCATGCATTAGACACGCAGTTGTATATTTAAAAAAAAAAAAAAAATCAGTTGCCAAGAAGACTTTGTGGAATGTTTCTATAGTATATTAACATGAAATCAGCTATTTATCTAAGTTAATGAAATTAAACTCTAACCCTGAGGGTGTAGACGGGGGAATAAATAATTCTGCTGCTGGTTATAAGACATTTGCACTCACCCACGACTGTTAAATGTTAGATTGCAACTAGGATTTGGTTGCTCAGCACAGATGGTTGGAGAACAGTCACACCAGGTTAAAGGTACAGTTAACCCGGAAGTGATCATTCCTGATCTGGGATTGATTAAAATAACACCTGGAATCGTTATATCTGGACTTTTCTACTAAATTCGGTGTGTTCGGGATGATGGTAAATTGGTAACGGTGGAATTTTTCCATTTTGTGAGGTGAAAATTACATTTACCACATATTTATTATGTTTGATCAACACGCAGAAGTGTTTTGCTGAGTTGTCAGAAGCTGAAATCGGCGGAAATATGTTTACTTTAAACGCTTCATATATGCAGATCGTGTGATTCGGGAGTAGAATTACTGCGGTACTGGTTTTCCTGGTTTGGGACTTTTGTAATTTTCCATTTATACATTCACGTGTACATAACCAACATGAAATAAACATCAGTGTGTTGATTTTTTGAAACTGCTGCCAGTGTTTTTATTTTCCCCTTTTCTAACCCAGATCTGAGGGCTTTATTCAGGCACCCTGACGGTTTATGGTGTAATATTTTGCATCCGTCTTTCAGGACTGATTCACACCATTTTTCGCTAACAACCACTTTTAATCCTGAAGCAATTATTTCATGTCTGTGACGTCAGGCTGCCTTGGACGGCCATAGCCAGCGAGACTGCTCGTGTGATATTAAATTATAACACAAATACTTTGCTTCTCAGTTTTACAAGACTTGTGATTGATTAAAATGTGTCTGGCGGGAATATTCTTCTTTATTTCTCGGGATTTTTAAGGGGAAATTTGATCAAAACTCTTAAGTTCTGGGGGTTTTTTTAACAGAAAATTTTCTCGTCTGAAATTTATTTTGAAAAAAAAGAGAAAGAAATCGGTCGACGGGCAGATTAAAAAAAGTACTCAATCCAGCTTCCGGGGAGCAGGGCGTGTCCCGTGACGTCATCGACGGAAGACCTGGCGGCTGGAGCGTCGCGTGAGGAGAACCCCGCCCCTCCCTCGCGCCACCGCGAGCGCACTGTTGACAAGTTACGGCAGGATGAAGCGGGGCCGCCGTGGGCAGGACGGAGGACGCCGGGCTCCGTGACAGTGAGGTCCAGGAGCGGCCGTAAGTTGAACGATCCGAGCCCCCCCCCCCCCCCCTCCGGCTCGAGCAGCGGTGCGGCGGTTGATGCGTTCGCGGCCCCGCAGAGCATCTCTGCCGGCTCCGGCTGTGCTAGCGGGGCGGTGACGCCTGAGCAGACGGGACGAGTCCGGCAGTTAATTTCATTTTTATCTTTATATTTTCCAAAGAGGCCTTTATGGATTGATCGTGTTTAACACATTGCTAATTACAGCGACTTTTTTTTTCCTTTTTTTTTTTTAAAGCGCGTGAAGGTGACGCGCTTTCCGGTTGCAACAACGTGATGGCATGAACACAATACATATAAGTGAATGAATAATGACATAATTATGTATCATTAATTGATTTATACATTAGTAAATATATATATTCATACATAAACACACATACCTATACGTAGACATGTATAGGTGTATCTATGAGACAAAATCAGCAGACAAATCCTAAATTCGTTAGAAAAATCTGCATTAAATCTGTATTATTAATTGGTCCAGCTTCTCATCCATCCATCCACCAACTTACTGAAGAGCTGCAGCTCCCTCGAGGTTCAGGCAGCACCAGACTATGTTAATGTTGTTTAAGAGCAACAATAACTGAAGATCTCTGTAATTACAATGGTGCTGGACTATGGTTCGACAATTTCTTATTAGTGGATGCTAAAAAAAAGGATGTTTACATTCGGCAAAAATCCCTAAAGCATTCAAATTTCTTGGCTTCCATTTTTCATGTTCTCGCTGACAGCATATTTAGAAAAAATCCACACCCACACAAAATCTATTGAAACAAGATCCAAGTGTTGAATCTTCAAAGACCCCCCCCCCCCCCCCCCCCAATGGTACAGTCCCAGTCTTATTCAGTATAGTAGGGCCCGTTTAGGGGGGTCTAACCACTATAGAACAGGCTGTTTCTGCTGCCTGATGTATGCAATGCAAACATACATATATGTCTTTGTTGCTGAATTTCTTTTGGGCCGATTGAGAAACCAACTTTATTTAAATGTGTTACACAAGTGTGTGTTGAGTGGAACAGACCTGGGCCCCCTGTAACTGGAGATTACTGTGGCCCCGGGCAGCCACGCCCTCCTCCCACCCTCGTCGGAGACGTATACTTTGTTTACTGCTGCCTGCAGTTAGGAGGAACTAGAGCTTTCATGACAACCTGTGATGGGAGGAGTGAAGGCTGCAAACTTGTAAAACATGTTGAGCAAAAGCTCTTCCAGGTCTTTTTGACTAAGCAACAAGAGAGAGCCAAGTAGATCCCTGGCCTGCTGCAGACGTCCGGCCTTTAATCTGTACTCTGGAACTATAACGTTGTTTTTGAACCGCTTCTCAACAGAGATATGACCTGAATCTTTGAGATGGATGGAGCAGCGTTAGTGAGACACCTGCGGAGGAGCAGCCACTGGGCCTTCACAGACAACCGCACGTTGTACGTCTGGGGAGGTCATCAGGTGAGACATTTTACCTGCTCAGGTAAACCAGCAACGCTGAAAAGGTCTTTCTTTAGTGGAAACATCCTTTTTTTTTAAACATCCAATGTTATGGACCTAACACAAGTCACATCTACGTGCAGCTTCCCAAATGACCTTTAAGGATTAGTTGATGTCTGTTTCCAAAAGTGGGAATTAACCTGCTTTAACCTGCAAAAATAATGACATTTGCACACATGTAAAGGTGATAGAACAGCATCATATCATCCTTATATTGTCTCAACACATCACATTTGGCATGAAAAACTACAGGGATGGATTTTTGTAGTCAGCTCAGCAGTTTCTTTTACATGTTATGTGTGCAGCCGAGTCCATTAAGGGGGGAAATTAAGGTTATTGTTTTTGAAACGTCTGTATGTTCTGACAGGAAGTGGCGGGGGAGACTGTGGCGTTGCCCAGTGATGAGATATGGCTGTACGATTTGGACGGAGGGACGTGGTAAGAATAAAGAGACTTCAGCACGTTTCGGTTTTCACGCACGCACCCGTGCGCGGTCGTCCCGGCGCTGCGGGGGGTCTTCGATCACAAACAGGGGCGTATTGGTAGAGGTGACGTGGCAAGTTTAAATCTTCACAAATTAAAACCCATTGACGGGTCTCGGGTTTAAAGGGACGCAAAGGGGCGTTTTACCGGCTTTTCATGGTAAATATTTACGTTCATTATTTCTTTAGGACGGCAACGGTTTGTGTTGCGGTCATGAAGTAGCGTGTAAATTAGCGTAGAATGCGATCAACAGTTTTAATTCCAGACATTTAAGATCATTTCAGCGGGTCCCGATTTGAAAACGATCACATTTCTTTTCCGGGGACTCAGCGCGGATGCGTCCGGAGTTCTTGCCGAGCTCGTGGCTGTGATTGGTGCTCATGGGAACGCCCACGCCTCTGATTGGCTCATAATGTACAGGAACGCCCCCTCGCAGATATAATTGGCTGGTGAATGTAACTACGGTTTCGGCTCTTTTTATTATTAATTTCTAAAAACAGATTACTTGAATTGATTATAACAATAGTTTAGAATGTCCCCGTTTAACCCTTTACCATGAAGTAATGTTTATCTTTAAAAAAAAAGAAGAAAGAAAAGAAAAACAACGCTGAAAACATGATAAAAAAAAATCAAGGTAAAAGTACCTAAAAGCAGATATTAATCACGAACCTCCAAGTTGACGCGCTTAGCTCGGTACTTTAACCAACTACAGGCTGTTTATGTCACTTGATTTTAATGCATTTAACATGCTCTGTCCGGTACATCCAACTTTGTTCATTGGTTCTCGAATCTAACTGTTTTTTGAGCGTTTTTAATTATGAAATGAATCGTTTTTTAAATGTTTATTTTGGCCCAGCCAGGTGCAGACTCACCTTTACCTGTTGGCTGTGTCTGCATGTCTCTGCATGTTCAGGGAGCGGAGGGAGATCACTGGAGAGAGGCCCCCAGACCTATCGGGCCCCTGTGGCTCCTACAGCAACGGAACATTCTACGTTTTTGCAGGGTGTGACAATCGCCAATACACGAATGAGGTGAGCTTTACCCCCCTGTCATCACCGTGGGGGAAGCTCGATGATGCTTCCTGTCTCTGCAGATGTTCAGCTGCGTCCTCACGGAGCAGAATTACACGTGGAAGAGAGCGACTGACACCAAGGGAACCACGCCATCGCCCCGGATCAATCACTCCTGCTGGGTGCACAGAGACAGGTGAAGCTCCAAACATGAGCAAAATAATTGATCCTTTTGTAAAAATGCACATTTAAGCCATTTTATAGTGTGAAAAAGAATCTAAACTGGCTGATTGTGTGCCGATATGATGGAGAGGTGAGGGGAAAATGCTTTGATAGTGCCAGAAGTTACCGTTGTTGCAGTAGTTTAGACCTCAGTGACCTTCTGACCTCTCACCTTCTCACCTCAGATTAATCTACTTTGGTGGGTACGGACCGAAGACCCTGTCACAAAACACATCGTCTGCCAGCTTCACCGTGGAAGAAATGACCTGGGTGAGCAGCAGGTTTTAATGGGGCACAAAAACACCAGGAGTACTGATGCTAATCATTAACTGAATCCTGAGACGGCATCAGTTTTATCCAGTCTGGTGATAAGAGCTCAGCGTGCTGCGTTCAGGGGCGCCAGCTGCTCCACACGCCTCAGGATGGTCCCATTACTGATGCTGAATTAGGAGGCACAAACTGGTTACTGTGATGTCGTTGTTGCTCGTGTTTCTACTGATCCTGTTGCTCTTTTTCCCCCTCTGCCAGTCATCCATTGGGAACGCCTTGTTTCTGTGCTGGGGCTGGAACAACGAGGTCGACGTGTTTGACGTGAACGCCGCGACGTGGACCAAGCCAGAGACTCTGGTGAGATGTCTGCGCTTCCCCCTTCTCCCCCCCTCACATTTGCTCGGTGAAGGCGGACAACAGCGGAACGGTTCTGATTGGGTTTTCATCGCCAGGGTCAGCCTCCGAGGCCCAGAAGCCACCACGCCGGTGCCGTGTTGGGGAACAGAGGCTACATCTGCGGCGGGGTGGTGAGTGTGTTTAAGCAGCTTTAAACACACCTACGTGTTCGGAGGACGCTTCAACTCTGCGTGCTCGGTTGCAGGATGCTGCTCAGCTGGATATGTTCTGCTTGGACCTGGAGACCTGGGCCTGGACCCAACTGTACGGCGTCTTCACAGCGACTGTAACCGTTCCCGTTCCTGCTTTTGGTGCTAATGATTTGTTCCTTTATATCAGCGACCTCCCCCATTGCTCCGCTCCGCCGGGACGCTCGATGTTCACCATCACGCCCACGTCAGATCACGCGCTCTTCATATACGGAGGCGTTGGCGCCGACGGAAACACCCTCAGTAAGTCCCTGATGCGTGTGTGTTTATGGGATTTCGTGTCTCTATTCTCTCCTTTTTCCATTCAGGCTCTGTCTTATTTCCAGTCCTTAAACATAATGTTGTCCCTGCTTTGTTCTTTATTTGACCTTTTTGACTGACAGACGACGCCTGGCAGTTTCACACCCAGAAGAGGGACTGGACTAAGATGGCGCACCCCCACAGGGACAAGCCCAGGTCTTCTTTTATTTCCACAAAAACCCATCAAAGCGCTGGATTTTCTTGCTCGAACCCAATTTTAGTCATTTTTCTGCCCGTGGTTATAGCAAGAGAATAACGTGAAAGGTGTGTTGATGGTTGAATTGTTTCCCCTCAGGGGGTGTCACACGGCGTGCCTGGGACGCGACAACGACGTGGTTGTGTTCGGGGGAAGCAGCAACACGTGCACCCCGGACTCGGTAGGAACATCACTTTTCAGAAACACATCGGAATAATGACCAGTTTTCATCTGTAAATATTGATCTTCTTCTAATCAGAGGGCAGTTCTGAAAAATCCTGGGCAGCATCACTGTGGAGACCTGTTCTGCTTTCAGACTCAGCCATACTCCCTCCACAGGTACACCTGAAAGCCCTTCTGTGGTCCAGGATATCTGCAGTATGTGTCTGCAGGTGGTCTGATTCATTTATTCAAACCAGGTGCAGTTAAACATGTTTTTCGCATGTTGCGCTGCCGTCGCCATAAAGAGCTCCGCCGCCACCTACTGGCGGCGTGTGGAATAACCTCGATAGTCTTGAGTTCATGCTGTTTTGGGGGGGAAAACATGCCGGAGACGGAAAAATACATCTTTGTTCATCTTTCATGTCTAGATTATGTGAAGATCTTATCGGAAGAAACTTGAAAATGTTTGAAAAGCACCTGATCCAGCTGCCATCACAGCTTCGCGGTGGAATCGAGACAAGAGCGGCTTTCTTCTCCGCTTCGCCGTATGTCCTTACAGCTCCTGCATTAACCGCCCATTAACAGTGTCGACGTGGCGGGCTCAGCCATGGGAACGCCACGCTTGTGCCTTTTAACCTATATAACCTTTTTAGTCTGCTAAACTTACTTTAATTTGCACCTTTGATTCCTTTTCATCTATGCATCTGCCCTCTGCCACTAGTTTCCTGTTAAAAGTTTCCTGTTTTCCTGTTTCTCCTTAAAACCAAAATCTATGCCGCAAACTGCGTTTGAACTGGTTTTGAGCCATTTTTCTACGAACTGTATCAAATGATACCTTACAGAAGTCAGGTGAGCCTTTACCTCAGTACAGTTTCTCAGTTTTACGGTTCACTTTTTCTCCATTCTACCTCCAACAGCGACCTTCAGTACCGTACTGCTCAAGCAACCACTACGCTTTCAATGAGCATCGAAAATAAAACCTGGCTTCATGTTTTTAATAGCAAAGATCCTCTGTGTGCAAGTACCTCAACACACACTGACCCGACTGTGTGCTCAGGGATACAACTGAGATTTTCCGTCTAAAATATCAAAACAAAAACATCAAAGCAGCACTAACGAAGTCACCCAAACCTTAAAGTCAGAGGCTGCCAGTGTGAATGTAGCAGTAGATGCTAATATGATGGATTTGGGCAGAAACAGGAAGTGTTAAAGTGACCAGACACACTAGGATCTTTTTTTAAAAGCCATAAAAATAATAATTCTATTTAAATATTAAAGATGAACCTTCGGGGTCATCTAAATACTGTTTGGTGCCAACGATGTTTTTACTGTATTACAAACTGCACTCTGGTATTTTTACTTCTATGTCAGCTAACGCTAATTAGGTGCTGCGGAGTTCAGGAAGAAGTTCGGCTCCAGATGCAAAAGAATAAACAGGAGAAGTCAGAAACTGTCTAAGATGGTGAGAAATGTGCAGGAAAGCAGAACAGTGGTGGAATTCAGTTGTGATCTTCAGCTGTTTTGGAGGTTTTTTTTGGTTTGATGGCTGATGATTTTCCACAGAAATCAGTGTGACCTTTCCATCAAGTCTGATCTGTTCTATGCACCTCGGAATGTTATCTTAAATTCATGTGTAATCCCAGACAAATGTCGATTTATTGCCATTTTATCAAGTAATTATTTTACCAAGTTTAACCCCATGGCACTTTATAAACTTTCCTTTTTTAAAAATTAAAGCGGAGCTACAAAAAAAAAGAGAAAAAAGTAAATCAGTATTTCTAAATTAAGTTAATCAATGCACATTTTAGTCCAAAACCAGATTTGTGTCTGTGGGAATCCTCCAGTCCAGATTTCTCAGCGCTACATCTGTCGACCCTTAAAAGTTTAACCTACCTCGGTCTTTTGCTGAGGAAGACTGTGATTTTCTTCCTCGCTGTTTTTAAGAGGGTATTTGTTGCTTTGGTAGGTCAGGTCTGACAGTAACGTGCACAAACCCTGACTTTAAAGCATAAAGGTGCTCTGTCACACGTTTAGCTGCACCTCCGAATGTATGACAGCTGTGACTCTCTTATGTTAAAACAAGTTTGTATTATTACTGTATTGGGAGGATAAGGGAAACATGTTTTATGTTCCACTCTCACCGGAAAGGTGAGGAAAAACTGTGTCCGTTAACTGTTTGGAAAAATAAAAGCTTCTTGTTAAAATCAACCCGGGTTTCTGTTCATTATATATTTATATCAAGTCAAATTTTGACAGTAATTATCCGCTGAAGCCTGAATTTGATCTGAAATCTTTAATTAAAGCAATTAAGCGGTTCTCTGCCGCCCCTGGCGGTCGACTGTGGTAACACGCTCTGCCCTTCAACACCGAGTTTCTGCGTAAACATTTAAGGTGATTTTCATGTTGACAAACGTTGATTTGACTCCCACGGGCGTGTCTTTATAACCCGAGGAAGCAGCAAACGCCACGGCTTCATTCTATGGTTTATTTCTATAGTTTGAAAGGCCCAGGTGCGCCTTATCGCGCTAAATGCTGCCATGGCAACACGAGTCTGCGCTACTTCGCGCAGAATTGGCGTTAATGGTCGAGGTAACAGTTGCGTGTTCTCCTAAAGTTGGTGTGTCAGTGCCCTCCCCCTAAGTGAGGTCGCAGATTAGCAGCTGATGGGAGGAGCGCGTAATGACGGAGCCTGTAAAACACGCTCCGCAGACGCGCGGGACCAGACCAGTGTGCGCGCAGCAGGAGGCTCCCGCAGCTCCCGCAGCTTTTACCTCTTTTATGACTTTGAGTCCCGCCGTATCCGGGAGGGTTCCTCAGGATGGATTGTGTGGAGAGGCCGGGGCGCCTGGAGAGGAGCGGCCACGCGGCCTTCATCGACAACAACACGCTGTTCGTGTGGGGAGGTTACCAGGTGAGTGCGCCTCACCTGCGCAGGTGTGCGCTGCTAACAACAGCTCCCAGCCTCTGTTTGTCCCCTGAGGCTTTATCATCGTTGTCCTACTTGCACTAAAGACCTGTCTGTGCACCGCGTCCACGTTGGTTCCGTGTTGCGCTGCGCTGTTCTAACTTTATTATCAGCGTGTCCGATTATCGCGAGCCAGAGAAATCACGAGAATAATCAACCAGCTGCTCTGTCCCAGTAAAACCAGTCCACTGCCCCTCTCTGTCCTGGTGTAATCAGTCAGTTTCTCTGCCCTGTCCCACTGTAACCGGTCCATTTACCTGCTGTGTCTCTGTTTCCTGTCTCGTGGACCGGTCTTTCAGGTGTGTTTAAGGTCACCTCTGTGCCGCAGCCTAGTTCCCTTTAACCTCTGACATCGGAGACTTGTTTTAACCTTAAAGCTGGATGGGGCCCGAGCTCCAGGATGTTTACGTGAGCGCCGCTCGCGTGGACACGCTGGAACAGGAAGTGCCGCTTCAGATGCATCTAGGTGCATCCCGATAGTTGCCATGGCGACACAATCGCGCTTGTGCGGGATAAGAAGCTGCGGAATCCTCCGCAAGTTTGAACGTGGCGTTCAGGGTCGCCGCTATCATCTTTATCCTGTTTTCTCCCGGCAGGTGGTTGCAGGCGACGACGTTACTTTGCCAAGCGACGAGATATGGCTGTGTGACTTGGACAGTGGGACGTGGTGAGATGGACAGTTTTTATCTACGCTGTGTCACCTTGACCTGTAACTTCCAGATTTGCCGTCTCTTTTGTGGGACAGGGAGCGACGGGACATGGCGGGAGACAAACCCCCGGACTTATCGGGCTTCTGCGGCGCCAACGTCGACGGGACGCTCTACGTCTTCGCAGGATGCCACAACAACCAATACACAAACGAGGTGGGGGACGTATCGAGTGTCCGTCGCCGCCCAAATCCTGTTCCAACCGCACAAACTACCAAAGCCCCGCCCATTTAATAAAGCCACGCCCCCAGACTCACAGATTTGGGTCCAACCAATTCTGAATTGATCGCGTTTAAACGGATTTGGAGTAAATCAGGGTTTTTTTTTGTTGTTTGTTTTTTGGAATGTATGGTTCATGTTTGGCATAGTTTGGAGGCCGTTAGCGTCGGAAGAATGCAGCTAGCCCAGCTCATAGCGCACCATATCAGCGCCATCTAAGAGGCGTGTTCTCTCCTTCTGCCCTTCGGTAGATGTACAGCGTCGACCTCACCAAGCAGCCCTTTTCCTGGCGGAGAGTGACGGACACCAAGGGAACCACGCCGTCGCCCCGGAACAGCCACTCCTGCTGGGTGCACCGGGACAGGTGGGTGGTTCCACGGACAGGGAGCCGCCGGCCCCCAGGGGGCCACGTGGTCCCGAATGTTCCAACACGGTGAACGATCTCTTTACCTCTTGATTGTAGGTTGATCTACTTTGGTGGTTACGGATGTAAGACCATGGGGGAGATGCAAAACACCCCGGCAACAAACTTCATCCTTGAGGACATGTCCTGGGTAACGGGGGGTTATTCCGGAGGGAGCGCTCCCTCCCGCGCTCGGTTAACGTCCCGCTTCCCTTTTAGGCCGTGATCGGAAACACGCTGTTCAGGTGTTGGGGTTGGAACAACGAGGTCAACGTGTTTGACACCCACGCGGCGACCTGGAGCGCGCCGGAGATCCGGGTGGGTACGGCGGGACCGTCGCGCACCTGCGAGTGCGACCGCAGACGCTAAAAATGTCAAACTGTTCTCCAGGGTCCGCTTCCCACCCCCAGAGGCTGCCACGCCAGCGCCGTTTTGGGAAACAAGGGCTACATCGCCGGCGGCGTGGTGAGTCGACCTGACCCAGAGAAGAATTTACCCTCTGTTCAAATATAGCAGGAGCAGAACCACCAGTTTCAACATCCTCTTCCTGTTGTGATCCGAGTCTTGGGCTCAACCGGGCACCTTTTTTTCGGAGGAAACTGAAACATCACGTCGGTGTTCCTGTCTCGGGGGAACCAAGATGTGGCTAATGTGCAGGTTCTTGTGTGCAGGAGGCCAAAGAGCTGGATATGTTCTGCTTGGACCTGGACACCTGGACCTGGACTCAAATGTAACCCTCCCTAATTCAACCCCCACGTCTCGATGTCAATGGTCTCCTGACGTCTGCTGCCTTCCTCAGTGACGTCTCCAGGTCCCGTTCTCCTCCGGGGCGCTCCATGCTGACGATGACTTGTGTATCGGATGAGGCGCTCTTCATCTACGGCGGCCTCGGCATGGACGGAAACACCCTCGGTGAGTCATGCTCGTTGTCGTTGAGGTTTATTTTTGTCTCTCTTGTGGTTGTTTACTGTCTAGTTTAAGCTGTTTTCACAGTTCCAACGAGCTCCGTCACGGTAAATCTCCGTCATTTATCCGCCGGCTTTAAATGTCGAAACCTTTTTTTATAACGGCGTTAATCTGAATTAGTCGCGGTTCAGGAAAGAAATGGCCCCCGTCAGAGTTCAGGGAAAGGGTGAAAGTGACGCCTCCCTCTGCCAGGTGACGCCTGGCGGTTCGACACCAGGGAGAGAAGCTGGAGCCCGGTGAGACACCCGCACAAGGACAAGCCCAGGTTTGCTGATCCGAGGAGCGCCGCGCAGCATCCCTCGCTGTAAAGACCCGCTAACGTGCGTCTTCCTCAGGGTGTGTCACACGGCCTGCCTGGGGAGCGACGGCGACGTGGTCGTATTCGGAGGAAGCGGCGACATGCGCATCCTCCAGGACACGGTAAGCGAACGGCGCCGCTGGTTGCTAGCTTCTCTCTGAGCACATGTGCGGCTACGGAGCAGCTGATCGCTAACTGCTGCAGCATGAGGTGGAGCTTCGACCTATTACAGCTCATGAGTGTTGTGAGGAAATTTTAAATGGTTTAACGTCACGGGAGCAGAAGTTGTTTAACCCGGAGACCAGGATCACGGTTCACCTTCTATAAATACCGCAATAATCTGCCTGAGGAACTGAGTCATGCTAATGGAATGAATACACTCATTAAGCAAGTGGTGAGCGCCGGTTTAGTGTTGTACCGGTAATAATCGTGACGTTTTTACTGTCACCGGAGGGTGGATTTATTCTCTGGGACTCTGGAATGTGGTCTGCACTTTCACCCACATTTTGACAGTCTGGTCTACAACAAAGGGACATTCGACACTCGTCTAATCTCCAATTACCCTTTTTAGGTGGCGTTCATGAGGGCGCCGTCGCCGCATCACTGCAGGGACGTGTTGGTGTTCCAGACGCAGCCGTATTCCCTCTGCAGGTTTGTCAAACGTTCCCTGCGACCTTTGGGTCAACATTCCCTCGCGCGTTAATATATTTTAACCATTATTTGCACATGCTAACTGAGAGCATATTTACCTTGAGAAGCGTTTCCATGTCCGTGGAAACGGCGCCAACGTTTGTGTTGCCGACATAAAACCTATTGTGTTGCATCCTGCGGTGTTTGTACATACATCCAACTCAAGTGTGCGAAAATCTCGAGATGTAAACATCGGTTTCCTGGTCGCGCTCCTTAAATGGGCCACGTGGCCGCAGCACAAATGAACCCCGAACCTGAACGCCCCGGCGGGGTCGCGACGTGCACGGAAACGTACACGTGCGGGGAGTTTTAGAGCGTTTTTCCTGCTTTCTTCCGTAGACTGTGCGAGGACTTTATCGGCAAACACGTGACGCTGTTTGACGAGCAGCTGGACTGGCTGCCGGCGAGGATGCGCGGCAAAATCGACAAGCGGGCGGCGGCCTTGTCGGCGACGGCGCCCGGTCTCATCACCTGAAGGAGCGAAGGTCTCCTGTCTGTTTTTCTGTTCCGCATTTAAGAAGAAAAAAAAAGGTGCAAATATTTTAAGTGTCTTTGTAAATAAAGTTTTTGCTTGTTTTAATTAACCACCGTAACCATGTTGGATTATATCGATTTTTACTGTTTAACGGGACGTGTTTTGAATAAAGGCCTTGATGTACGTCTGTAGTTATTTGGGAGTTTATTGAGCAACTTTTGAAGCGAGCTTTGCAAAAAAAAAATGGGTAAAATGTTACTTCACTTCTACAATTCATGGGTGAATACTAAATTTGCTGGTTAAACGGTGGCTGCGGCGTCAGTCAGGCGGATTTTCAGACGGCCGGACGTAGTTGGCGGGCAGCAAGCCGCGCTGCCCCGTGCGCTGGTTGCTCCCAAACATCCATCCCGCGTCGATCGGCTCCACGTCCAAGATCAGGTCGCCTTCCTGGAGCGACACTTCATCCGCTTCCGCTGCCGTGTAGCTGTACATGGCCTGGTAGCGATTCTGAGGCGTGGAAACAGGAAGTAGATGAAGAGCGCGGCGAATTTAGCAGCTCGGGATCAACAAGTGTTGGACTAACGAGTCAAATCTTCGTCAGCGTTGCTTTAATGGTCCTACGGGCCAAATACGCCCGAACTGCAGCATAAAAGATGAAGGTTTCGTATGTTCAGTGCACTCACCCCTCCGCTAGGTGGTGCTACAGGAGCAGGACGCATTTGTCCAGCTGGCTGGCTGAAGGGCCGAGGACCGGATGGTTCCATTTGCTCTGCGCACACGCACAAACGCACATTTTGGGGGCCGTTTTACACGTGATTACTGGCGTTCCTCCCGCTGGGCTGCGTTACCTTGTCTGTTTTCAGGAGGAGGCGCGTCACTTCGAATCCTGCTCTTCTCAAACTCTTCATGGTATTTTATCTGCACACAAACACACACACGGCTCATAAAATGGTGATTTCACACTGAACAGAAGCTGCACTAATGGTGGGAGCATGTGAAGACGCTCCTCTGCCTGTTACTGACTCCATCGACCTGCTGACAATAACAATTGTTTTATTTATTTTTTTTAAATATTTGTGGCAGCGCGGTGCATTCCCTCTCCTCACATCAGGACGGTTTTCCTATTTTAAATTCCTTGTGCTCGGATGTTCCGTTTTGAGGCCGACCCCTGCCAGAGGACACAGATGCACAGAGGAAGATTCATTTATCATGTGAACAAAAGCTGAAGGAACCTCAGGAGCCGTGTGAGGGAACTGAACAACAGTGCGCTCTTGAACGCAGCTTATCGCCCATCGCCCCAACGGTTCTCTCACGAGGGGAAAAAAAGGAAAAGCGCGGCCGTGTGTTGACTTTGTGTCCGTGCCTGAGAGACTTTGACCATATAGGGCAGCTGCTCCTCAGTGGACGTGCAGAAGAAATGCCTGAAATGTGCCTGTGTGTCTCTCACATCCTCCACTGCAGCTGCTCATATTTCAGATTCACACTCCCATTCAGAACACAAATTTGGCCTCCCGGTCCGAGTCCCTGGACCCGCACCTTCACTGGAGCTGTTAGAGGCCTTTTACATGTAGCATAGCGGCGGCTAAATGCCTCTGAATGGCCTGATAACGAAGAGCTGTTTAACAGCGCGTTCGCACATAAAAACAATCGAGTTAAAGTCGCACGAGGCTTTAAAAAGCTCCACTTACATTACTGATCTGGTCCTGCGTCTTCTTGAGTCTCTGCATCTCCGGCGTGTCCACCACCACGCTGAAACCTTTGCCCCTGTTCTTTTCAAAGTCCTCCTTGTAGAGAGCCTGAAATGAGGAGACATCACGTTGTGGGGGGGAAGAAAAGGGAGTTTATTTTGGTTCAAAACCCAAGATTTTAGCTGTCGGGTCGCATCCCGAGCTTCAGTTGGCGAGGTGAACGGCGCCTACGTTGCTGATGTAAAGAGCTGCCTTGGGAGGACCGCTGAGGGTCAACAGGAGCTGAATTTACCCCCCAGCTTTGGTTTTTGTCCTGGAAAGGATTGTTTGTCAAGTTTCCTTGTAAGTTTAGGCCCGAGGGCAGACACTCCTAACATTAAACACAACCAAAATGTTTAGCAAACAGTAAATCTGAGGCCGTCACACACACACACACACACACACACACACACACGCGTGAGTCATCTTCCTGCTATGAGGAATATGTCGTCTCAGTTTGCGAGCTTGACTGCCGAGACTTTTATGGTTATAAAAAAATGAGCCGCATTCGTCCAAAAGACGAGACGGGCAGCGATACGCTCCGACCCCCTCGAGGCTGCGTACAAGGTTAGCGTCATTAGCGATATTAGCATTGTCTTCCCACAACTGAAAGGTTTTCGGTTTGATTTAAAACCATCACGCGTAACACATTCGCAACACGTGCGCACGCCGCTAGCTCCCTAGGAAGGTTTCAGTATGACCTCTGCTAGTTAGTTAGCCTAGCTTTAGCATTCCTGTAGCAGTGGATAATGCAAAATGCTCTGATTTTGGCCCAAGTTCCCCATAAAATGCTATGAGAAGGGAGGAGCTTCTTCCTATTCCGCAGCTGGCCACCAGAGGGCAGCTCAGCTGCTTTACCATCCGTCAGTTGGATTTATTTGTAGGAGACAAATGGAGAAATCAAATCTGTTTAAGAGGACATCAGTGAGCCGGGACGGCTGGGTGTCGTGGTGCCGGAGGAGCCCACCTGGCTGTTGAGCTGGGTCTGTTGCTTCAGACGAAGGTTCTCGGGGGTGTCGGTCACTATGGTGAAGGAGGTTTTTGGATAGTGCCTGAATGGAAAGAGGAGAACCCAGGTTCAGCTTGGTGATCCCTGTGAACTATTCGTTCCGTTTGAGTCCCGTTTGGGCCGAAAAGGCTGGTGGAAAATGTTTTCACAAGCTCCCCGATGCTCAAGTTTAGGCTTCATCTGAGAACTGCCGGGAGGTTAA